>NC_142811.1:24051011-24360724 GCF_049724085.1 Artemia sp. Qi Xiang Cuo
AATAACCAAAGGTCATTTCTAAGGTGTATGAATATTTTTCGTTTATAACTTCCTATTAAGGCTTCGCATGAATCTGGTATTTCTTCCTGTTGCGTGTCTTTTAAGAATATATCTAGCATACAAGATCCAGACTTGACATTGTAAATGGTTAACGAAGTTGGCAGACTATGTTTTTGAAAGACACACCCTCCTTTAGATCTGGAGGGTTCCCTAGGGCATATTTTCGTCTATCTTGGTCAAGAAGTACATAGCCAGCTTTGGGTGTGATGGTCATAAAGGAGTTCGTTTTCCTTACGTTAGCAGGGAAGGTCGAGATTTTGTACAAGTCATATATCGATTGTTGGTTTATCAATGGAATTGTCACTACTGCGAATAATTATTCATTTATTTCCGTGATATGTACTTTTAGATTTGTGTAGTAAAAGAATAAATTTGATACCTCTGCTTCTATAGGTAAATGTAAACCAAATGTTAGGTGTGTTTTAATTTCATCTAGAATGCGTTTTGAAGTTGGAAGGGTCTACCAGGTCGTATGACAAGGTTCCTCCCGTGAGGGCAAATAATGCGAACTCAGATTTACTAAATTCGGTTGCCAGATTTAACAGTGACGTCGTAAGCAAATTGAACGAAATCCTGGTAAAGGTTGAATCTTTCACCCCACGATCGACTTCATTCCTTAAGTAACTCATCATATTTACAGTTTTCGAGATTTTCTTGTGTACCATTTCTACTTTATCTCTTTGGTAGTTAGCTATACTTGCTTGTATTTTCTGGACCTGCAACGTTATGTTCATTGCATTATTCAATTTTTTCACGTTTTCCCTTAGGATATTCAGGTCTGCTTCTGTTGTTAAACCAAAAAGGCGGGAGGCGAGTTCTCCTATGATGGGGATTAGGCTTGTTGACCTCCGATATTTGCTTCTTCGAAAAAATACTTCAAAAATTCTCGTCGTACTTCGTTTTAATTTTTTTATTTCTGTATTAAATAGTTCAAACAAGGCTTGTAATCTTTGTCTGTATAATATTAAAAAGGCTTGGTGAGTCGACAATTTTTGGACGTTTTTCTCGCTTAGGTCAGGTAATGGATCAATATCTTCTGTAGCTGGCTCATTGGCCATTGCTAATCTGGCATAAGTGCGTTTACCGTTTATGGTCCAACATTTCTTGTGTACGTAGTCCTTTTCTTCTTCTTTTTTATAACTATTTTTCTTTTCTTCTGATTCAACCGCTTGTACTTTTATTGTTTGTATTTGGGTGCATTTTAGTGGAGTTTCTGAGTTCATACCTATAGTAAATATTAATTTTTGCTGGGTGTGCGTAAATGTGGGCTCTTTGGACCAAATCCATTTCGTTATTATTGTCGGTTTCAGATAGGTCAGTGTTGTCAAATTTTCGGGTGAATGTTCACTAAATGTGCTCGTTTCTTGCACTGTGCTCGTTGTAGTTTCCGACATTGAAGATTGTATTTCTCTTGTTGATTTTTCATAAGCAGACGTGGTCGTTTTTGCGTCTTTTTCTTTTCTTTCGGTAAGATTTTCGTGTCTAATATTTTGTTGTGTGTTTGAAAATTTTAGCTCCTTTAGGTTAATAATTTGTTTGTAGTCTTTCTCCTTTGCGAGTTTTGATAATATTTGGCTTGTAACATTATTCTCAGTATGATTCTGCCATAATTCCTTGAGAAAAGTCCATAAGCTCGGTAATTCATTCAGCATCGCGTAATTTCCATCGTAAAGTTTTCCTTTCTTTGGTGTCAAAGATTGGGTACTTTCTACAGGTTTCATCGCAGTAAGATCTTCCGATAAACGCTCAACGTTACTTGTTGACCTTTACTTTCTATTTTTTCTGATAGTGGTTCCTAGGGCCATGTCTATTTCCGCCATTTTTTTGTCAAAATCATCTATTACAAATTTTGATTTTAATTTTGGGAGAGTTGGAGCTTGGAATTCCTTGTTGTCCTTACTATGCATCATTTTACTGGCTTGTAATCCTTTATCTGACCTCAGGAATTGAAATATGGACTCCTTGAGTTCATTTGTATTTTTCTTTAGTCTCGTTACTTGTTGTAAAAATGTTTCAAATGGTTTGGGATCTAATTTCATAAAGATTTTCCATGCATTATGGCTTGCTAGAAGCGAATTTTCATGCTTAAATATAACTCCATGTTTTACAATATCTTGGGTTGCTGCGTGAACAACGAGGATTATGATGATGTTCTTAAGCCTCATCTTTTTTCTTGTTTCTAAAATTAATCTGTTATTAATTTTGTCTATTTTTGGAAAATTTGTTTTACTTATTTTTCTTCTTTTTTTTTCTTCTTATAATCTTTAAATTGGGCCGTTTTATGATGGTTTTTTTTGTTGATTTAATTCTGAATTGTTTTGTATCATTAACTAAAAAATAATGTTTTATAATCATAGTACAGTCTTTTTTGGTGAAATACGTCTTTAAAATTAGAATTGTTATGGGAATTCTATGCTTACAGATCAGTCTTATTGGTAAACGACCTCTTAAAATTGGAATTATTATGAATATTCTATCTTTTGCTCTAGCGGTTATGTAATGTTATAAATAGTTAAGATATACTTCAAACATATACAAAAAAATATACGCCGCTTGCCAATTGTTAACTAAGTGTTTGAAGTATATTTTTTGTATTTAATAATTGGCACATAAATAAGTAAGCAGTTAACGTACACAACAATACACTTGTAGCCTATTTTCGTTATCAATCTTTTAAAGACCTTGTTGACATTATTATAAGTAAAATCATTAGACTCTGCGAAAATTATCTTTTTACACGAGAGCGTTGAGGTAATTACATGGTTTAACCTATCATAGGATATGCCTTAATTCATCAAGTTACTTAATTTATTGTATCTACATTATATATGTATACTTTCAAGGGAGTAAATTTTTTAAAACAGGTTTACAATATGTCTTACTGTAGGGACATTTTAATTTTATTTATAAATATAATTCCTTCCATGCTCATTTATATTCAATTTCAAGATTGCCGTATCTTTCGGTAGTTCTTTCCGTGTTTCTAATCGTGCTAGCATGGTATTGAGGCGATGAATTTCCCATGATAGCACATTTGTGCTTAGAAATTTCAATTCAAATACCATGTTATTTTTGTTATTTTTATTTGTGTCCATATGCATTAAATAGACTAGCAGATCATTCGGGAGGTCTAGATTATTCAACGTGTTCGCTATGCTAATCTTGTTCATATTTTCACGAATTACCTTACGACATTGTTCGGCTAGGAAAAGTCGATTATTTATAACTATCACTACTCTAAAAATTAATTGCATATGTGACGCATTACAACATTTTTGTTCACGTACAATAATATCAAAATTGGGAAATACTTTGGATCCAAAATTTTCATCTTCTTCAAAAAGAGTTAGTGCAATTTTCTTTATGTCATTGTAATCTCGCGCGGTAATTTCTAATGTATTGGACCTTACTTCGGGGTTTACGCCGTCAAAACTCCAGCAATTTTTATGCAAACTTTTGAGGAATTTTCCTCCATTTAGTAAGTTATACCCTCGATCGATTAGTAATGTGAGAAATTTAAGTGGCCATATTGTCGCGATACCACGTTCGTCTTGGGTTTGCCACAGGTTTTCTGCGATAAATTCAGCAATTAGGGGATATTTCGACATTGGGGTCTTATTTAAGAGAGTTCGAAATGTCATAATAGCTGTCAATCTAGTTTTCTCTATTGTTTTGGGGCTCGTCCTTGGAATAAAATTACAATATACTAAACTTGCCACTATTCTTAAGATTACTCCGTCACCTAGGGGATTTCTAGGTGTTTTTAGAAGGAAATGTAACGTGACAAAATCAAATTCTTCTGCTACTTTTATTAATGCGTATTCATTTAATGACTTATTTACATTATTTAGACTATGACATTTTTTATACGCGAGGCGTTGTAAATAAATATGATGTGCTGTATCTGACGCTAATTGTGGCGTATTTAATTGCGGGCAACTGGAAAATTTCTTCATTTTATTAATAAATTAATTATCTACCTAAAGAGGTTAGTATATTCCAAGCAGGTTATCTCTATCTGATTTTCCGACGAAAAGACCGGCGAATTCGTTAGTTCCGTGTTATGTTGGTTCTGTGAAGGCTGTACGCGTGAGCAATCGTCCGAAGTCAGCGTATATCTAGAAGTTTTTGATTTTTAGTTTTAATGAATAATACTTTGCGGTTGAAACTACAATAACTCTCACATTGAGGATACTATGAAGATTATAGTTATTATGTTTTTATTTTGTTAAATTTACATTTTCTACTTTTTTTTTAACTTTCCTACTGTTATTTTTGTATGAGTCTCTTTTTCTTTGATGTGTTTTCATACGTTTTAAAAACAGTTTGCCACATAGGGATTTGTATTCTTCAGATTCCGGGTTAAATAAAAATTGTTTGTAGTATCGAATCTCTGATAGGGGATGATGTATGCCTTCATACTTAGCACATTGGGGGTTCCTTTCTATATTATAACAAACCTTTGGAGCTCTACATTTATCAAGGAGTATGAGGTCAGTTTGCGTGACCCCTTTAGAGTAAAAATATTTTATATTCTGATTCTTTTGCAAACGTCTTATTAATAATTGCAAACAACCAAGTTGCTTCGCGCTTCTTTTCTATATCTTGTTTTAACTTCTCCTCTAGCTGGATAATATTTAGGGATATCCACGAGTGCTAATCCGTAATTATACGGGTGGGGTGCAGACCCTTTAAGGTTGTAGGTTAAATCCCATCCATTTGCATATATCTCTTTTCCTTGTTCGTTCACAACTACCATGGCTGCTGAATATATAATGTTCTCCTTTGCATTCATTATTGTAATAAACTCCGTATCTATTATCGCTTTACGTATGGGCCTTGATTCTGTTGCCATTTTTTATAACTGAAAATATTTTGTTTACAATTAGACACTCTTTTAATAGTAATTTTTTTGTTTCGGATGATATCCATCTTGGTTAGGACAAGGGTTAATTTTCCGTAGGGAACTCTGGGAGGGGGCCGCGTTTGGTTTATTGGGGTCATACCTTTAACAACTTGGGTATATTGACTTTACACTAATTTGTAGGATTATAAGTTGAATTCCACGGAGGAGTATGAATTCGAAGCACGATGGGTGGGTTTTCAAAGTCATATCGTCCGGGAATCTTTACGACATCGACTTCGAAAATACAATCACGTTCTCCACGACATAAGTTTCGTTATTGTTTCAATAACTGGGTAATCATAGATTATCCAACTGTTTAAATCACATTTGCAGGGGTATAGTTGATTTTTGTAAGGCAGCCACCCGGTAAGCAGAATGTGCCAAATAGGACCTAAAAACACTAATTGTCACCATATGCCAACCACGAGCTTCCCACTTTAGTTCTTTCTTCCTGATCGCCAATGCCCCGACACCACTCGCGTTATTATCATTTATCATTACGCATTATATTTCCTTCCCTTTTGACTTGGTTAAATTTTATTTGCACTTTACTAATTATATGTTGATAACAAGTTGGTTTTCCATAAGGAACCCGAAATCTACCACCCTCGACGAGTAATAAAAGAACTAACCGGTCGAATGTTGTGGAGACAATCTCCCTACTACAGAATACCTGAATTGACGTTTATCAGGGATATTTCCATCTGTCAGGTTTTTTGACCGTTCTGCCTGACTGTGTTGTTATTTTTTCTTCTGCCTCTTGCGGCTTTTTCTTCTTTGGTTTAGCTAGTGATATGAGGTCAAATTTCTTGTATTGTTTTTTCAAAAACTCTTGCCCTTTCAATTTTGCTTCTTTTGCGTGTGCGGCCGCTGAAGTTGGTTTTGATTTCCCTGTTTCTTTAACTACCATTTGATCTGATTTATCGTCCGATTCTTCGGAACTGGATTCTGATGATTCGACATTAGAACTTTCGAAGGTGGCGCTTCGTGTTCTTGAGGTATCGCCGGCCCTTCCTTCGTAAATTTCTACTCCTCTAGAAGTAGAAGGTTTATTCTCTAAGTCTTCGCCTTGTGTTTTCAAATCGGGAGATTTGAAAGATTCTTGCGAACTTTGAGATGAATCGAAGGTTTTTGCGGGGTTTCTCCACTGTTTAAATGCCATGTCTTCAGGGGGGTGGGGCACTCTTTGCATTAGTGTTTCCCTCCATGAAGTCCAATGTTTGGGTTTGACTTTAGACACGGTTATGTCATGGAATTGTCCTTCCTGGTCCTCCTTGGGGGTTTGAATCTGTGGCAACGTACTTTGCCTAGTTTTTATGGGATAATTTATAAGATCCATTGCTCCTCGCAGATTTGTCCTAATCGAATCCTTAGGAGAAGTTTTCTTTACAATGATACCCGGGGTTGCTACTGCTCTGTTCAATTCCTCCTGTAGTGACAGGGGTCTCTCTATTGGTGTGGCTGGGGAAACCATATCGTCCGGGAATCTTTTGGGGGGACAAGGAGTCGAAATTTTATCGGGGAAAAATTGTGTTTTAGGAGATATCGTATAGTCTAGTTCTCCTGCACTTTCTGACGATGAACTTTTTGGGGTTTTTGGCGTTTTTATTCTCACTGGTACTAGGGATTTTCTTTTTGGAATAACTAGGTTTTTTATAGCTAAGAATTCTTCAAAGTTCTCTTGATCACTTTCATTTTCGAAATAATTTTGCTTGAAATTAAAGGGTTTTAACTCTGCTAATCTTGACTTAGGGGGCTCATCTTCTGCGTCTGATGATTCAGTAGATGAGGGATGCGATACCCATTTTTCCGGAAATTTTGCTCTTTTTATTCGGCTAACATGTGCCTTATAGGTTCTTCCATTGTCGTGATTTACCATTTTAAATGTAAAATTATTATCGTATATCTTAATTATTCTGTACGGTCCGGAATATTTATTAGAAAGTTTCTTGCCTTCCGTTTTTGCTTCATTTTTCAGATAGACACAGTCTCCTATCTTAAAATTTATGTTTCCCTTGACTTTGGGTAGGTTTCTTTGTTCTTGATTTATTTTATATCTTTCCAACTCTTTTCTTACTACTTTATAAGTTTTTCTCATCCTATTTATGAATTCTTGTTTATAATCTTCTGAGTTGTTTTAATATTGCCGGGACTCTATAATTTCGTCATATGGGATTCTATAGTCGCGACCAAAAAGTAAGTAAAAAGGGTTGTCCTTAGTTGCTTCTGAATAGGCAGTGTTAATTACATTCGTTAAATAAGGTAAAAATAGGTCCCAATCGTTTCGGTTGTCTTTTGTGTAGATATTTAATACATTTGAAAATATTTTATGCCTATTTTCTATTTTTCCATTAGCTTGTGGATGATAAGGGGATGTTACTAATTTTTCTATGTTGAGAAATTTCATCAGATCTTTCGTTACTTTTGAAACAAAGTTACTTCCATTGTCGCTTATGACCTTATCTGGGATGCCAAATTTTAAAAATAATTTCGCCAGCGCCTTACTCGTGGCATACGCGCCTTGATTTTTTAAAGATTTTGCAAAGGTAAATCCAGAAAAATGATCTATGACCGAAAGGATACAAGTATGGCCCCTGTTAGAAACAGGTAAACCTCCACTCGTCCCATACAGGTCAAATGAGACGATGTCAACGGGGACTCTCACTACCGTAACTCGTCCCAGCGGGGGGTAGGGGTAAGCTTGGGGGTTTTTCCTCAAATTACACTTTTCACATGCACTGACATATTCTTTAAGTTTTGTTAATGCGATTGGCACGTAGAAATACTGTTTCAATTTATGAAAGGTTTTGGTTACTCCCAAGTGTCAACCAATATCTGAATGAAAACATTCAAAAGCAGTCATTGTTAGTTCTTCTGGTAATACTGGTATTATTGAGGTTTTGTTTCTATTTGCCTCAACAGCTATGATTATGCATAATATTCCTTCATCGAAATCATAGTAAAAATTATCTATTTCTTTTCTAAGGATTTTGTATTCATCTGGTAATAAATCATCATTCACGAAATAATTAATAAGAGCTAAACACATTCCATCTTTTTCTTGATTTCTTTTTACATTTTCTAAAGACAAGGAGCGGTAATTAACCTTATTTTCTTTCTCTGATTCTTTAATTTTATTTTTCTTACTTTTAATCTTAGTGTTAATAGTATTAACTTCCTTCCGTTCAGTTTCCGACGGTTCATCTTCCGGAAACCTACTCAAGAAAACGCATGCTGCGTTTTGTTTGCCTTTTAAGTATTCAAACTCATAATCAAGGTCTTGGATTTTCATAATCCATCTAGCTAGAATTCCCGTGGGGTTTTTAAATGTGTGCAGGTACTGCAAGCTTTTGTGGTCCGAACGTAGTATGAATTTTCTACCAATCAAATAATGTCTAAATTTATCCAAGTGATGGATTATCGACAATAATTCCGAATTGGTGGCAGAATAATTACTTTCACTCTTTGTTAAGGTTCTGCTCGAATAACATATAACCTTTTCTATTACTTTTTGTTTGGACGCTTCCTCTAGCGAATTGGGACTTTCTACTGGGATTATTTGTAAAAGAATAGTGCTAATGCCCTTGGAACTGGCATCAGTCGTAACTATGAACTTTCCGTTCTCGAAATCTGGAAGTGCTAATATGGGTTCCGAGGTGAGTGCCTTTTTGAGACGGTCTAAGGAAATCTGGGCCTCCTGGGACCAGGCAACATTTTGGGAGTTCCCTTTGGTTAATTCCGTAAGTGGTTTCGCAATTTGGGCATAATTTCGGACAAATTTTCTGAAGTATCCAGTAAGACCTAAAATTCCTCTTAGTGCCTTCATTGTCTTAGGGGGTTTGAGCCTTTCAACACATTTTACTTTATCGGGGTCAGGGGATATTTCTCCTTGCGACACTACCATTCCCAAAAATTTAATTTTTTCTTGTAATAAATTAACCTTTTCAGGCCAGCATTTTAAATTGCCTTCTCTGAATTTTTCAAATACTTTTGCTAACGTTGCTAAATGTTGCTCCACATTTTCCCCTACGCATATAACGTCATCAACAAAATTAATAACATTGTTCAATCCTCTTAATAACTGTAATAAGTGTCTACATAACAAGCGTGAACTCGTTTTAAGTCCGATGGGTACTCTCAGAGATTCATACGAAAAACAGTCACTTGTTCACAATGAGATTTTATATACATCCTTTTCGGCTATTTTTATTTGATGGTAGCCTTGGGTGAGATCCAAAGAAGTAAAAAATATGTTATTGCTTGATATAGAATCAAAAATTTTGTCTATTCTCGATAAGGTAAATTTATCACTCACTACTTTCTTGTTAAGAGCTCTATAATCCACCACGAGTCTCATATCGCCATTCTTTTTTGGGATTAATATCACTGGGGCTGAATACGGACATATGCTGGGGCGTATAATCTCATTTTTTTCTAACTGACGGATTTTGTTTTTTAGCCACTCTTTATGTTTATACGGTACACGATATGGCTGTTTCGCAACGGGCAACCCTGTCGTTAAAATAGAGTGTTGATAAAATGGAATCAATCCTATGTCATTTTCAGACGTTGAAAATACGTCTCTGAAATTCCACAATAATTAACATAATTTCTTTTTGAGTCCCAAATCAATAATATGATCCATATTAAACTTGTTTAAAAATTGCGTGGTAGTCAGGGGGTCTTTATTAATTGATGTATTAATGCTATTAACTATGTTTCTTTTGGAGTTTACCAACTTGTATAAGTCATTTTCCGAAATAGTTTGGATTTTAACCAAACATGTTCCCTTTTTATCGTAATGGTATCATTTTCATGGTTATTAGTCACCCAAATAAAACCTTCGCCTTTATCATAAGATATAATTTGTTCTTCACATAACAAGTTTTCGGGAATTTCTTTTGATGGGGTGGCGAACCATATTTCGGATTTGCTATCCACCGGTTCAACCATTTGAGATATTTGGATCCTTTGCATTGTCCTAGGAGGAATTTTCGTTTTTCGAATTGCAAATCCATAATAATTTTCTTTATTTTCATTGTCTATTAAGTTTAGATTGGTACTATTCGACAATAACATTGGCTGCGCCTGAACTCCATTAGGGTTCCCTACTTTTTTCCACAATTCCACTATCTCTTTGATTTCTTTTGACCTATACTGTCGCATATCTCCAATTTTTATTTTTGCGGATTCAATCCACTTATTATCTACATTTACTTCATCTTTCCGATATCGCACGGAATAAGCAAATGGGTTTCTAGCTATGTCCCGTCCTCTTTGTAGCGAATGTACCTTATGTCTCGCTACAAAAGGTTCAAAGGATTGTGGCACTGTGCCGTCGGAAATTTTATTAACCGTTACTTCTTCTTTGTAATTTCGATTAATATTCCTTGAGGTAGGGGTTGAAGGAGAGGAACCTCTAGGTTTAGCCGGATACACGAGTTTTTCATTAGCTACGTCTAACAATATCTTATTTGACCTTAAAAAATTTGCACCTACGATGGCTTCATACGGAAAATTACTACATATTATAAAATTTGTCGGGAAGATTCCATTATCTCTTTTCACGTCAAGGCGAATTGAACCTTTTGCGTCCAACTTGTGCCCTGTTACACTAGTTAAGTTTGGATTATTTACATTTCTCTGTCGCTTGATATGCGGAGGCAACATATTAAATATGCCTGAATTTATAATGTTGACTGTTGCGCCACTGTCAATTAAAGCTTTAAAATAGACATTTGCCACGCAAAAATCATTAAATATGGGTAACTTATTATTATTATCACTGAAGGACGGTACTACTATGGGCTTGGACCTGTAAAATATTCGAGGCCCCATCTGGGTCCAATTCATTCTTCTGAGGGGCCTGATGCGTTTCCCTGGGAATTTATTTCATACATAGGTGCTTGGGACAGAGGTTCAGATGCGTGAGGCTCCATAAACGCATCCAACTGATTCACATCTGCCCTCCTTTGCCACGTATTATTGCGATAATTTGTATTTCTGGCATTTGTGCCGGCTGTTGGTGCTGACTGTAAGTGTCGTCGGCTCGAGAAATTTTCATTTCTCGTGGGCCAGTTAACTATGTGCCGTCGGTTTGAAAAATTTGGGTTTGCCGTCGGCCGATAATTGTTTTGCCTACTGGGGGGAGAGTTATTCGGGTTCTGTCGGTATACATTATTAGGTGCTGGTTGGCAGACTTGGGGGTCTTGTGGGAAGATTGCGTCCTGTATATACCCTTGTGCGCCTCTGGTAGTAAAATTTGTTCCCCCGAACAAATCATCGCCATAATAACGTGTATGTCTGGCGGTTTCATCATTAAATGATGTTGCCATTCCATTTTTAAAACGACATTCTTTCGCGATATGTCCAACTCGATTGCAGTTGTAACATCTTATTATTGGGTTACTTTTATAAATGTTTGGTTTCATAGGCTGAAAACGTACTGTTTTTTGCCTGGCGGTTTCTTGTGTCCTGATTCTTTGTGGTATTGGGGATTTATCTCTTGAAAAGAAATTTGGGTGTTCCTGATCACTAACCTTCAAGGGTGATGAGCTTGTTTTTGATTCGCTTATGCTATTTATTTTTGTTTTACTATGATTCGCAACAATTGTATCAATTTCAATCATTCGCCTTACTTCCTGTACCGCAAGATCAAGAGTCTGGATATTTTTTGAAATTACCATCCTATATAATTTTGGAGGAAGGCCTTGCAAAAACGCATTTAGTATGATTTTGTCGTATAATTCTCCTGAGCCTTGACCGTACTTTGATTCTACTGAGATTCGTATTTTATTTAGGTATTCTTGTATGTTCTGTGTATGATCAAAACATACCATTCCATGCTTAAGTTTGTTTGTTGAGCTCGTCTCGACAAATCTGTTTTTAAATGCCGTCAATAGTTTTTCTATTGTGTTTATTGGCAAATTATTATCTTCTCCGACGCTCTGTTCTATCTGTTTTACAAAAGTTAATGCCTGCCCTTTTAGTCTTAGAAGAAGCATACTTATTAAAGTTTTCAGGTCGGTTCTAGCTAATTCTACAAATTGTGCTAGCTGTATATTAAATTCATCAATGTCCGTTTGCCCGTCATATTGTGGTATAGATTTGGTTAATTCTACATTTTTTGCGACTAATTTTTGCGCAACTAATAATGCACTTAACTCCTCCGCCATGACTTAATAACGCAGGAATGGCTCTCTTTTTTTTTTGTTTAATTAGTGTAACTACTCACTTAAATAAATAACTTTTAATTAACTTATTTTGGAAATATATTATCTCCTATGAGATATTTTAAAATGGTATCCCTGTTTTAGCATATTTGTAATAGGATTAGACATATATAACAATTAAAAAAAATTTGTTATAGGTCTGTATCTAGTAAATCTTTTATATTGTGAAATCTTTCGCCTAACTAGTTCGCATACTTCATCCACGTTTACGGCTGCGCCAGAGGTTATGGGGGGGTTTTGTTTATAAGCTTGAGCTTGTGAATCAACTTTGGAGTCCTTGGGAAGAGACCAACCGTGGCCAAGCGTCGATAGTCCAGGCATATAAATATCTTTCGTGAAATTATCAGATTACCTCGGGAGCGTTTCCAATGGATAATATACGAACTAGAGGGCTACTCTTGAAATCTAGATACGAACAAATAAAATAAGACTGTAAAAATAGAAAAGTAATGGGTTTATTAGACTTACATGATTAAACATACGACTT
The DNA here is from genome assembly GCF_049724085.1 of Artemia sp. Qi Xiang Cuo. Lineage (NCBI taxonomy): Eukaryota > Metazoa > Arthropoda > Branchiopoda > Anostraca > Artemiidae > Artemia > Artemia sp. Qi Xiang Cuo. The sequence goes on from NC_142811.1 coordinate 24,063,697, forward strand.
CAAACTTCAGTAGGCAAAAGCAAAAATACAGTGATCATATCAGGAATGCTCATAACATAATCATATCACATAATGAATCCAAAAACACTTCTTCTCTATCATATAACACGAAGTTTGCTTCTGAGCAATAAACACTATATTCTGATTGGTTCATCTCCACACGGAGGGCCCGTCTCTTTACTCTTATGCTGACAAAATCAAACATTATGCGGCCAAAGTTATCCAATAGTTTTTTCGCGATATTCTGATCATTAAACATACAAATTCCCGAGAGTACTTCTAAAACTACCAGACTAAATGTTTAAGACATTGTCCCACATTGTTTTTCAAAAATACTTCAGCTAGATTCCAATCCTTTTCAGTAGTTTGGTGCGTGCAAAAAACCCGCAGTTTTTTGCCATTGAGATATTTCAATAGCGTCTGGAATTTCAAGAGCCTTTTGTTTTGTATAACAAAGAATGCGAATCTCTACAGAGTACAACATTCGCTTTGAACTTTTTAAAGGTATATTTGGCTGATAAATAAATGAGAATTTAAAACGGAAATTCAAACTTAATTAAGGGAGTTCGACTTGCATCGGAAGCGTATTTAGAATAAAGTAATCTTCTCATATTTTAAAGTAAACATTGTACATGGTACAATAATGGGGAGGGTTTGTCATCCTTAAAGATCTAATTTCCAAAACTTTCAACTACGTTGAATCAAATGGCTATCTAAAAATTTCGATTGACGTGTTTGGGGAAAAAGTGGACGTGGTAGCCCTTTGAATTTCCAATCGAATGAACCTTTTTTGAAGTTTCTACGAAAACACCTTCTATAAAAACCTTATATGCCCCCAGAACATGACTTACAACCCCTGCCCTGAGGGCTGTGAGGGAGTATCCTCCTCAAAAATATAATTTCTATCTGAAAATCAACTACGCTGAACAAAATGGCTATCTAAAAAGGTTGATTGGATGTATTTCGGGAAATGGTGAGCGTGGAAGGGGTGTTAGTCCCCTTCCAATCACTTTCGACTATTAAAAAGGGCACAAGCCACTCCAATTTTCAATTGAAGTAGCCCTTTTCGAAGTTTCTACGACAATTTCTTCGATACGAAGTGCCCTGCTCTAAAGGAAAAAAGTAATAAATAATACATATTGCCAACATCGTTCTTATATGCCCCCAGGGCATAAGTTAAAACCCTTGCCCTGAGGATTGTGGGGGAGTGTGTTCCTCAAAAATATATTTTCTATGTGGTAATCAACTACGCTGAACAAAACGCCTATCTTAAAATTTTTATTGAATGTATTTTGGGGAATGATGGGCGTGGGGGGGACTAGTTGCCCTCCAATCACTTTCGACTTTTAAAAAGGGCACTAGCCACTCCAATTTCCAATCGAATAAGCCTTTTTCGATACGAATTCGATTCGATTTGATACGATACAAAGTGCCCTGGTATGACACCAAAAAAATACATTGTGCCATAATCGTTCTTTACTTAGGAAGCGCTATTGCGCTATCTATGATAAAAAGTGGTATTTCTAAACTTTGTATTTGCGTCTCTATGTTTTTTTCTAAATTCTGAATTTGACTTAATTAGAAAGCGTCACCACAATAGTTCCTATTTGGAGAAGAGTTGTCCCGATCTCTCAATATTTTACTTTTATCCAATAATCGTTTTAATTTTGTACATGGTTCTTATACTGCCATCTTTGGGTCATTCTGTGCACACACCCTCAATGGGTTTCTTTAGGGTCATATTTATGGCCAAATATATACCACGTCCTTTCCTCCAAGGATATCAATTTTTGGAATTTATCCTTGTTTCTCTTTTCTTTCTTTTTCTTTTTGTCTTTAAGACTATAAAATGGGCTTGGCAACAGTTCTTACAAGTAAAATCTATACATTTACAATTTTATACGATAACAATTCCATATTTATTAAAGGTTTTCAAAATACCTTTATAACTATACACATTTTCTCAATAACATTTGTTACCACTATATACATTTTCCATATACGGCTATTTACATTTATTTTTATTTTTTTTAATCTTTGTTTTACAAATTTTCTATGGTTCTATTTCGAGCCAATTTGTGTCATTAACTGTTTTTAGCTTACTCTATGTCTGTTTGTTTATTTAAACTTATGAGCTTTTTTAATAGTTTTCGAATTTCAGATAATTGAGATGGTTAAATAATGTCTTCACCTGTAATCTCTTTTTTTCAGCTTTAGCGTCCTTTTGGGACAAGGATCCGCTTACCTTAGATTTGATAAGCTCAAAATATATCTATTCACCTTTTTACCTGTTATGACATTATCAATTGACTTGTGCCTGCACTCTGCAAGTTTGCTTACCACAAGCTGTTTCGGTAGCACCATAGAACATATTCCGGTTTTCTTGTCTGACTGCTAATGCTGAAAAAACTGTTATGAGCCTACACACAGCAATTAATTAGTTATAGCCACACTTTTTGATTTGTGGCCATAACTTTTCTCTTGTGCTATTCTATTATTAAACAAAGTGACCCTTCTGCAATGAATATACCTTGCCTTCATGGCGTACGGTAATTTATTTTAAGACATATAAGCAAACATGACTATTTTCACTTTAACTTCCCATCTCTTAGTGGTCTTGCCTTTTCAACTTCAACTTAGGTCCTTTAGGCTATTAATGCACCTCTTTTTTAATTGTTTATGCCATGCTAGCCATTTTTCCGAAAACGGCTCCCACATGAAATAGCATAATTTTCCCTCTCTATACCTGGAGCATATTTCCAGTAGTTCTATTTAATCAGGGCCAGAGTTACACCACTGTCACGGTGGCTCCCTAGCACAATATGCTACTTATTTTGTACGTAATTAGTACAAATATCTCGTACTAATCTCGTTCGGTCAGATCAATATGCAAGTATATCAGAGTCTAGCCGACTCCATTCAATTTCTTTTCCTTCAATTCCGTCTGGCTGTATTTCCAATATGGACCCTTTTTTCTTTCTTTTTTGATTATTTACTTCAGTGATACCTAAGGGGTTTTTTTTCAAGTCTTTTTCAGCTTTTTCAGTACAATAGGTCTTTTCTAAGCATATATTTACATGTTTTCTGTTTTGTTCAATAACTTTTTCAAGTTTTTACGCCGATTGCAATTCTACGGTCAATTTCATTATCTACTTATTTTTAAGGGTGGGGGGGGGGTGTTGTCTATTGTCGCAACTTGTATTTTTTTGAAATTATTTAAACTTCTACGTACAAAAGTGTTGTGTTCTAAAAGTACTGTATTTTTTCAGTTGATTTTCAGAGCACTTTTAGTTAAGTTTGGCGCCGCATTTTCTAGTCCTCATTTGTTCATAAAAATGCAATTTTTTATGATATACTGGTTGCAAATTTTATCCTAGCTTTAATTACTATTTTATTTGCCAAAGAAAGATAGAAAATAATTCTAACGGGGGGGGGGTTTCAATAATTAATTTTTGTTCTTATCTTTTCAGTTAATTCCTTCTGTGGGAATTTTCAATCCTCGAGTTTCTCTGGGGATTTTCAACTAAACTCTTTTTTGGCGGTTCGCGAGTAGCATACTAGAGTAGAGGGGAAACTTCGTGTGTGGGGAGCTTCAACTAGCGGTTCAAATGAGAAGCATATATTAGTGGTCATACTGAGTCGAAATCAGATTGTAATGATTCAGGTTCCCTTGAGACCGATTGGAGCCACAAGGACTAACTATCTTGAGAAATACTAACATAAAGAGAATAAAATAAGAAAGTGATGCGTTTATTGTTACTCACATGATCGGTACAGAGCTTGACGGGAATATCAAAAACACTTCGAAATCAAAGACACTAAGATAAAGCTGTTGACTGAGGCAATACAGGTAACAGTTAATTCACTAATAATAAATGATTTCAGAAGTTCATTCTAACTGCAAATAGACTCACATAAAACTGTTTCTAGACTCACGTAAAACTCATCATAGACTCATAATCGACTCCAAAAGACTGAAAAAAGACTCTAGATTGACTAACTCAAACTTGCTAAGTTCGAAAGTACTATACTCTGCGATTTCGCCTAACATTCAGGCGTTGCAGAAAAGTACATTACACTGATTCTATTGGTTCTGATTCTATGTCCCCTATTACTATTGGACAATAATGTACCAATCAGCTAGTCAATTTTAACTAACTTTTGATACGATTTATGACTCTTTAAAACTTCCCTTTGGAATTCTTCTTGGCAGAATAAAATTCTACCTTGTAATTAGAGCGGGATACTTAGTTCTACTTTGTATTTAAAGAAACTATTTTTTAAAGCTTTACCTTGTAATTACAGCGGAATACATAGTTCTACTTTTGTATTTCGCGTGACCGTTTTTTGTATAATAATTTCTACCTTCTCTTGATCGTTTGGAAATTCAAACTCAAGATTTAAATTACATTGTTGGTTGCCTGTCATGTACAATTGGTCGCGCTAATTATTTATTGCTTTTACATTTTTCGTGGGAACGATTTCTTCATAGGGTTACAATTGTGATACAATTGTTTCGGTACTTTTTAAATTTGACAATTAAGTGTTACTTGATCTGTGGGTTATTTGAACTTTTGGGTTCGTATATTGGGCGATTTTATTTTACTTGGAAAATTTCGGGGTCTTGAAAATTGATTCCATTACATATCATCCTTCCCATTCTTAACGATTTCCTCATCGTTGTGTTAGCCTACTCTTTCTACTCTTTCAAATTTTGATCTTGCTTCCCCTTTTTTTCAATTTTAACTTGGTACTTGTTGCTTGAATTAACTCAGCTTTGGTAAGATATATGTTTAATTTCATATTCCCGATTGCTTTATGTGACTACATATATTAAAACATTACTTTAAAGTCCATCACCTATACACTCTATTTGACGAAAGGGCCAAAGAGTTTCTCTTGACTAACAACATTCGGTTATATGATTACGTAATGCTTATTATATCCACCACCTAATATTAAAATTACTTCACCTGATATGCTAATAATTCTACATGATTCTAACTAATTAAGTTGTGCCTTTGCGACTATTTTATCACTTTAAAATGGTGAATGTTTGCTTTTTCTAATACTTGACTATACTTCCACCTGACGCTATAATGATATGATAAGTAACTGACTTCAAGAACACTAATACATATAAATTAAATAATTTGCAAATAAGAGGTTTGACACATTAATAGGTTTAAGCTTAATGTCTGATTGCAACACTGGGATAATGTAGTTTACACTTGTTTTCATCTGTTTTATGCAAAGTTTCTCAATATTCACTAAAGTTACGAGTTAGATACATAAGATTCACACTGATTTCATCATTCTTTGTGTCGATATTACTCACATACGGTGTCGTTTTAATATGCGCGTCTTTTTATTTAATTATTGGGTTTCGTAAGTGTTCATAGTTTTTCTTCATGGTGTTTCAGTTTTTGGCACTTCTTCATTGAGATAAACGTTTATTCTGTTCATGGATATAACTACTTGCACAAAATTGTCCGTGCGTGGTTTGTCACGTCATATACGAGGGGTTGATGTTACAGATTCGTTGAAATGTTTCCTGGGTACATAACCCTTGGGGAATTAATTACATGAAGTGGGTATCTTGATCGCTGGACTGGGTAACTTTTCTTGGGCACTTCTATCCTCGGGAAAATTTTATACTTGTACAGTCTATGTTTCCCGTAGATTGTTCACGTTTAGTCCTTCTTTTGTTTGAATAAAAGGCTGTGTTACGATATGTAATGGTAATTGTGGTTGGATCAAGACTTGATTTCAAATTCTATGTTCGACGCATTGTCTTTGATTCTTGTTTAAATGATACACCATTATTGAGGGCTTAGTCATGGGGTTTATGGCTAAGGTAACTTGGTTTGGTCTCTTCTCTAATACTTTATTTTGGGAAAGTTTGCACGTACAGTTTATATTTCCCGCAAAATTGATTGTGTTAGGTTCTTCTTCACTTGGGGATGGTTTGGTTTTGCGACATCTAATAATGATTGGATAGGGTCAAAACTTAAACTTGGGATCTTGGTTCAACATATTGTCTCTGATTTGGGGCTTAAAATATATAATCCTTGAGGGATTGCATCCAGGGTATTCTTGGTCCTTAGGATCTAATGTTTGGGACCTTGCCGTCTAAGGATAGTTATCGACGGATTTTATGTATTTTTACGACATTGCGGTCGGGGTGGTTCTCTAGGTAATCATTAATACAGATATATACCTATATATGGGGTTCTTGGTTTGCCAATATTGTTTGGGGTAGTGTTACCTTGTACTAAGCTTGGTTGACTTGGATTGTCATCAGGGTATTTTCTTCATGGGTATCCTTGGTGAGTACTTATTGGTGGTTGACGAATGATGAGAGTAGATGCTACTGGGTTTTATCCGTGTTGCGTGCTGGTACACCAATAATGAATTTGCACTAATTATTGTGCTTCCTGGAATGTAAATATCTAGGCAGAATCATATGCTCTTTATAATTACATGAGTTAAAACACATACAGCAATAATACACAACTTATACGATATTATACGGGGACTATTGTTTGAAATAATAATCGTGATAGTTGTACTAATGATATCAATTTAATATGGTTACGGTTAAACTCAAAGATTAAATGAATAAGAGGAATTTTCATGCTTTTACATACATATTGCAGCAACACTAGATTACTATGAGATAAGCTAGGTAATCATAAGAAAAATAGTTGTGTCTACGAAAAATAACACAATATGATATTTTCAAGATTTACTAATTATATATATACTATATATATATATATATATATATATATATATATATATATATATATATATATATATATATATATATATATATATATATATATATATATATATATATATATATATATATATATATATATATATATATATATATATATATATATATATATATATATATATATATATGTGTGTGTGTGTGTGTGTGTGTGCATTTGGCACATGTTCAATATTCAATACATTTTTAAATGTTATTCAACACTCATCTGCTTTAGCATTTACTTTTCTATTACATAACTACATGCGAGGTAGGTTACATGGTTTTATGAGAGGTCTCGATTTACTATAAATTTTCAAGTCTTTACTGTTTACGCGCGTCCATGCTGCTTAAGAAATACATCTTTGCAGCTGCATGTGTTTATGCAAACAATAAGTAGAGATTTGGGACTGGACATTGCACGAATGAGGACCTCTACTCCCATTCGCTCGATCATGTCCTCCCTTACTTTTTTTGGCTTAAGGGTTATCAGGGAGTTCCGGGTTAAGGTTTTGCATCTCACTCGATTCGATGTGATCTGTCTTTGCCCTTTTTCTACGTGTTATCATAATTTTTCCGTAATTCAGGGTCAATAACATTCTTATAGTCAGAGAGATCATGAATACGAATCCTACCGTCAGGAGGATATTCCACCAAAAATTTATTGAGAATAGTCCGTATCTACTTTCTACATACGTCAATCTTTGGTCTTCATTGGTAAATAGGGGAATCTGAGAGTCCAAGGCTTCTCTTATTTTTGTTAGTGGTAAGGTTCCTTTGACATTCTCTATTTTTGACCATATTGTGGCTTTTACTTCTTCGTTTTCTATATTAGGAATTGTATGCGATAAATTGACTGGTTTGTAATTGATCACCTTAGGGCTTATTATATTCGTGCTTGTGGTTATCAGTGGTGTTTGTGCCGCGGCTTCTTTGGTTACTAATCGACACCCTTGTTTTATGGTTATTGTTCCCACGTCTTGTAATAGTAGTTCAGTTCTGTAGCTTGGATCGAATCTTTCTGTGTTATTATAACAAGAGATAGTCCCAACTGTTTCTTTTGGGACCGAAAATAGCCATAGATCATTTCTAAGATGAATAAATATTTCTGATTTTGTACTACCTACTAGCGCTTCGCATGAATTGGGAATTTCTTCTTGTTGAGTCTCATTTAAAAATATATCTAACATACAAGATCCAGGTTTTACGTTATAAATAGGCAGGGTTAGTTGACATACTAGGTTTTTGAAAGCCACGCATTCCTTAAGGTCCTGTGGATTTGCTAAGGCATATTTCGTCCTATCTTGATCGACAAGCAAGTTTTCCGCTTCGGGGGTGATAGTCATGAACGAATTAGTTCTACCTATATTGGCTTGAAACGTAGAAATTTTATACATGTCATATATGAATTGTTGATTTATTAATGGAATTGTTACTACTGCAAATAGTTGTTCGTTTATCTCCGTTATGTGAACCTTTAGCTTGGTATAATAGTGGAATAGGTTTGCTACTTCTGGTTCTGTTGGTAGATGTAGACCGAACGTTAGATGTGTTTTTATTTCATCTGAGATACTTTTTAGGTTCGAAGGGTCCACGAGGTCATATGACAAGGTTCCTCCAGTAAGGGCAAATAGTTCAAATTCAAATTTGCTAACATCAGTTGCCAAGTTAAGTAATGAGATTGTCACTATGTCTAGTGATACCATGGTGAGGCTCGAATCGGAAATCACGCGATCTACTTCATTCTTTAAATAATTCATTATGCTTACTGTCTTTGATATTTTCTTCGAGATTGCCTCAATTTTGTCTCTCTGATAATTGGCTATACTGGCTTGTATTTTTTGGACATGTAAGGTCACGTTCATGGCGTTATTTAGTTTTCCTACGTTTTCCCTTAGGATATTTAGGTCTTCTTCAGTCGATAGCCCAAATAAGCGTGAAGCTAATTCTCCTACGATTGGTATTAGACTAGCTGATCTAAGGTATTTGCTCTTTCGGTAGAATACTTCGAAGATTCTTGTGGTGCTTTGCTTTAACTTTTGTATTTCGGTATTGAACAATTCAAATAGTGCTTGTAGTCTCTGTCTATACAATAATAAGAAGGATTGGTGAATCGATACTCTTAGGACGTTTTTCTCATTTAGCTCAGGTAACGATTCGTCGTAAGTTTTGGCTTGTTCGTCGGCCATGGCCAATCTGGCACATGTGTATTCGCCGTCAATTGTCCAGCATTTGTCGTGTACATGTTTTTCTTTCTTTTTATTTTCAGAAAATATCCTTTTGTTATCCAAATGGTGTCCTTGAACAAATACAGTTTGAGCTTCGGTGTCTAATACTGGGAGTCTTGCACTTAAATTTATATACATTTTGCCGACGGAGAGGGTCTTTGTAAATGTTGGTGCTGTGGACCATTACCATTTCGTAAACGTCGATGGTTTTAAATGCGTTATGGTAATTAATTTTTCTTGGGACAGTTCATTGAGCTTGATTAACTCTGGACTTGCATTGGAGGTGATATCCGTTAGCGAGGGCTGTATTTCATCTGTTGTTGTCTTGAGTTTGGGGATGGTTGTCGAGGTATTTTTCTTTCCTTGTGGCTTGTTGATATTTTTCTTTATTTCATTTGGAGATACTTTCTTGGTAACATTGCTTGCCATATGGTCTCGCCACAGTTGCTTGAGGTATGTCCATATGCTTGGTAAGTCATTTAGCATGGCGTAATTTCCATCATAGAGTTTATTTTTCTTGGAAGTTGTCAAGGAGGAACTTTTGGTATATTTTGTCACAGTATGATCTCTTCTGAAACCGTCCACATTACTTAATGCTCTTCTCCTTCTGTTTCCTTTGTTGTTAGTTCCTAGAGCGTTATCAATTTCTGCCATTTTCTTGTCAAAGTCATCTATTATGAATTTCGACTTTAGTTTAGGAATAATAGGGGGTAGATCTCCGGCATTTTCCTTCAGGTGCATGTCTTTCGTTGTCTGCAGGCTCTTGTCCAATTTTAAGAATTGGAATATAGAGTCCTTTAGTTTATTAGTATTCTTCTCTAGTCTCATAACTTGTTGAAACAGGGTTTCAAACGGTTTGGGATCCAGTTTCATAAATATCTTCCAGGCATTGTGACTTGCCAAGTAACGAATTCTCATGTTTGAAGATTATCCCATGTTTTACGATATCTTGGGCTATAGTTTGGGCAACGAAGATTATCATGAAATTTGTTAGCCACATCCTTTTTTTGCTGTTTCTGGAATTAATATTTCATTAAATACAATATTGGAAGATTTCTTATGATAGATAATCGAATGAGAATTTAGATTCCTATTATATGGGATTTTCTTTTCTTTTTTTTATCGGGGAAGGAAACAAGGTGAGATTCAGATTTGTGGTCATAGGATTTGTGTGGGGGGGGTAGTTATTTTAATTGATTTCACACAGGAATTTTTCTTTTAACGTAAAGGGTGCGTGGGTTGACTTTGATTTACGTCATACCAAATTATTTCAATAGAGACGTTTTTTTTGATTTCTTGGTTGCTTTTGATTTTGATTCATAGGTTCTTATTCTTTTAAATATAATTTCTTTTCTTTTCGCTCTATATATTAAGCTTTTTGGATTATATAGATATCGTTTGTAGCACTTTATTTCTTGGAGGGGGTCATTTTGACCTTGATATTTTACGCAGTTTGAATTTCCCTCAATTTTGTAAACCAATTTTTGTTTTCTAAATTTTTCAAGAAGCAATAAATCTGTCTGACATGGACCTTTAACATACCAGTACCGAACTTTATATTGTTTTTGCAATTTTCTTATCTCATGTTGAATATAATGGAGGTACTTGCCCTTTCTGCCGTTATATTTTACATCCAATTTCCCTCTCGCGGGTCGATATTTGGGCGTGTTTGCTAAACTTAAACCGAATCTATATGATTCCACGTCGTATTTCCTCAAATCATGCTTGACGTTCCATTTTTTTGCGAAGATTTCGTCCCCTGATTTACTCAGAATGATCATTGCCACTGAGTATATGACATTTTCTTTTGCGTGCTTTATAGTTATGAACTCTGTATCAATAATTGCTTTGGCCATTGTTCTGAAATGAAAGGTAGTTTTTATTGATCTTTGTCTAGTTAATTTTTTCGAGATTAGTTATAATCATGGTACACTCTAGGTCGAAGTCAAACTACCTTTTCACCGGTATTTCCTCATACATCGGGTACTTATTCGTTCGACGTAATTCGAGTCATCTAAAGCTCCATATTAACCAATAATGAATATATACTTTGAATAGAAAACAAGGTAACTTCAGCTCGAAGTTGAACTACTTATTCACCGGTGCCACCTTGCACCTGGCTATTTGTGTATTCGAACGTAATTCGATTCCTTAAAGTTCCGTACTCTACTTTAACGAGTTTGCGCTCGATTTATAACGAGTTCCATATAGGCTTAAAGTATTGAAACTTTCATGAAACTACCTTTTTTGGTCAATATATTAACAATGTATTTAGATCCTGTGACATTCACTCTAATTCATAGTTTTACAAATATTAATACACTACTGGTTTCTTCATATAATGCATTTTTTTTTAATAACAATAATAATCGATTTACATAGACATAACGCTTCAGGTAATATTAGAGGGTTATTTTATTATTCGTTTCAACGAGATTATTTATATATACAGTTTCTTCCACTAATATTGGGTTTTAATTTCAATATGGATGCATCATCCGGCAGTGCCGCCTTTGAACTTGGAGATGTAAGCATATTGACCAGTCGATAGTTTTACCCTGACGATACATTTGAGCTGAGAAACTTGAGTTCAAATACTATATTATTTTTACCGCTTTCAGGTATATTTAAGTACATTAAATACACTAATAATTGGTCTGGGAGGTGCAGGCCCTCCAATGTGGCAGTTATGTCATTCTTTCGCATATATTGTCGAATGATTTTCCGGCACAACTGAGATAAAGACAATGGGTCATTTATTATTTTCACTACGCAAAAGCTTAAGTTTACTTGTGATTGGCAACAGCATAGTTGCTCGCGCACGATTACGTCTAAGCCGGGGAATATTTTTGTTCCAAAATTTTCGTCTTCTTGGAAAAAGTTCAGGGTTATTTTCTTTATGTCTTTATAATCCCTTTGGGTAACTTGAAAAATAGCGGATCCCGTTGAAGGGTTTATTGGATTTAGATACGTGTTATTTACACAGTTGACGTATAAGGCCTTAAGAAAGCTTTCACCTTTTAATATATGTCCTCGGTCTATTAGTCTGGAGAGAAATTTAATGGGCCAAATTGTAGTTATTTTGTTATCATCTTGATCATACCAAATATTGTCGGTGATATAATCAAACAACAAGCTATATTTTGTTGTTGGGACTCTTTGTATTAAAATTCGGAAGACCAGGTTGGCACTTAGTCTTGTGTGTTCGAGTGTTCTCGTCATTGCACGCGCACTAAAGTTATCATGAACTAAACTTGCCATTAATCTTAGGATCATCTTATGTTCCAAGATTGTCCTTCAAGATCTTAGAAGATAATGTAGTGTTGGACAGTCAAGATTTTCTACTGTTCTAATAAGCTCCCATTCTTTTAATGAATCATCAATAAGTCCCCATTCTTTTAATGAATCATTAATGTTATCTGCACTATGTCTTTTCTTAAGTTTCCAGGAGGTTACATTTTCTAGTCTACGATTACTTAACTGTTGCTAGCTTTTTTATCGTATCATAAGCTAATATAAGCAACGTATCGTGTAGCCGCTCGTTTCGGCGTTTCACTTAACCAGTGGCCGATGGTTACTTATGTATCTTATCTGCAAATGTCTTGTTATATAAAATTTATCAATGATTACAAAATAAATTGTTACTTACTAGCAATACATCTGTAAAATAATTACGTTAATTTATAGCCGTTTAAGTAATGATTATGCAATAGTTGGGCACTTAAAATTTGATGACTCTTGTTAATAAGTATAGCTGTTTATTTGGCCTTTTTAATTTATGGTATTTAATCTTTACTGGTATCCTTGGGTTCCTTTTCTTGTTCGAGTTGTTCTTCGTAAGAAATACCTATGCTACGCGTCTCTCCCCTAAATAATCAACAGTGAAAACACACGGAGCTAGAGTACTCCTTACGTATCGGAACGTATCCACGTATCTGTAACATTTTTGTCACAGTGATTCTTATAATGGAAGGGGTAAATTCTTACGGGTCACTTTTCAGAGAGGGATTTGTTGATTTTCTCATAAGAGCTCACCGGTCAGACTGCTATGACCAATGGGATAGAACGCACCACAGGTCACAACAGTTGACCAATGGGTCCCCATGTTGTAAGGTTATTTCACGTAACTGCAATTTATAATTCTTTACTGTTCATCGTTTACATCTATAACTGGGTAGTAGTTTCTTACTGGTAGCTTCAGATCAATCTGGTGGAAGAGAGATAGTAGACACCACTTCCACCGGACTGTCCAAGGCTTCCCACGACTGAGGGTCCATCCATTTGTCAGTTATTTCTTTGTTACGTAATCACAACTCGCATCTGTATAGTTGTTTTTCGTAAGGAAATGGCGTTTGAAAAATAGATCCCAAGAGTAAAAAAAAACTTTTGATCCACTCCTGCAGCACGATTCCCTCATGACTGAGGATCCATCTACTTGCTAAGGACTTCCTTGTTATGTAATCGCTACTTGCATCCTTATAGTTGTTTATCTATTATAGTCATATCCTTATAGTTGTTTATTATAGAGAGCCAGGGCCAAATGGGAACGGGAATGGGATGACAATGACACCATTCCCATTCACCTGTGGCCACCGCTTCCCACGATTGAGGGTCCACTTGTCGAAGAAGTTTGACGAATAGGCAGTTGTAGTGCTTGCCAAGCGATTTCTTGTTGTGTAATCTAGTCTTGTATTTGTGTAATCTTTTCTCAACAGAAGGTGAGAGACAAGTGTATACGCGAAGGGACAATGTACATCATGCACATCCTTGGCTCTAACATCCTATGCTCGGGGGTTCATCCGTTTTCATTATTGCGTATCGTATGGATATTTGAATTATTCCTCCTATATCACTTTCAAAGTATTTCATGGGGTTGTTCGCTGACTATTGTTTCATTTTGTTTTTATGAATTACAATTGCCATTTATACTGAGTTTTTATTAATTGTCGAGAGGAGAGAAAAAAATTTTTGTTGTTATCATCCGAAGTGTGAGGGGTATCACTACTGATTTTTAGCTAAAAGTATCTTTTACATGGTTTTGAGTGGGCTTTCGAGCTTAAGTAGTTAAAGAAAGGGTGGTATTATATTATTCGCTAGTATATTTCAATTAATGCGATAACTGTCGATGAGTTTGAGGGGGTTCTCAAATTTTCACTTAGGATTTAGTGTGGGCATTCGATCTCCCTACTTGGTAAATCCTTATATACAACAATTTTTTCTTAAGTATCTTTAGTTAACAAAGCAGATTTTCCTTTTTAACAATCTTTTTAAAGTGACTATGGTTATTTTGTATCCTGTCAACGTGAACAATTTTCATTAAGGCCGAAGTTTGAAAATATAAACTTATCTTTTAAGGCTTTCAAAAATTAGGCATTTAAATTGTAACGCATTTTCATTTACCGTCATACTTTATTCAGCTTTGATTACCTGCTATAAAAATACCTATTGATTTATTTTCTTACGTTTTGTACTCGATTAATTAAAGAGAGTTAATTTATTTTATATTGAAGGCGGTTCTTCCGTAACTTCTTACTCTAATAGCTATTGTTTAAGTTTAAGAACCGAATGGAGAGTTATGTATTGATATTTACTCAAATAATTTCTTTAGAATATGTAGGAATAAACTCTTTATTTCAAGGTATTTCTGAATTATGCTAAATTGGTGGAATATAAAGGCTTGTTAGTCGAGATTAAGTCTTGCCGTTCAAATGAGTTAAAAGAAAAATACATTCACTTTTAAGGTGTCAACTTATTCTTCTCCCGTGGTGGAGTTATCGCCACGTGGCAGAGATGCTTATATTCATGCAAGATATTATCCAAAAATTTGTTAAGGCATAAAAATTTATTTCTTTTTATTCCCTAAACGAAATTAAGATATATTATACGTATTGTAGTAAACCATTGGTAAATTAGAGTTAGTTTAGTCCCAATCTAAATGTAATAAGATATAATAAGCTGTAATCTATTTATTATGAAGTCGTAAGATATGAGAATTAAATTTACAAAATGCGGTATATAAAACTTAATTGTTTTTCATTAAAATCATTTCGTACAAGGATCCTATCTGGGTAATGATTTCACAATATTGCGAAAGTAAGATATTAAGATGTTGTTAACATATAATATTTTAAGCATTCTGCTACTGGGCTATTTATGGCACATCGTGTTCCTATATCGGGCCATTCTGCTTCTGTGGCAGAAATAGTGCCATATGGCAGAGGTATGATATTACCTAAAATTTTACAGGGATGTGTTTATGTGTTTGATGTTTCTTAAAGGGATTCGTTTGATTTGCCTATTTTGACCTCGCGGTGTAGCGATGAAAGCTTTAGTGTGTTGGCTATAAAGGGAAAGGGACTGGGCTTAATTGTGGTCATAAATATTGACCGCGTCAAATGTAATATTATGCTCAAAAGCCGGGAACTTACACCTGATAAGTTCTCCGATAGCGCCGCTTATAGCACTAAAGATCGTGCTAACAAGGCCTATGCCACCCTCAATTAATGCGAGACAAAAAAAAGTGTAGCCATATAAATGTGACCTCTTCTCCTTGAGCTATCTGGAGATCAGATTCCCTGGGAACGTCCTTTGAGATTTGCGAACTAATTACCTGTTTTTAGACTAGATGCAGACACATAAAATGAAATAAACACTGGTAAAAAACAATAGATTTATTGGGACTTACATATTTAGGTGCACAGCAGTGAGTCACTTCAAACGACAACAATGGTGACAGAGATACAACAATCAAAGAATTGCCAAGATCGTACGCCGAAACAATTCTATCTGAACGGTCCTGATTCTACATTACGAATATCTTCAAAAAGCACTTCTACCCCACTATCAAACGTAGTTCTTTAGTCTTGCGCTGTGAGAACTGGCTCACAATTGGCCCGAGTGGCCCCAAGGATGCGAGCCCTTCGTCCAATAATACGTCTTAAATATTTTTGAAGATATAGACGTTCACACGGCTCTTATCGTTTAAACTTCCTTAGAAATATTGTGCGTAGCACCTTTTTTATTGCTCGCTGCCTTTGCGAAATCTAAAGACTGCAGTTTTTTTTTCTTTGCTGATTAAGGACTTTTCATTTCTGAAACTAGGTTTAACTTAATTATAGGAAGTCGGAATTATCTTTGGAAAGAAGGAACTTTATTTTGGTATTTTAAATACATCGCATTTTACTCACGGTACATATTACCCATCCCATCAATTAATGACGCCCTGTCATTAGCACTTGCTTGTCTTTGGGCTTTTAAAATGTTTACCATTTCTTAACTATTTCTTTTACATAATTATTTAATATTTTTGTTATTGCCTTAGCAGGACTGCTAAACATTTTCTCTATTACTTTTCTTATTTTATTCTACATCCCTATCCAAAATTCATCTACCGGACTAAGATTATTCATGGTTCTAGGCTAACTACTATACTAAAGATTTTTTTTTCTACATCTAACACTGATTACTTTTACACTTACACTTGTTTTCATCTGTTTTATGCAAAGTTTCTCAATATTCACTAAAGTTATAAGTTAGATACATAAGATTCACACTTACTTCATCATTTTACGAGTCTATGATACTTACATACTGTGTCGCTTTATTTTGCGCTTCCTCTCATTTAATTACTGGGTTGGCTAATTGTTTATGGTTTGTATTCGTGGTGTTTCACTTTTTGCCACTCCTTCATTGGGATAAACGTTTATGCTGTCCATGAATATGATTAATTGCACAAAATTGTCCGTGCGTGGTTTGTCACGTCATATACGAGGGGTTGATGTTATAGATTCGTTGAATTGTTTCCTGGGTACATAATCCTTGGGGAATTAATTACAAGAAGTGGGTATCTTGATCGCTGGACTGGGTAACTCTTCTTGGGGACTTCTATCCTCGGGAAAATGTTATACTCGTACAGTCTATGTTTCCCGTAGATTGTTCACGTTTAGTCCTTCTTTTGTTTGAATAAAAGGCTGTGTTACGATATGTAAGGGTAATTGTGGTTGGATCAAGACTTGATTTCAAATTCTATGTTCGACGCATTGTCTTTGATTCTTGTTTAAATGATACACCATTATTGAGGGCTTAGTCATGCGGATTATGGCTAAGGTAACTTGGTTTGGTCTCTTCTCTGATACTTTATTTTGGGAAAGTTTGCACGTACAGTTTATATTTCCCGCAAAATTGATTGTGTTAGGTTCTTCTTCACTGGGGGATGGTTCGGTTTTGCGACATCTAATAATGATTGGATGGGGTCAAAACTTAAACTTGGGATCTTGGTTCAACATATTGTCTCTGATTTGGGGCTTAAAATATATAATCCTTGAGGCATTGGCTCCAGGGTATTCTTGGTCCTTAGGATTTAATGTTTGGGACCTTGCCGTCTAAGGATAGTTATCGACGGATTTTATGTAGTTTTACGGCATTGCGGTCGGGGTGGTTCTCTAGGAAATCATTAATACAGATATATACCTATATATGGGGTTTTTGGTTTGCCAATATTGTTTGGGGTAGTGTTACCTTGTACTAGGCTTGGTTGACTTGGATTGTCATCAGGGTATTGTCTTCATGGGTATCCTTGGTGAGTACTTATCGGTGGTTGACGAATGATGAGAGTAGATGCTACTAGGTTGTATCCGTGTTGCGTGCTGGTACACCAATAATGAATTTGCACTAACTACTCTGCTTCCTGGAATATAAATATCTAGGCAGAATCATATGCTCTTTATAATTACATGAGTTAAAACACATACAGCAATAATACACAACTTATACGATATTATACGGGGACTATTGTTTGAAATAATAGTCGTGATTAGTTGTACTAATGATATCAATTTAATATGGTTACGGTTAAACTGAAAGATAAAATGAATAAGAGGAATTTTCATGTTTTTACATGCATATTGCAGCAACACTAGATTACTATGAGATAAGCTAGGTAATCATAATAAAAATAGTTGTGTCTACGAAAAATAACACAATATGATATTTTCAAGATTTAGTAATTATATATATATATATATATATATATATATATATATATATATATATATATATATATATATATATATATATATATATATATATATATATATATGTGTGTGTGTGCATTTGGCACATGTTCAATATTCAATACATTTTTAAATGTTATTCAACACTCATCTACTTTAACATTTACTTTTCTATTACATAACTACATGCAAGGTAGGTTACATGGTTTTATGAGAAGTCTCGATTTACTATAAATTTTCAAGTCTTTACTGTTTACGCGCGTCCATACTGCTTAAGAAATACATCTTTGCAGCTGCATTGGCTTATGCAAACAATAAGTAGAGATTTGGGACTGGACATGGCACGAATGAGGACCTCTACTCCCATTCACTCAATCGTGTCCTCCCTTACTTTTTTTGGCTTAAGGGTTATCAGGGAGTTCCGGGTTAAGGTTTTGCATCTCACTCGATTCAATGTGATCTGTCTTTGCCCTTTTTCTACGTGTTATCATAATTTTTCCGTAATTCAGGGTCAATAACATTCTTATAGTCAGAGAGATCATGAATACGAATCCTACCGTCAGGAGGATATTCCACCAAAAATTTTTTGAGAATAGTCCGTATCTACTTTCTACATACGTCAATCTTTGGTCTTCATTAGTAAATAGGGGAATTTGAGAGTCTAAGGCTTCTCTTATTTTTGTTATTGGTAAAGTTCCCTTGCCATTCTCTATTTTTGACCATATTGTGGCTTTTACTTCTTCGTTTTTGATATTAAGAATTGTATGCGATAAATTTACTGGTTTGAAATTGACCACCTTGGGGCTTATTATATTAGTGCTTGTGGTAATCAGTGGTGTTTGTACCGCGGCTTCTTTGGTTACTAATCGACACCCTTGTTTTATGGTTATTGTTCCCACGTCTTATAATAGTATTTCAGTTCTGTAGCTTGGATCGATTCTTTCTGTGTTATTATAACAAGAGAAAGTCCAGACTGTTTCTTTTGGAACAAAAAATAGCCATAGATCATTTCTAAGATGAATAAATATTTCTCGTTTTGTACTACCTACTAGCGCTTCGTATGAATTGGTAATTTCTTCTTGTTGAGTCTCTTTTAAAAATATATCTAACATACAAGATCCAGGTTTTACGTTATAAATAGGCAGGGTTAGTTGACATACTTGGTTTTTGAAAGCCACGCATTCCTTAAGGTCCTGTGGATATGCTAAGGCTTATTTCCTCTATTTTGATCGACTCCCAAGTATTCCGCTTCGGGAGTGATAGTATTGAATGAATTAGTTTTGCCTATATTGGCTGGGAACGTAGAAATGTTAAACAAGTCATATATGGATTGTTGATTTATTAATGGAATTGTTACTACTGCAAATAGTTGTTCGTTGATTTCCGTGATGTGAACCTTTAGCTTGGTATAATAGTGGAATAAGTTTGCTACTTCTGGTTCTGTTGATAGATGTAGACCGAAAATTAGATGTGTTTTTATTTCATCTAAGATACTTTTTAGGTTCGAAGGGTCCACGAGGTCATATGACAAGGTTCATCCAGTAAGGGCAAATAGTGCAAATTCAAATTTGCTAACATCAGTTGCAAAGTTAAGTAATGACATTGTCACTATGTCTAGTGATACCATGGTGAGGCTCGAATCGGAAATCACGCGATCTACTTCATTTTTTAAATAATTTATTATGCTTACTGTCTTTGATGTTTTCTTTGATATTGCTTCGATTTTATCTCTTTGATAATTGGCTATACTGGCTTGTATTTTTTGGACATGTAAGGTCACGTTCATCGCGTTATTTAGTTTTCCTACGTTTTCCCTTAGGATATTTAGGTCTTCTTCAGTCGATAGCCCAAATAAGCGTGAAGCTAATTCTCCTACGATTGGTACTAGACTAGCTGATCTGCGGTATTTGCTCTTTCGGAAGAATACTTCGAAGATTCTTGTGGTGCTTTGCTTTAACTTTTGTATTTCGGTATTGAACAATTCAAATAGTGCTTGTAGTCTCTGTCTATACAATAATAAGAAGGATTGGTGAATCGATACTCTTAGGGCGTTTTTCTCATTTAGCTCAGGTAACGATTCGACGTAAGTTTTGGCTGGTTCGTCGGCCATGGCCAATCTGGCACATGTATATTCGCCGTCAATTGTCAAGCATTTCTCGGGTACGTATTTTTCTTTCCTTTTATTTTCAGAAAATTTCCTTTTGTTATCCAAATGGTGTCCTTGAACTAATATAGTTTGAGTTTCGGTGTCTACTGGGGGTCTTTGTAAATGTTGGTGCTGTGGACCATGACCATTTTGTAAACGTCGTTGGTTTTAAATGCGTTATGGTAATTATTTTTTCTTGGGACAGTTCATTGAGTTTGATTAACTCTGGACTTGCATTGGAGGTGATTTCCGTTAGCGAGGGCTCTATTTCATCTGGTCTTGTCTCGAGTTTGGGGGTGGTATTCGTGGTATTTCTCTTTCCTTGTGGCTTGTTGATATTTTTCTTTATTTCATTTGGGGATACTTTCTTGGTAACGTTGCTCGCCATATGGTCTTGCCATAGTTGCTTGAGGTATGTCCATATGCTTGGTAATTCATTTAGCATGGCGTAATTTCCATCATAGAGTTTATTTTTCTTGGAAGTTGTCAAGGAGGAACTTGTGGTATATTTTGTCGCAGTATAATCTCTTCTGAAACCGTCCACATTACTTAATGCTCTTCTCCTTCTGTTTTCTCTGTTGTTAGTTCCTAGAGCCTTATCAATTTCTGCCATTTTCTTGTCAAAGTCATCTATTATGAATTTCGACTTTAGTTTAGGAATAATAGGGGGTAGATCTCCGATATTTTCCTTGTGGTGCATGTCCTTCGTTGTCTGCAGGCTCTTTTCCGATTTTAAGAATTGGAATATAGAGTCCTTTAGTTCATTAGTATTCTTTTTTAGTCTCATAACTTGTTGAAACAGGGTTTCAAACGGTTTGGGATGCAATTTCATAAATATCTTCCAGGCATTGTGACTTGCAAGTAATGAATTCTCATGTTTGAAGATTATCCCATGCTTTACGATATCTTGGGCTATAGTTTGGGCAACGAAGATTATCATGAAATTTGTTAGCCACATCCTTTTTTTGCTGTTTCTGGAATTAATTTTTCATTAAATATAATATTGGAGGATTTCTTATGATAGATAATCGAATGAGAATTTAGATTCCTATTATATGGGATTTTCTTTTATTTTTTTATCGGGGAAGGAAACAAGGTGAGATTCAGATTTGTGGTCATAGGATTTGTGTGGGAGGGGTAGTTATTTTAATTGATTTCACACAAGAGTTTTTCTTTTAACGTAAATGGTGCGTGGGTTGAATTTGATTTGCGTCATAGCAAGTTATTTCAATAGAGACGGTTTTTTTGATTTTTTGGTTGCTTTTGATTTTGATTCATAGGTTCTTATTCTTTTAAATATAATTTCTTTTCTTTTCGCTGTATATATTACGCTTTTTGGATTATATAGATATTGTCTGTAGTATTTTATTTCTTGGAGGGGGTCATGTTGACCTTGATATTTTACGCAGTTTGGATTTCCCTCAATTTTGTAAACTAATTTTTGTTTTCTACATTTGTCAAGAAGCAATAAATCGGTCTGACATGGACCTTTAACGTACCAGTACCGAACTTTATATTGTTTTTACAATTTTTTTTATCTCATGTTGAATATAATGGAGGTACTTGCCCTTTCGGCCGTTATATTTTACTCCCAATTTCCCTCTCGCGGGTCGATATTTGGGCGTGTTTGCTAAACTTAGACCGAATCTATATGATTCCACGTTATATTTCCTTAAATCATACTTTACGTTCCATTTTTTCGCGAAGACTTCTTCCCCTGATTTACTCACAATGATCATTGCCGTTGAGTATATGACATTTTCTTTTGCGTGCTTTATAGTTATGAACTCTGTATCAATAATTGCTTTGGCCATTGTTCTGAAATGAAAGGTAGTTTCTATTGATCTTTGTCTAGTTAATTTTTTCAAGATTAGTTATGATCATGGTACACTTTAGGTCGAGGTCAAACTACCTTTTCACCGGTATTTCCTCATACATCGGGTACTTATTCGTTCGACGTAATTCGAGTCATCTAAAGCTCTATATTAACCAATAATGAATATATACTTTGAATGGAAAACAAGGTAACTTCAGGTCGAAGGTGAACTTCTTTTTCACCGGTGCCGCCTTGCACCTGGCTATTTGTGTATTCGAACGTAATTCGAGTCCCTAAAATTCCGTACTCTAGTTTAACGAGTTTGCGCTGGGTTTATAATGAATTCCATATAGGCTTAAAGTGTTGAAATTTTCGAGAAACTACCTTTTTTTGTCAATATATTAACAATGTATTTAGATCCTGTGACATTCACTCTAATTCATAGTTTTACAAATATTAATACACTACTGGTTTCTTCATATAATGCATTTTTTTTTAATAACAATAATAATCGATTTACATAGACATAACGCTTCAGGTAATATTAGAGGGTTCTCTTATTATTCATTTCAACGAGATTATTTATATATAAAGTTTCTTCCACTAATATTGGGTTTTAATTTCAATGGGTGCATCATCCGGCAGTGTCGTCTTTGAACTTGGAGATGTAAGCATATCGACAAGTCGATAAATTTCCCATGACGATACATTTGAGCTGAGAAACTTGAGTTCAAATACTATATTATTTTTACCGCTTTCAGGTGTATTTAAGTACATTAAATACACTAATAATTGGTCTGGGAGGTGCAGGCCCTCCAGTGTGGCAGTTATGTCATTCCTTCGCATATATTGTCGAATGATTTTCCGGCACAGCTGAGATAAAGACAATGGGTCATTTATTATTTTCACTACGGAAAAGCTTAAGTTTACTTGTGATTGGCAACAGCATAGTTGCTCGCGCACGATTACGTCTAAGCCGGGGAATATTTTTCTTCCAAAATTTTCGTCTTTTTGGAAGAAATTCAGGGTTATTTTCTTTATGTCTTTATAGTCTCTTGGGGTTACTTGAAAAATAGCGGATCCCGTTGAAGGGTTTATTGGATTTAGATACGTGTTATTTACACAGTTGACGTATAAGGCCTTAAGAAAGCTTTCACCTTTTAACATATGTCCTCGGTCTATTAGTATGGAGAGAAATTTAATGGGCCAAATTGTAGTTATATTGTTATCATCTTGATCGTACCAAATATTGTGGGTGATATAATCAAACAATAAGCTATATTTTGTTGTTGGGACTCTTTGTATTAAAATTCGGAAGGCCAGGTTGGCACTTATTCTGGTGTTTTCTAGTGTTCTCGTCATTGCACGTGCACTAAAGTTATAATGAACCAATCTTGCCATTAATCTTAGGATCATCCTTGGTTCCAAGATTGTCCTTCGAGATTTCAGAATATACTGTAGTGTTGGACAGTCAATATTTTCTACTGTTCTAATAAGTTCCCATTCCTTTAATGAGTCATCAATAATTCCCCATTCTTTTAATGAATCATTAATGTTATCTGCACTATGTCTTTTCTTAAGTTTCCATGAGGTTACATTTTCTAGTCTACGATTACTTAATTGTTGCTGGCTTGGGTATCGTATCATGGTTGCTGTTTTTTTTTGTATTTATTCTACTAGATTTTAGGTTAATATAAGCAACGTACCGTGTAGCCGTTCGTTTTGGCGTTTCACTTAACCAGTGGCCGATGGTTACTTACGTATCTTATCTGCGAATGTGTTGTTATATAAAATTTATCAATGATTACAAAATAAATTGTTACTTAGTAGTAATATATTTGTAAAATAATTACGTTAATTTATAGCCGTTTAAGTAATGATTATGCAATAGTTGGGTACTTACAATTTGATGACTCTTGTTAATAAGTATAGCTGTTTATTTGGCCTTTTTAATTTATGGTATTTAACCTTTACTGGTATCCTTGGGTTCCTTTTCTTGTTCGAGTTGTTCTTCGTAAGAAACTCCTTTGCTACGCGTTTTTCCCCTAAATAATCAACAGTGAAAACACACGGAGCTAGATATCGGAACGTATCCACGTATCTGTAACATTTTGGTCACAGTGATTCTTATAATGGAAGGGGTAAATTCTTACGGGTCACTTTTCATAGAGGGATGAGTTGATTTTTTCATAAGAGCTCACCGGCCAGACTGTTATGACCGAAGGGATAAAATGCACCACATTTCACAACAGTCGACCAACGGGTCCCAACGTTGTAAGGTTATTTCACTTAATTGCAATGTATAATTCTTTATTGTTCATCCTTCACATTTGTAACTGGGTAGTAGTTTCTTACTGGTAGCTTGAGATCAATCTGGTGGAAGAGGGATAGTATACACGACTTCCACCTGACTGCCCAAGGCTTCCCACGACTGAGGGTCCATCCATTTGTCACTTATTTCTTTGTTACGTAATCACAACTCGCATCTGTATAGTTGTTTTTCGTAAGGAAATGGCGTTTCAAAAATAGATCCCAAGAGTAAAAAAAAAAACTTTCGATCTACTCCTGCAAAACGACTCCCTCATGACTGAGGATCCATGTCCTTGTTAAGGATTTCCTTGTTATGTAATCGCTATTTGTATCCTTATAGTTGTTTATCTATTATAGTCATATCCTTATAGTTGTTTATCATAGAGAGCCAGGGCCAAATGGGAACGGGAATGGGATGACAATGACACCATTGCCATTCACCTGTGGCCACCGCTTCCCACGATTGAGGGTCCACTTGTCGAGGAAGTTTGACGAATAGGCAGTTGTAGTGCTTGCCAAGCAATTTCTTGTTGTGTAATCTAGTCTGGTATTTGTGTAATCTTTTCTCAACAGAAGGTGAGAGACAAGTGTATACGCGGTGGTAAAATGTACACCATGCACACCCTTGGCTCTAACCTCCTATGCTCGGGGGTTCATTCGTTTTCATTATTGCGTATCGTATGGATATTTGAATTATTCCTCCTATACCACTTTAAAAGTATTTCATGGGGCTGTTCACTGACTATTGTTTTATTTTGTTTTTATAAATTAGAATTGCCATTTATATTGACCTTTTATTAATTGTCGAGAGTAATAAAAAATTTTTTGTTGTTACCATCCGAAGTGTGGGGGGTATCACTACTGATTTGTAGCTAAAAGTATCTTTTACATGGTTTTGAGTGGGCTTTCGAGCTTAAGTAGTTAAAGAAAGGGTGGTATTATATTATTCGCTAGTATATTTCAATTAATGCGATAACTGTCGATGAGTTTGAGGGGGTTCTTAAATTTTCACTTAGGATTTAGTGTGGGCATTCGATCTCCCTGCTTGGTAAATCCTTATATACAACAATTTTTTCTTAAGTATCTTTAGTTAACAAAGCAAATTTTCCTTTTTAACAATCTTTTTAAAGTGACTATGGTTATTTTGTATCCTGTCAACGTGAACAATTTTCATTAAGGCCGAAGTTTGAAAATATAAACTTATCTTTTAAGGCTTTCAAAAATTAGGCTATTAAATTGTAACGCATTTTCATTTACCGTCATACTTTATTCAGCTTTGATTACCTGCTCTTAAATACCTATTGATTTATTTTCTTATGTTTTATACTCGATTAATTAAAGAGAGTTAATTTATTTTATATTGAAGGCGGTTCTTCCGTAACTTCTTACTCTAATAGCTATTGTTTAAGTTTAAGAACCGAATGGAGAGTTATGTATTGATATTTACTCAAATAATTTCTTTAGAATATGTAGGAATAAACTCTTTATTTTGAGGTATTTCAGAATTATGCTAAATTGGTGGAATACAAAGGCTTGTTAATCGAGGTTAAGTCTTGCCGTTAAAATGAGTTAAAAGAAAAACATATCTAATTTTAAGGTGCCAACTTATTCTTCTCCCGTGGTGGAGTTATCGCCGTGTGGCGGAGATGCTTATATTCATGCACAATATTATCCAAAATTTTCTTAAGGCATACAAATTTATTTCTTTATATTCCCTAAACGAAATTAAGATATATTATACGTATTGTAGTAAACCATTGGTAAATTAGAGTTAGTTTAGTCCCAATCTAAATGTAATAAGATATAATAAGCTGTAATCTATTTATTATGAAGTCGTAAGATATGAGAATGAAATTTACAAAATGCGGCATATAAAACTTAATTGTTTTTCATTAAAATCATTTCATAAGAGAATCCTATCTGGGTAATGATTTCACAATATTGCGAAAGGAAGATATTACGATGTTGTTAATATATAATATTTTAAGCATTATGCTACTGGACTATTTATGGCACATCGTGTTCCTATATCGGGCCATTCTGCTTTTGTGGCAGAAATAGTGCCATATGCCAGAGGTATGATATTACCTAAAATTTTACAGGGATGTGTTTATGTGTTTGATGTTTCTTAAAGGGATTCGTTTGATTTGCCTATTTTGACCTCGCGGTGTAGTGATGAAAGCTTTAGTGTGTGGCTATAAAGGGAATGTTACTGGGCTTAATTGTGGTCATAAATATTGACCGCGTCAAATGTAATATTATGCTCAAAAGCCGGGAACTTACACCTGATAAGTTCTCCGATAGCGCCGCTTATAGCACTAAAGATCGTGCTAACAAGGCCTATGCCACACTCAATTAATGAGAGACAACAAAATGTGTAGCCATATAAATGTGACCTCTTCTCCTTTAGCGAGAAGAGATCATACTAGAGATCAGATTCCCTGGGAACGTCCTTGGAGATTTGCGAACTAATTACCTGTTTTTAGACTAGATGCAGACATATAAAATGAAATAAACACAGTTACAAAACAATGGATTTATTGGGACTGACATATTTAGGTGCATAGCAATGAGTCACTTCGAGCGACAACAATGGTGATAGAGATACAAAAATCAAAAAATTGCCAAGATCGTACGCCGAAATAATTCTATCTGAACGGTCCTGATTCTACATTACGAATATCTTCAAAAAGCACTTCTACCCCACTATCAAACGTAGCTCTTTAGTCTTGCGCTGTGAGAACTGGCTCACAATTGGCCCGAGTGGCCCCAAGGATGTGAACCCTTCGTCCAATAATACGTCTTAAATATTTTTGATGATTTAGACGTTCACACGGTTCTTATCGTTTAAACTTCCTTAGAAATATTGTGTGTAGCACTTTTCTTATTGCTCTCTGTGTTAGCGAAATCCAAAGACTGCAGTTTTTTTTTTCTTTGCTGATTAAGGACTTTTCATTTTTGAAACTAGGTTTAACTTAATTATAGGAAGTCGGAATTATCTTTGGAAAGAAGGAACTTTATTTTGGTATTTTAAATACATCTCAGTTTACTCACGGCACATATTACCCTTCCCATCAATTAATGACGTCCCGTCATTAGTATTTGCTTGTCTTTGGGCTTTTAAAATGTTCGCCATTTATTAACTGTTTCTTCTACATAATTATTTTATATTTATGTTATGGCTTAATCAGGAGTGCTAAAAATTTTCTCTATTACTTTTCTTATTTTATTCTACATCCCTATCCATAATTCATGTACCGGTCTAAGTTTATTCATGGTTCTAGTCTAGCTACTATACTAAAGATTTTTTTTACATCTAAAACTGATTACTTTTACATTTCCAACAAGGTTAGGGCTATTCTACCTTTACATAAGATTTTTTTTTGAATTCACTTTTTACAAGGCTTTTTTTTATCTGTCTATATGGCACACTACTTTCTATCTATGCTACATTAAATGAATAGCTCGATAACGCTACACATAACTCAATCTGGACATCTAACACTCCATACAAAAACGATTTAAAATACACAATATTGGGTTTACCATATTCACTGGTAAAATTAAAACACTTTCACTGCGGATGTTTTGCTACGCAACGTTAATGATGGGATATTGGGATATCGGAGTTAACAAACTTATTAAGAACTAACATATTTAAATTCACATCTATTTTATCACCATTCGAGTCTTTTTAGTGTACTCAATCCTTCTGTTGTATATTATTCTCCTTTACTATTTTTGTATTGGCAACATTTTTTAAAGCACTTACGTTATGGTTCTTCATGGAACAGTTCGAGTCTGATTTTGTTCACACGACAAGTTTTCTCTAATTGTCAACTGAGAAGTTATGCTTCCTACTACAGGTGTTGGCATATGCTATCAGGGTTCATTCTCACCTGATTTTTGACAGTTCATAGGATGCCTTATCATTAAGGGGTCGAACACTAGGAGTGCGTTTATTTTATTCTCAACATATCATTTCTGGGATATATTGAGGCACATAGAGAATGTATTCTCGTATAAAATTGTTCATTTGTGTCTCTTATAAAATTGTTAGCTCATGGCTTGCGTCAATTAACCTTTGCGTGATTCCTAGGTCAATCACGGGGGAATTGAAGTTTGGATTTGGAACGGGTTGACGTCAAACTATAGTAACTCCTTCAAAATATTGTCATTAACTTGTTGGAGGGGCATATTGTCACTGGCTTGGTCACTGGGGTTAATTTTGGTTTCTAGGTCCTTTTTTTCAGAAATTATCTCGTACATTTATGGCATAACAGAGATATGAACTTTCCACACAGAGGGGATAGGATGGATTCTGAAAGATGATCGAAAGGGATTTGACGCGTGAATCTGCGTTATATAGATAATCAATAGTTTTTGCGGGGTTCCTCCACTGTTTGAAGGCTATGTCCTCAGGGGGATGAGGCATTCTTTGCACTAAGGTTTCCCTCCATAAAGTCCACTGTTTAGGCTTGACCCTGGACACAGTTATATCATGATATTGTCCTTGCTGGTCATCCTTGGGAGTTTTATTCTCGGGCAATGTACTTTTATTCGTTTTTATGGGGAAATTAATTAAATCCAAAGCTTCTCGCAGGTTTGTTTTAGTTAAATCTTTGGGAGGAGTTTTCTTTACAGTAATACCTGGAGTTTCTACTGCTCTGTTTAATTTCTCCTGTTAAGACAGGGGTCTTTCTATGGGTGTTGCAGGGGAAACCATATCGTCTGGAAATCATTTTGGGGCATAAGGGGTCAAAATTCTATTTGGGACAAATTTGGTTTTTGGAGATACTGTATAATCTATATCTCCTGCGCTCGCCGATGAGTAATTTTTTGGAGTTTTTGGCGTGTTTATTCTTACTGGTATTAGGGATTTTTTCTCTGGAATAACTAGATTTTTCATAGCTAAAAATTTTTCGAAGTTTTCCTCATTGCTCTCATCTTCTAAATAATCTTGTTTAAAATTCAAAGGTTTTAGCTCTACCAATCTTGATTTAGGGTGTTCATTTTCCAAATCTGACGAATAAGTAGAGTAGGGATGTGATACCCATCTTTCCGGCAATTCGGCTCTTTATTCTGCTAATATGTGCCCTTTAAGTTTTTCCCCTATCGGGGTTCTTCATTTTAAAAGTATAATCGTTATCGTACCTTTTGGCTATTCTGTACGGTCCAGAATATATGTTGGAAAGTTTTTTTGCCTTCCGTTCTTGCTTCGTTCCTTAGGTAGACGCAGTCTCCTACTTTGAAATCTATACTCCCCTTGACTGTGGGTTGGTTTCCGAGCTCTGGGTTTATTGTGCATTTTCCCAATTCTTTTCAAATTATTTTGTAAGTTTTCATCATTCTCTTCATTAATTCTTTTTTGCAGTCTTTCAAGCTATTATGATACTGCCCAGATTCAATAATCTCATTACACGGGGTTCGGAAATACCGTCCAAAAAGTAAATAAAATGGATTGTCTTTGGTTGTTTCTGAATAAGCAGTGTTGATTACGTTAGTTAAATAAAATAAGAACTGATCCCAGTCGTTCCTACTGTATTTTGTATAGATAATTAATACGTTCGAAATTATTTTAAGCCTATTTTGTATTTTAACATTAGCTTGTGGGTGGTAAAGAGCTGTCACCATCTTCTCTATATTAAGAAAACTCATTAAATCTTTTGTTACTTTTGAAACAAAATTACCTCCGTTGTCACTCAAAATTTTATTAGGAATGCCAAATTTTAAATATAATGTTTCTAACGCCTTACTGGTGTTATAAGCACCTTGATTTTTAAATGCTTTTGCAAAAGTAAATCCTGAAAAGTGGTCTATAACCGAAAGAATACAAGTATGGCCTCTGCTAGAAACAGGCAAGGCTCCACTCGTTCCGTATAAGTTAAATGAGATAGTATCGAATGGGTACTTTGCCACCGGGACCCTTCCCATTGGAGGATTTGGATAAGGGGATTTTTCTTAAGTTACACGCTTCGCATGTGCTTACAGATTCTTTAAGTTTTTTCATTGCCGACGGCACGTAAAATATTGTTTTGATTTATAGAAAGTTTTTGGCACCCCTAAATGTCCACCTGCATCTGAATGATAATATTTAAATGGAGGCACTATTAAGTTTTTTGGTAAAGCAGGTACTATTGAGGTTTTATTTCTATTCGTCTCAGAAAACACAATTCTAAACAGTATTTCATCATCAGGATCATAGTAAAAATTATCTATCTCTTTTCTAAGAGTTTTGAATTTATCCGGTAACGCATCGTCATTCACAAAATAATTAATAAGCGCCGAACATATTTCGTCCTTTTTTTGCTTTCTTTTTATATTTTCTATCGACAAGGAACAATAGTTAATCCTATTTTCCTTTACTGCGTCTTTGACTTTATTTTTCCTACATTCATGTTTGCTCTTAGCATTGATAGCCTTAACTTCATTTTCCTGAGCTTCCGACGGAATGTTTTCTGGGTATCTACTAAAAAAGTCTCAAGCTGCGTTTTGTTTCCCTTTTAAATGTTCAAATTCGAAATCTAGGTCTTGGATTTTCATAATCCATCTAGCTAGAATGCCCGTGGGGGTTTTAAATGTGCACAGGTACTGCAAACTTTTATGGTCTGATCGTAGTATAACTTTTCTACCAATTAAATAGTGTCTAAATTTGTCCAAGTGGTGGATTATAGATAATAATTCTAAGTTTGTGGCGGAATAACTACTTTCGCCCTTTGATAAGGTTCTACTCAAATAGCATATAACTTTTTCTATTTTTTTTTTATTAGAAGGTCCTTGTAAAGGATCAGAGTTTCCCATGGGAATTATTTGCGAAAGAATAGCCCCAATGCCTTTTGAACTAGCATCGGTCGTGACCACAAATCCTCCGTTTTCGAATTCAGGAAGTGATAAAATTGGTTCAGAAGTGAGCGCCTTTTTGAGACGGTCTAGGGAAATTTGAGCTATCTGGGACAAGGTAACATTTTGGGAGTTCCATTTAGGTAATTCCGTGAGGGGTTTTGCAATTTGGGCATTATTGCGTACGAATTTTCTAAAGTAGCCAGTAAGACCTAGAATTCCCCTTAATTCTTTCATAGTTCTAGGGGGTTTGAGGTTTTCAACACATTTTATTTTATCAGGGTCTGGGAATATCTCTCCTTGTGTCACTACTACTCCTAAAAATTTAATTTTATGTTGAAATAAATTTACTTTCTCGGGCCGGCATTTTAAATTGCCTTGTCTAAACTTCTCGAACACCTTAGCTAATGTCGCTAAGTGCTGTTCAGTGTTTTCCCCCACGCATATTACATCGTCGACAAAATGAATGATATTTTTTAATCCTCTAAACAGGTGCAATAGGGGTCTGCATAGTGTGCTTGAACTTGTTTTCAGTCCAAATGGTACCCTTAAGTATTCATATGAACCACATTCAGATGCTGAAAATGCAGTTTTATGGACAGCCTTTTCGGCTATTTTCACTTTGTGGTAGCCTTGGGTAAGGTCCAAAGAAGTAAAAATTTAGTTTTTGCTTGAAATTTTTTCAAGAATTTCATCTATTCTCGGTAAAGGAAACTTATCGCTAACTACTTATTTATTAAGGGCTCTATGGTCTACTAGAATTCTAAGGTCACCGTTCTTCTTTGTTACTAATATCACTGGTGCACTATACGGACTTATACTTGGGCGTATAATTTTATTTTTTTCTAATTCCTGAATTTTATTTTTTAACCATTCTTTGTGCTTATATGGCAAACGATATGGCTTTTTTGCTACGGGATTACCAGTCGTTAAAATTGAATGTTCATAAAATGGTATCAGCCCGATGTCATCTTCAGATGCAGAAAACACATCTTTAAAATTATATAATAATTCGCATAATTTTTTCTTAAGTTCCAAGTCCGTAATATGATCCGTATTAAATTTGTTTAAAAATTGCGATTTAGTTAAAGGATATTTGTTATTTGAAGTTTTAATACCGATAACTAGGTTTCTTTTAGAATTTTCCCATGTATTTAAATCATTCTCCGTTAAAACCTGGATTTGAACTAAACACGTCCCCTTTTTAATTGTAATTGTATCCTTTTCGTGGTTATTAGTTACCCAAATAAAACCTTCTACTTTGTCATAAGATATAATCTGTTCCTCGCATAACAGATTTTCGGGTATTTCAGAAGGGGTCGCAATATTTCAGATTTGCTAACCACTGGCTCAATCATCTGTGATATTTGAATTTTTTGCATCGTTTTGGGAGGGACCTTTGTTTTCCTTATCGCGAATCTGTAATATTACTCTTTATTTTCATTATTTATTAGATTCATACTGGCGCTATGCTGCGCCATTGCGGCCACCTGTGGCGTCACGTTGGGTTTTACTATGTTTTTCCATAATTCCACTATTTTCTTGTTTTCATTTGACCTGTACTGTCGCATATCTCCTATTTTTATTTTCGTAGATTCAATACCCTTATTTTTTAAATTTACTTCATCTCTGCAATGTTTTTCGGAATAATTTGACAAGGTTCTGATTTTTCCATGAGTCTAAAAAGATTGGTACATTACTCCGTCAGAAAATTTGTTTACTGTTATGTTGCCTTCGTGTCTTCTGTTGCAATTTTTTATGGTAGAAATTTCTTCCCCCATCTTAGCCGGGTAGACAAGCCTCTCATTTGCTACGTCTAATAGTATTCTATTGGACCTTAAAAAGTTTGCGCCTATGATTGCTTCATATGGAAAGTTATCTCATATTATAAAATTTGTCGTAAAGATCCTATTGTCTCTTTTTACGTTTAGGCAAATTGAACCTTTTGCATCCAATTTATGCCCTATCACACTCGTTAAATTGGGATTATTAGGGTTCCTCTTTCACCTAATATGCAGAGGCAAAATATTAAATACGCAAGAGTTTATGATACTAATTGTTGCACCAGAGTCAATCAAAGCCTTAAAATAAACATTTTCTACACAAAAATCATTAAATATAGGTAACCTGTTATTAATATCACTACAAGACGGCACTACTATTGTTTTGGACCTATTAAATATTCCGGGCACCCTCTGGGTCCAATTTATATTTCTGAGGGGCCTGAAGCGGTTCCCTGAGGATTTATTTCATGTGTCGGTGCCTGTAATAGATATTCAGACGTCTGAGTTTCCGTAGGCATATCTAAATTATTTACGTCTGTCTGTCTTCGCCATGTATTATTATGGTAACGTTGATGTCCTGTGTCAGTGCTGGTGGCTGGCACTGACTGCCATATTGGCTTATAATGGCTTTGGCGAGTATTTGAGTTTTCAAATCGGTAATTAATTTGTCTGTTGGGGGGACGGTCATACAAGTCTGGTTGATACGTGTTGTAAGGTACTGATTGGTGCAATCCCCCTGCCTATAGTCTAGTGCACAACCGATGCTAAAATTTTGTTCTTAAGAATAAAGGGTTGCCGTAATTTTGCGTATTACCGACAGCAATTCTTTGTATGCGTTTGGGGACATAACGACACTCTCTCGCGATATGCCCAACACGATAACAATTATAGCACCTTATTACTGTAAGGTTATCTTCGTAATTGTATTGTTTGACAGGCTGAATATGTACTGTTTTTCGCCTAACGAGTTCTTGCGTTTTGTTTCTTTGTGGTACTGGGGAGTTATCCCTTGAAAAGAAATTGGAGGACACCTGATCGCTCTTGAAGTTTATGTTCGCATTTTAATCACCTAAGCTATTAATTTTTGTTTTACTGTGATTTGCGACCATCGTGTCGACTTTGATGAATCGCTCTACCTCCTGAACTGCGAGATCCAACGTCTGAATATTTTTGGATATTACCACTCTATATAGTTTTGGGGGTAGCCCTTGCAAAAAGGAATTTAGTATGACTTTTTTATACAGTTGCCCCGAACCACTTCGGTATTTTGGCTCTATAGAAATGCATATATTATCAAGATATTCTCTTATATTTTGTGAAAAGTCAAAGCTCACCGTTCCGTGTTTTAATTTATTTATGGAACTGGTTTCGATAAACCTATCTTTAAATGCTTTTAACAATTTATCAATCGTATTTATTGGCAAGTTGGCATTATTGCCTATGGTATGTTCAATCTGTTTTAGAAAGGTTAAGGCCTGGCCTTTTAATCGTAGTAGGAGCATGTCGACTAACGCTCCTAGGTCTGTTTTGTTAGTTGTACAAACTGGGCCAATTGGATATTGAATTCGTCAATATCTGATTGACCATTGTACTCTCGTATAGATTTCGCTATTTCTATACTTTTCGCGACCAATTTCTGCACTATTAATAACTCGTTAAGGTCTTCCGACATGTTTTTTTGAATCAAAAAATAAATTTATTTTTTCACTTAACCTATTTTGGGGGAGGCTATTATCTCTTATGAGATATAAGGGGTTTCCTGTGGTAGCTTAACGGTTATAGGCCTAATCACTTTACTTATGTGTCTTTATCTCTCCAATAGTTAAATTCAAATTACAAAGTTTATAGCGTAATTAGTTCGCAAGTATTCCTCCAATTTCCGACTGTGCCATTTGTAGCGATGAAATTTTTTAGTGTGTGGCTATAAACGGGAAGGGACTGGGCTTAGTTGTGGTCATAAATATTGACCGCGTCAAATCTAATATTATGCTCAAAAGCTGTGAACTTACACCTTATAAGTTCTCCGATAGCGCCGCTTATAGCGCTAAAGATCGTGCCAACAAGGCCTATGCCACACTCAATTAATGAAAGACAACAAAATGAGTAGCCATATAAATGTGACCTCTTCTCCTTGAGCTATCTGGAGATCAGATTCCCGGGGAACGTCCTTGGAAATTTGTGAACTAATTACCTGTTATTAGGCTGGCTACAGACATATAAAATGAAATAAACACAGGTAAAAAACAATAGATTTATTGGGACTGACATATTTAGGTGCACAGCAGTGAGTCACTTCAAAAGACAACAAGGGTGACAGATATACAACAATCAAAGAATTGCCAAGATCGTACGCCGAAACAATTCTATCTGAACGGTCCTGATTCTACATTACGAATATCTTCAAAAAGCACTTCTACCCCACTATCAAGCGTAGCTCTTTAGTCTTGCGCGGTGAGAACTGGCTCACAATTGGCCCGAGTGGCCCCAAGGATGCGAGCCCTTCGTTCA
Organism: Artemia sp. Qi Xiang Cuo; assembly: GCF_049724085.1. Classification (NCBI taxonomy): domain Eukaryota; kingdom Metazoa; phylum Arthropoda; class Branchiopoda; order Anostraca; family Artemiidae; genus Artemia; species Artemia sp. Qi Xiang Cuo. The sequence goes on from NC_142811.1 coordinate 24,099,118, forward strand.
ATAATACGTCTTAAATATTTTTGAAGATATAGACGTTCACACGGCTCTTATCGTTTAAACTTCCTTAGAAATATTGTGCGTAGCACTTTTCTTATTGCTCACTGTCTTAGCGAAATCCAAAGACTGCAGTTTTTTCTCTTTGCTGATTAAGGACTTTTCATTTTTGAAACTAGGTTTAACTTAATTATAGGAAGTTGGAATTATCTTTGGAAAGAAGGAACTTTATTTTGGTATTTTAAATACATCGCATTTTACTCACGGCACTGCGGCGCCATGCTTCGGTGTTACGAAGGTGCCGCACGAAAGTGCCACGTGACTAGGGGGGGTTCATACATTTGATTAAAATATTACCTATATTATCTGTAATTTTTTTTGTGTTCTATCGCGGTATTTTGATTTGAAGATTAAGTTTTGGTAATTACAGGTCGGAATATCTTCCAATTTGTTACAACAACTTGCAATTTGTTACACTTTCCAATTCCGGGTTGGTTAATTGGTTTCTTTGTTCGATTACTTTAGAAACTATTTTTGAGTCCTTCGTGTTCGCGTATAAATACTAATTTCGTTTTTAGCTACTTTAGTTCAAACATCTATGTCCGTTAATGACTACGTAGTGTTTTGAACTCTTAAATAACATGCATTTCTCAAAGCTTGACTTTCGTGAATAATATGTCCTTTTACTATGTTTATGTTACATTTCTTATTTGGAGGATAAAGTATAGCAAGGATCTGAGGTTGGACCAGTTTATAAGGTTAGTGAGAATTATTAAATACTGTCCTTCTCCTTACGTTTGTGAATTACGATAATTTTGCGGGATTTGCGTTTTCGCGTGAACCTGTAGAAATTGGATTACGCTATTTTTTGCAATTTCTCGAGAACTAGGCTAAAACCGCAGCCTTATTTTTAAAGGTAACTATAACGTAGGCTAATTTCAAAATTTCCCTTTTAATGAAAGGGTTTTGCTTATTGCATTAATTTTTAGCGGACCCTCCTCTTCAAGGTCTATTATTTATTGTCTGACTGTTGAAACAGAATAATATCTGCTATCATTAAAGAGACATTAGCCTAGTTATACACATTGGTATCACTCTAAATATCATGCTTAATTCCTTTATCTACGAGATACTATATTTTATGATTTCAATGATTGGCTTTATTCTTTTACCCCTTTTGGTAAGCTATTTTAGTAAACTACATGCATCATATATATATAATATACGACTGATTGCTGGATTGTAAACGAATAATTTTATTCGAGACGAGTTTCGTATTTGGCTTTACAGGTTGTGATTTTTTTAATCATATTTCGAAACCTCTTGAAACTTAAGTAATTGTCTGTCCTAGGGAAATGTTTTTGTATTGTTATTGTTACAGGTTATTTTCTTATACCTTAATTGCGCGGTTCATTTTCGAACGCTTTGATTCGTTTAAAATAATTTTGGTTGAATTTACTGCTGCAGTTGTTAGGGTTTTTTTTACGATTATTTTGCCCTTCACCTATCGTATATATATATTATATAGCCATACAGCACGGATCTGACCCATACAGCCGATAGGGTCCCGCTGTTTTTGCTAACGATGATAAAACTAATGTTTTAGTTAGCTAAGCGTTGGCTACAGATTTAATTTATGGTACGCCAATTTTTGATAGCAAAAATGCTTTCTCTATAGAGGGCCATCAAAGGTCAAAAAGATTAATCAATATTTGTCCTCTTACTTGCTTTAGTTCTGTCTTGTTTGTGACTCACAGATACGATATTTTAGAATTTTGTTAACTAATTTCACGTATTTTTTTTTACTTTTGGAAGGTTCCTAATTTACAGGTCATCGGTATACAGGTCAATCATTCTCATTATAAGCAATGAAAAGGGGAAGCATTTCAATTCGAGAACAATATGCTTAGGTAACTAAACTGTCATAGATCTTTGTTATTTCGACAGTATTTGGAAACTGCGGGCTTTGATTTATTGTCGTATCGACGTTTTACATGGGGTCAATTTAGGAGAGATTTTAATGCCATTTGTAGGGGCTCATTTTTTTTGTTGACTTTTATTTGAAAGGATACTTCTGGTTACAGTTTGCAAGAAAGCCCTTTTTGAATTTCTCTGTGAGAATTGGTTGCTAAAAATTAGCATTTTATATAGGGTCACTTTATCTGCATAGGCCATTTATAACTCTTAGAGAAGTGATATCAATTTGGTAGAAATTGCGAAAGGAGATTTTTTGTCTTGCTTGGTGATTTGCAGGAGTCTTTAAATAATTAAGTTTATTTTAAATGATAAAAGAATGCTTTCAGTTCCCGTTTGCTGCTTTTAATTTTCTTTTTATTTTACTAATAAGGGCGATTTTTTTGACAATTTAATCTTTTCGTTATCACATATCTTGCATATGGATTAATGATCCATGTACGTTATCAAGGAAAAGATATATAATTTTACTTAAAATTAATGTCCGTTGGGGAAAATTTTTTGCGAAATTCTTGAGTTCATCTACATGCATATGGATCATGTCTCACTAAGGAACGTTGGTTATAATTAATGCGATAACAACTTGTACATATTTATTTTGCAGAATATGTACAATAGGTTGTCGAGTATTTTATAAATTTTAAAGGTTGCTACTTCCTATAAATGTTAGGATTGCTACTCCCGGTCATTTTTTCTTGTGATTAAATTTGAACTTCTTTATTATTTATTGAAGTAATATCATTTTTGTTGATCTTAGGGTTAAAGTTTTTTTTTAGTCTTGCTGTGAGAAGCGGTTATTAAATATTTAGGTAACTAATCCTGCGTTTTGTATGTTTTGCTGTGGTGCTAATAATAATAATAATGAAATATTTCTAGAATAGGGTTATACTTTGACCTTTTGTCTAAACGGGTAACCAAGATTTCCGATGCCGTAATAATAAAGATACCAAATATGTCTTATGATGGAGGTTAATTCTCATCATGGTTAAGATAAACCTCCATCATAAGTCACAGTTAGGACATTCTGGAATTTTGTGTTTGACTGTGTTGTTGGCATGCAGTTTTTTTTGAATTCGGATAAGATATCCCATAAAATTAATTCCAGAAGAGGTAGGATTGATCCTAAAGGAACCCTCAGTATTTTGAACCTCGATATACAAAAAAATCAAGCCTCTCGAGGCTCGAAACACCAATAGCCTCCTCGGATCTGCATTTGAGTACTTATTTTCATGCACTAAATACAATTATATGCCAAGTAATCCTTAGTGATCCCCACGTTTACCTACTCCGGGGGCTGCCCGGGATTGGGAAAGTTAGGACGGCTGTTCAATACATTTTGTCTTATATGATTATTTATAATATAATTATGTATATTTTTTTTTAATATGGGAAATACTATATTCTGGTCAGCAGAAATATAGTTTAACGAGAAATATAGTTTTAATAGTTTAACGAGTTTGCGCTCGATTATTAGGTTATTCACTATATTTTATCGCTAAACTCTATATCCTATAAGGTGTAACCACTTTACTGTATTAAATTTGTAAAAAAAAAAAAATTTAACGAGAAAGGGATTTTTACCTCCTTTTTTTAGTTCAATTAATTCCCATGATTGATATTCCTTAGTTTTCCGTATCTTCTGGTAATGGTTGTGTTTTGGGTGTTCCTTGTGGTGCAGAGACTTCTGAGGAATCTTGGCCCGTTGTAACATTTGCTTGGGCGTTGGGGTACTGGGTCCTCATAATTATGTTACTGTCCGTTGGAGGATTTTGTTGAATAGATTCCACTTGGGGTTTGATATGATGATGCCGGGCTTGGTTTGGGATTGCAAAATACGCGGGTTGTGATGGCCCTTCGTTGTAATCGTTAACAAGAATATTTTCCAAATGGGGATTGAGGGGTAGGTCAATTTCAAAATTGTCCTGTTGTCCAGTTGTTTCTCTAAATTGTCCTGTTGGAGTTTAATTATTTCTTTTTGTGCTTTTAAGTTGTCGTATTTATGTTGTAAGTCTAAGAGCTTTACTCGTTCGGGTGCCAGGGCTTCTTGTATTGCTATTGTCGCGGATAGAACAGTACTGCTTATGTAATCTTGCACTTTTTTGCCAATTTCTTGGATTTTATTTTATAATACTTGTAATTTTAGAACCTTGTCGGGATAATTATATCCCTTGACAAGCGTGGTGTCTCATATTGATTCCATTTCACTCTGGATTTTTGCGGTCTGCTCCTTAATTTCCATAAACTGGGTCTCGATTAATTTATCCATTTGTTTGGTTACTAGGATCTCATTTATTTTTTTGTTCATTTTTCCTTGGGAAGCCTTAACTTCACTAAGACATTTAAGCGTGGCCTCCATCATATTTTCGATTTTCAGTCTTTCAGTTATCAATAGTGCTGAGGCGTCTAGAAGTTTCGATCGTATTTGAAATAGCTGGTCCATATTCGTTCTGTCTGTAACGGGGTGGCAATAGGTATTTTTCTTTTTGGAGGAGGGGTTCAACAATTCTTGTTCTGCTACTATCTTCAGGGTTTTCTTTTTTATCAAGCCGGGATTCAGTTCATCTGGAAAAATTAACTATTAACTTCTTTTGACCTTTTATGGGTAGCCTTCATTTAAATGTCTTATTCATATACCTTTGTTTTTAAGGGTTTTTTTCAAGCTGCTCATTTCGTCTTAGTATTAATTTATGAGTTTTTTTTGGGGGTACTTGATCCCTAGACGTATTTACATTTACCTGGTTTTTTACTTACTCTGCCAGATTTCGTGGTAACTTCTTGTTCGCTTTCTGGTGTTTTATTCTTTTTTGACTTTCCCATAGAGACTAGGTCAAATTTCTTATACTGTTTCAATAGGAATTTTTGACCCTTTATTTTAGCTGCTTTTGCATGAGCTGCGGCAGAAGCCGGTTTTCGCTTTTGTGCATTTTGGGGCTCATCAGGAGCTGATTCATCGTCGGATTCAGTAGAACTAGTCCCTGATGATTCATCATTGGGGCTTTCCGGGGTGGTCCTTAGCGATTTAGGAGTATCACCTGCACTCGCTTCATATATTTCGTCTCTTTTCGAGGTAGAGGGTTTATTTTCCATTTCCTCAGGCTGAAGTCCTGTTTCGGGGGAGTTAAAAGATTCTTGGGAACTCTGGGATGAGTTGAACGTTTATGGAGAGTGTCTCCATTGTTTGAATGCCATATCCTCGGGGGGGTGGGGTATTTTTTGTAACAAGGTCTGTTGCCAGGAGGCTGATTCCTTGGGCTTGACTTTGGATACCGTTATGTGATGGTATTGTCCTAGATCTTCATCTTCAGGGTATTCCTGGGTCCAAGGCAAGGTACTTTGCCTTTTTTTTTATAGGATAATTGATAATATCCATGGTTTCTCTCAAATTTTTTATATTTCCTTTATTTGTATCCCTGGGAGGAGTTTTCCTTCTTTTTGCACGCGGGGTTTCCATAGCTCTGTTTAATTCATCCTGTAACGATAGAGGTCTTTCTATTGGGGTTGCTGGTGATACAATATCGTCTGGAAATCTTTTGGGGGGACATGGGTTTGAAATTCTAAGGGGGAAAAATTGGGTTTTTGGGGACAGCGTATAATCTAACTCTTCCGAGCTTTCTGATGATGAACTTTCTGGACCTTTTGGGGTTCTTATTGGTATGGGTATTAAGGGTTTTCTTTTAGGAATGACTAGATTTTTCATGGCTAAAAATTCTTCAAAATTTTTTTCGTCGCTATGATTCTCGAAATAGTTTTGTTTGAAATTGAAAGGTTTTAACTCAGCTAGTAGGGAATTCATTTTCCGCGTTTGATGAATCTGAAGATGAGGGTTTGGGTGCCCACCTGACTGGGTACTTGGTTCCTTTTATACGGCTAACATGTGCCTTATATGTTCTTCCGTTGTCTGGGTTTATTATTTTAAAAGGAAAAGCATTGTCGTATTTTTTGATTATCCTGTAAGGTCCCGAATACTTATTGGAAAGTTTTTTGCCTTCTACCTTTGCCTCATTATTTTAGATAAACACAGCCACCTATCCTAAAATTGATGTTCCGTTTTACTTTGGACTTGTTTCTCAACTCTTGATTAATCTTATATTCTCCCAATTCTTGTCTAACTACCTTATAGGTTTTTCTCATCCTATTTATAAAGTCTTGTTTGTAGTCTTTTGTATTATTGTAATACAATCTGGATTCTAAAATGTTCTGATAAAGTGTTTTAAAGTCGCGCCCAAATAAAATAAAAAATGTACTTTCTTTAGTTGTCTCAGAATATGCAGTATTAATTACGTTGGTTAAGTATGGTAGATATTGATCCCAATCGTTTCGATTGTCTTTCGTATAAATACTCAAGACATTGTAAAATATTTTGTGCCTATTTTCAATTTTTCCATTAGCTTCGGGATGGTAGGGGGAGGTTAATAATTTTTCTATTTTAAGGAAACTCATTAAATCTTTTGTTACTTCAGAAACGAAGTTACTTCCATTATCACTAATAACTTTGTTAGGGATGCCAAATTTTAAAAATATTTTTGCTAACGATTTACTTGTGGCGTATGCCCCTTGATTTTTCAATGCTTTGGCAAAAGTGAAGCCGGTAAAATGGTCTATAACTGAAAGAACGCAAGTATGACCTCAGTTGGAAACAGGTAATCCTCCGCTAGTCCCATATCGATCGAATGAAACGATATCGAAAGAAAACCTTACTACTGGCACTCTTCCCATCGGGGGATTAGGATACATTTGGGGATTTTTTCTTAAGTTACACGCTTCACATGTACTTATAAAATCTTTAAGTTTTGTTAACGCCGACGGTATATAAAAATATTGTTTTAACTTGTGAAAGGTTTTAGTTATTCCTAAGTGTCCACCTATATCAGAATGGAAATATTCAAAGGCAGGTATTATTAAGCTTTGGGGCAGTACTGGGACTATTAAAGTTTGATTTCTATTTGTTTCTCCTATTATTATCCTGCAAAGGATTTCTTCGTCCAAGTCATAATACAAATTGTCTATTTTCCGTCTCAGGGCTTTGAACTTATCGGGAAGATTATCAGAATTCACAAAATAATTAATGAGAGTCAAACACATTTCATCCTTAACTTGGTTTCTTTTAATGTTAGCTATTGATAAGAGGCTATGATTGACTTCGTCTCCTTCTATTTGGACTTTAGGTTTATTCTTCTCATGTTTTCATTTACTGGAATGAATGGCATTCATTTGTTTAGTTACATTATCTGAGGAGTTATTCTCAGGATATCTACTTAGGTAATCACAGGGGGCATTTTGTTTACCGGTCACATGTTCAAATTCGTAATCCAGATCTTGGGTTTTCATTATCCATCTAGCTAAGATTCCAGTTGGATTTTTGAATGTACTTAGGTACTGCAAGCTTTTATGGTCCAAACGTAGCTTAAATTTTCGGCCCACTAAATAATATCTGAATTTGTCTAAATGGTAGATTATAGATAGTAGCTCCAATTGCGTTGCAGAATAACTGCTTTCGCCTTTCGATAGAGTTCTACTTGAATAGCATATTACTTTCTCTATATACTGAGGGGTTTTCTGTAAAGGATCGGGGTAGTTTTCTACCGGGATTAATTGGGAGGGGATTGCACCGATGCCCATAGCTGAGGCGTCAGTGGTGACTACAAATTGTCCTTTTTCAAAGTCTGGTAGCGATAATACTGGTTCAGAAGTAAGTGCTTTCTTGAGAGTGTCCAAGGAAGTTTGAGCTTCATTCGACCAGGTGATATTTTGGTGGGTCCCTTTAGTCAGGTCCGTTAAGGGTTTAGCGATTTGGGTGTAGTTGCGTATGAATTTTCTAAAATAACTTGTTAAACCAATAATAGCCCTCAATTTATTTATAGTTTTTGGTGGTTTGAGATTCTCCACGCATTGTATCTTCTCAGGGTCCGGTGATATTTGGCCTTGGGTCACTATCATTCCCAAGAATTTTATTTCGGATTGAAGTAAATTTACTTTTTCAGGTCTACATTTTAGATTACCCTCTGAATTTTTTAAAAACTTTGGCTAATGTGTTTAAATGGTCCTCTGGGGTTTCTCCTACACAGATCACATCATCCACAAAATGGATAATATTTTCTATACCTCGTAATAAGTGTAACGGAGGTCTATATAATGCACTTGAACTAGTTTTGAGTCCGAAGGGTACTCTTAAATATTCATAAGAACCACACTCAGTCGTCGAAAAGGCCGTTTTATAAACGTCATTATCTGCTTTCTTAACCTGGTGATAACCTTGTGTGAGGTCGAGAGATGTACAAATTTTATTTTTGGGTGAGATGGAATCTAGGATTTCATCAATTCGGGACAGGGGAAATTTGTCGCTAAATACCTGCTTATTTAAGGCTCTATAATCTACTACAAGCCTAAGGTCCTTGTTTTTTGGGCACTAGTATAACAGGGGCTGAATATGGGCTTATACTTGGCCGTATAATATTGTTTCTTTCTAATTTGCGGATTTTATTTTTTAACAAATCTTTGTAGGGATGAGGGATGCGATAGGGCTGTTTAGCTACAGGCAACCCTGTAGTTTGGATAGAATGTTCATAGAACGGTATCAATCCAATATCTTCTTCACATGTGGAAAATATATGTCTGAAATTCCAGAGCAATTCACATAATTTATCTCTTAATTGCATATCTTGGATATGGTCTAATTTAAATTTTTCCAAAAATTGGGGTCTTGTTAGTGGGTACCTATTCTTTGGATTGCTAACACCTATGTATTAACTAAGCTTTTCTTGGAGTTTTTCCATTTGTTTAGCTCGTGCTCAGAAATCACTTGTATTTCAACGAGGCATGTTCCCTTTTTTAATGTAATTGTATCATTTTCATGTGTATTAGTCAACCAAATAAAGCCTTCCCCTTTCTCGTACAAAATGATCTGTTCCTCACAAAACAGATTTTCGGGGATTTCTTTACACGGGGATGCAAACCAAATTTCGGAATTGTCATTTACGGGGGTGACCATTTGTGAGATTTGAACTCTTTGCATTGTTTTTGGGGGGATCTTTGTTTTACGCACCGCCAATCCATAATATTTTTCTTCCCAGTCATTTTCTATTAAGTTAAGATTGACGCTTGGTTGCGTCAAGTCTACCACTTTTGGGGTTGTCTGTAAGGGGACAGTACATGGATTTATTATTGCAGTCCATAATTCAGCTATTTTCTTTATTTCTGTTTGTCTATGCTTCTGCATTCTTCCTATTTTTGTTTATATTGACTCAATCCATTTAATGATTGAGTTTCTCTCACTAAACGAAAAACGGTGCAAAAAAGATTTTACTCTATTCACTATTGCTTCCCCTTTCTCCACGCGTTGGAGAATAGGATCGTATGGATACACGAGTCTGTTATTTGCTATATCTAATAACACTTTATTAGATTTTAAAAAATTAGCACCGATTATGGCCTCATATGGGAAATTTTTGCAGATTATGAAGTTTGTAGTAAAGATTCTATTATCTTTTGTCACATCTAAGCGTATGGAGCCTATTGCGTCCAATCTATGTCCTGTGACACTAGTTAAATTGGGAATATTGAAGTTTTTCCGTCGCTTAATATATACTGGTAGTCTATTAAATACATATGAGTTTATTATATTAACTGATGCACCGGAATCTATTAACGCTTTTAAATTAATACTCGACACACCAAAATCATTTAATATAGGTAATATATCATTATTATCATTTAAAGAAGGTACAACTACTGGAAGGGACCTATAAAAAATACTGGCCTCCAGGGTCCCGGTTAATTTTCTTGGGGGCCTAATTCGTTTCCCTGTGCATTTATTTTATAGGTTGGCGTTTGACATTGGGGCTTGGTGGGAACTTCTCTAGCAAGTTGATTGACATTTGATTGTCTTGCTTGCCATGTATTGTTGCGTGGGTTGGGATTTCTTGTGCCGACGGCCCGCGGCATTTGTTCATTTTGTATTGACAAAAAATTTCTTTCGTTTCCCGAAAAATTTCTTTCATTTCCCGTCGGGAAAAAATATCTTCTGTCATCGCTCGTATTCCTATTAAATCTAGTCGGATATACTGTCCGTGAATTAAATTGGTACATTTTTTGTCGCGTATTTTGGTTGGGGAACCGATAATTATTTTGTAGGTTGAAGGAAGGATTTGAATACGTAAATCCTTGTTGGTAAGGGTTGCGGAACGGAGGGAGGCGTAGGGGGTTACTCCTATAACTTCCTGACCCGTAGGCATTCGGGTTTCTTCTCCTATACAAGTGTTTGCCAAATCTTAGGGTTGTTGGTTCGAAGTCATCTCTATTCCTGCATGCTCTTGCAATGTGCCCGTATTCATTGCATGCGTAGAATACAACTGGGGGGTTAATTAAATGGTTTGTCATATTTATGGGTACACAACGTACACTTCTTTGCCTGACAGGGGTTGGGGATCTGTTTTGGTTCGGTTTGGGTGAATAATTTCTCAAAAAAAATCATGGGGAAATTCCTCGTGATCGTCCCGGAGTTGTATCTTCTACATTATTTATTCTTGACTTATTGTGATTTGCCACAATCGAGTCAATTTCGACCATTCTCTCTACTTCCTGAACTGCTAGCTCTAATGTTTGAATATTTTTTGATATTAACATTCGGTACAGTTTGGGGCTCAATCCTTGCAAGAAAGCGTTTAGTACAATTTTATCATAGAAAGGACCAGATTCTTTCCCGTATTTACCTTCAATGGATACCATTACTTTGTGTAGGTATTCTCTAACATTTTGGGTTTCGTCGAAACATACAGTTCCGTGCTTTAATTTTTGTGTTGAACCGGTTTCAACAAATCTTTCTCGGAACGCTTTTAGCAATTTTTCTATTGAGTTTTTTGGAAGGTTGTTATCTACCCCTATTGTATTTTCTATTTGTTTTATTAATGTTAATGCTTGCCCCTTAAGTATCATTAATAAAATGCCTACTAATGATTTTAAGTCAGTTTTAGTTACTTCTACAAATTGGTTTAATTGAATACTAAATTCATCTACGTCTGAATCTCCGTTATATGAGGGAAGGGATTTTGAAATTTCCACTGTTTTGGCACTAAGTTTTTGCTTTAACAATTGTTCGTTTGGATCTAACGAAATTTTATTTTTGTTTTTTTTTTCAAAATAAATTAAAATTTGGCACTGGTTTTATTATTTTTTTGATATAACTCAAATTTGACGCTTCTAAATTATATTTTTTTTGTTACTATTGTAAGTGGACTTAGGCCTAACTAAATATTGCACTTTAAATACTGCACAAAATATTGCACTTTCTCAATGCGTAATATTTCTGAATAATCTTTTTTTTGTAGAAAATTTTGTCCTTGTGTTTTGCTCATTTAAACAGGCGCCGCGCCAATTCTAACGGGGTGGTTTTCAATAATTAATTTTTGTTCTTATCTTTTCTTTAATTCCTTCTGTGGGACTTTTCAATCCTCGAGTTTCTCTGGGGATTTTCAATTAAACTCTTAGTTGGCGGTTCGAGAGTAACATACTATAGTAGAGGGGAAACTTCGTGTGTTCAATTAGTGGTTCAAATGGGAAGCATATTTTATTGGTCATACTGAGTTGAAATCAGATTGAAGGATTCAGGTTCCCTTGAGAGCGATTGGAGCCACAAGGACTAACTATCTTGAGAAATACTAACATAAAGAGAATGAAAAAAGAAAGTGATGCGTTTATCTTTACTCACATGATCGGTACAGAGCTTGACGGGAATATCAAAAACACTTCGAAATCAAAGACACTAAGATAAAGCTGTTGACTGAGGCAATACAGGTAACAGTTAATTCACTAATAATAAATGATTTCAGAAGTTCATTCTAACTGCAAATAGACTCACATAAGACTGTTTCTAGACTCACGTAAAAATCATCATAGACTAATAATCGACTCCAAAAGACTGAAAAAAGACTCTAGATTGACTAACTCAAACTTGCTAAGTTCGAAAGTACTATACTCTGCGATTTCGCCTAAGGTTACATTCGGGCGTTGCTGAAAAGCACACTACACTGGTTCTATTGGTTCTGATTCTATGTCCTCTATTACTATTGGAGAGTGATGTACCAATCAGCTAGTCAATTTTAACTAACTTTTGATACGATTTATGACTTTTAAAACTTCACTTTGGAATTTTTCTTAGCGGAATAAAATTTTACCTTGTAATTAGAGCGGGATACATAGTTCTACTTTTGTATCTAAAGAAAATATTTTTTAAAGCTTTACCTTGTAATTACAGCGGAATACTTAGTTCTACTTTTGTATTTCGAGTGACCGCTTTTTGTATAATAATTTCTACCTTCTCTTGATCGTTTGGAAATTCAAACTCAAGAGTTAAATTACATTGTTGGTTGCCTGTCATATACAATTGGTCGCTCTAATTATCTATTGCTGTTACATTTTTCGTGGGAACGATTTCTTCATAGGGTTACAATTGTGATACAATTGTTTCGGTACTGTTTAAATTTTACAATTAAGTGTTACTTGATCTGTGGGTTATTTGAATTTTTGGGTTCGTATTTTGGGCGATTTTATTTTACTTGGAAATTTTCGGGGTCTTGAAAATTGATTCCATTACATAATTCTCTTAACAAAGCTGAATAACTTTGAAGGCGGTGTTTGCTATATGTGGTTAATTGATAAGCTTGAATCTGGGAAAATTGTATGAATGAATTTATGTTAATTACTGCGTGTTTTTCGTCGTATAGTAAAACACTGCGTGTTTTTCTTCGTAGACATCCAATCAAAATTTTTAGATAGCCATTTTACTCAACTCAGTTGAAAGTTTTGGAAATTAGGTCTTTAAGGATGACAACCCATCACCCCACAACCCTCAGGGTAAGGGTTTTAAGTTATGCCCTGGGAGCATGTAAGATTTTTACTGAAATTGATGTTGTAAAAACATCCAAAAGGGCTCATTCAACTGAAAATTGTAAGGGCTATTGCCCTTTTTAATAGTCGAAAGTGATTGAAGGGCAACTAACCCTCCTCTCACGCCCACCATTTCCCCAAACACATCCAATCAAAATTTTGAGATATCCATTTTTCTCAACGTAGTTGAAAGCTCTGGAAATTAGGTCTTTTAGGATGATCTTTCCCATCAGAGCTTTCAGTACAAGGGTTGTAATTTATACCCTTGGGGCATATACGGTTTATATAGAAAGTTGTTGTAGAAATTTCAAAAGATGCTCATTTGATTGGAAATTGAAATTGCCCTTTTTAATAGTCGAAAGTGAGTGGAGAGTAATTACTCCCCCCCCCCCCCTCTTACGCCCACCATTCCCCCGAACACATCCAATCAAAATTTTCAGATAGCCATTTTGTTCAACGTAGTAGAAATTTCTGGAAAATAGGTCTTTGAGGATGAAACCCCCCCCCAGCCCTCAGGGCGAAGGTTTTAAGTTATCTCCTGGGGGCGTATAAGGTTTTTATTGAAAGTATTGTCGTATAAACTTCAAAAGGGCTCATTTGATTAGAAACTAAAAGTGCTAGTGCCTTTTTTAATAGTTGAAAGTGATTGGAGAAAGACTAACGCCCCTCTCATGCCCACCATTTTCCCAGACACATCAAATCAAAATTTTGATTTTGTTTAACGTAGTTGAAAGTTCTGGAAATTAGGTCTTAGAGGATGACAACCACCATCACAGCCCTTAGGGTAAGAGTTGTAATTTATGCCCTGGGGGCATATAAGGTGTTTATAGGAAGTGTTGTCGTAAAAACTCGAAAAGGGCTCGTTTGATTGGAAATCGAAAGGCCTAGTGCCCTTTTTAATAGTCGAAAGTGATAGGAAGGCTTGGCATTTTTATAATAAAGATCGATGTGGGTATAATGTATTATTTTTTTTTTGTTGTTGTTGTTTAGATCAGGGCACTTTGTATCGAAGGAGTTGTCTTAGGAACTTTGATAAGGGCTCATTCGAGTGAAAATAGAGAGGGCTGATGTCCCTTTTAATAGTCGAAAGTGATTGGAGGAATAATAATCCCCCTCCCACGCCCACCCTCCCATTTGACTTTATGTTTAAAAACTAAATGTTGCCATAAGATTAAATCCAAATGCACTGTGTTAATGCTAATTCCCAATAAGGCATCTCAGCAGTATTCTAAGAACGATTGAGGTTTTTATGTTCAAACTTTTGGGGCTGCTTCTGTTCTTAAAATTTAACAAAATCAAAATAGCGTAAGTGTATTCAACCTATCAAAGAAAGTAAACAGATTTTTTTGCGAATGGTATCAAGTTTCCCATTTCAGGTCAACTAGACGAGGTATGAAACTAAATTAAATACTTCTATTTGTGTCCATATTTTTAAGAGGGTGTATATTGTTAAAAATTTCTTAAATTTTTTCTTCAGAAAGAACTGTTATGAGCCTACACACAGCAATTAATTAGTTATAGCCACACTTTTTGATTTGTGGCCATAACTTTTCTCTTTGGCTATTCTATTATCAAACAAAGTGACCCTTCTGCAATGAATATACCTTGCCTTCATGGCGTACGGTAATTTATTTTAAGACATATAAGCAAACATGACTATTTTCACTTTAACTTCCCATCTCTTAGTGGTCTTGACTTAATTTCAACTTCAACTTAGGTCCTTTAGGCTATTAATGTACCTCTTTTTTAATTGTTTATACCATGCCAGCCATTTTTCTAAAAATGACTCCCACATGAAATAGTACAATTTTCCCTCTCTATACCTGGAACATATTTCCAGTAGTTTTATTTAATCAGGGCCAGAGTTACACCACTGTCATGGTGGCTCCCTAGCACAATATGCTACTTATTTTGTACGTAATTAGTACAAATATCTCGTACTAATCTCGTTCGGTCAGATCAATATGCAAGTATATCAGAGTCTAGCCGACTCTATTCAATTTCTTTTCCTTCAATTTAGTCCGGCTGTATTTCCAATATGGACCCTTCTCTCTTTTTTTTTGATTATTTACTTCAATGAAGCCTAAGGTTTTTTTCAAGTCTTTTTCAGCCTTTTCAGTACAATAGGTATTTTCTAAGCCTATATTTATATGTCTTCTGTTTTATTCAATAACTTTTGCAAGTTTTACGCCGATTGCCAGTCTACGGTTAATTTCATTATCTACTTATTTTTAGGGGGGGGGGGGGGTGTTGTCTATTGTCGCAACTTGTATTTTTTTTTATTTAACCTTCTACGTCCAAAAGTGTTGTGTTCTAAAAGTACTGCATTTTTTCAGTTGATTTTCAGAGCACTTTTAGTTAAGTTTTGCGCCGCATTTTCTAGTCCTCAATTGTTCATAAAAATGCAATTTTTTATGATATACTGGTTACAAATTTTATCCTAGCTTTAATTACTATTTTATTTGCCAAATAAAGAGAGAAAATAATTCCCTTAACAAGGCTGAATAATTTTGAAGGCGGTGTTCGCTATGTGTGGTTTATTGATAAGCTTGAATCTGGGAAAATTGTATGAATGAATTTATGTTAATTACTGCGTGTTTTTCGTCGTATAGTAAAACACTGCGTGTTTTTCGTCGTAGACATCCAATCAAAATTTTTAGATAGCCATTTTACTACACTCAGTTGAAAGTTTTGGAAATTAGGTCTTTAAGGATAACAGCCCATCACCCCACAACCCTCAGGGCAGGGGTTTTAAGTTATGCCCTGGGAGCATGTAAGGTTTTTATTGAAATTGATGTTGTAAAAACATCCAAAAGGGCTCATTCAAATGAAAATTGTAAGGGCTATTGCCCTTTTAATAGTCGAAAGTGATTGAAGGGCAACTAACCCCCCTCTCACGCCCACCATTTCCCCAAACACATCCAATCAAAATTTGAGATATCAATTTTGTTCAACGTATTCGAAAGCTCTGGAAATTAGGTCTTTTAGGATGATATCAGACCCCATCAGAGCTTCCAGTGCAAGGGTTGTAATTTATACCCTTGGGGCATATGCGGGTTATATAGAAAGTTGTTGTAGAAATTTCAAAAGAGGCTCATTTGATTGGAAATTGAAATTGCCCTTTTTAATAGTCGAAAGTGAGTGGAGAGTAATTACCCCCCCCCCCTCTTACGCCGACCATTCCCCCAAACACATCATATCAAAATTTTCAGATAAATATTTTGTTCAACGTAGTAGAAAGTTCTGGAATATGGGTCTGTTATGATGACAACCCCCCCCCCAGCCCTCAGGGCGAGGGTTGTAATTTATCCCCTGGGGGCATATAAGGTTTTTATTGAAAAAATTGTAGTAAAAACTTAAAAAGGGCTCATTTGATTTGAAATTGAAAGGGCTAGTGCTTTTTTTAATAGTTGAAAGTGATTGGAGAAAGACTAACGCCCCTCTCATGCCCAACATTTTCCCAGACACATCCAATCAAAATTTTGAGACAGCCATTTTGTTTAACGTAGTTGAAAGTTCTGGAAATAAGGTCTAAGAGGATGACAACCACCGTCACAGCCCTGAGGGTAACAGTTGTAATTTATGCCCCGGGTGCATATAAGGTGTTTATAGGAAGTGTTGTCGTAGAAACTCAAAAAGGGCTCATTCGATTCGAAATCGAAAGGCCTATTGCCCTTTTTAATTGTCGAAAGTGATTGGAAGGCTTGACATTTTTATAGTAAAGATCGATGTGGGTATAAATATGCTAAGTATCTGCTTGGACTACCACTATGGTCCAAAAACCGGTATTTGATCAGTAGGTTTGGATTGATAGACCCTGCCTTGGCAGTTCCTGCCAGAGTAGCGAGTTTTCATAAAAAGTTCATGACTCTAGGTCATCCTCGGGTAACTCTTCAGGGACAGACTCAACTTGAATGTGTTATTTGAATGTCAATGTTGAGGGCCCATTTCATTGTATATAATCGTGTTAAACCGTACTTTGTTGTTTGTCTTTTTTCTTTTTTTTTTGCATTTTGTTCACTTTTTTATACTCTGCCGCCCATTGTATCTTTTACAGTTTTGGCAGGTAATAAATCTATATTATTATTATTATTATTATTATTATAATGTATTATTTTTTTTGTTGTTGTTGTTGTTTAGATCAGGGCACTTTGTATCGAAGGAGTTGTCGTAGGAACTTCGATAAGGGCTCATTCAATTGAAAATAGAGAGGGCTGATGTCCTTTTTAATAGTCGAAAGTGATTGGAGGAATACTAATCCCCCTCCCACGCCCACCCTCCCATTTGACTTTATGTTTAAAAACTAAATGTTGCCATAAGATTAAATCAAAATGCACTGTGTTAATGCTAATTACCAATAAAGCATCTCAGCAGTATCCCAAGAACGACTGAGGGTATTATGTTAAGACTTTCGGGGCTGCTTCTGCTCTTAAAATTTAACCAAATCAAAATAGCGTAAGTGTATCCAAGCTATTAAAGACAGTAAACAGATTTTTTTGCGAATGGTATCAAGTTTTCCATTTCAGGTTAACTAGACGAGGTATGAAGCTAAATTAAATACTTCTATTTCTGTCCAGATTTTTAAGAGGGTGTATATTGTTAAAAATTGCTGAAGTTTTTTCTCCAGCATACAAATAGCAGGCCAAACTATAAATCTTTAAAAAAAACGAAAAGATTTAAGGTATTACTTTCTTTTTCTCTGAAAAGACTGTTTCAATGTAAACAGAACATAAATTAATTTAAGAAACTTTTTCCAAAAAGTAAGTTTTTCAAAAAAAAGTAAAGAACTCCATTAAACAAAAAATGAGCAATAATAAACTCAAAGAATCTACCACGCGTAACACTACCACAAATCAGCATCGACAAATAAATAAAACTCAAAACGAACAGAAATTACAATAAATAACCGAGTCAAACCTAAAAGAGCAGAAATTAACATAAGTTGGGCTCAAAACCCCTATACCTTCCCAAAGTCAGAACATAATTTGCACTTTACTGAAAAAAATACAAATGAATGTGCATTGTCAGTTTAATATACATATACTGATATTCAGTAATTTAAATCTTAATATTATTTGATTTATTAAAGTTATAAAAATAAAAACATTTATATTTTTCAGTAAAGTGCAAATTAGGTTCTGGCCTTGGGAAGGCATAGGGGTTTTGAGCCCAACTTATGTTAATTTCTGCTTGTTTTGAGTTTGGCTCGGTTATTTATTGTAATTTCTGTTTGTTTTGAGTTTCATTTATTTATCGATGCTGATTTGTGGTAGTTTCACGCTTGGTAGATTATTTGATTTTATTTTTGCTCATTTTTGGTTTAATGGAGTTCTTTACTTTTCTTTAAAAGCTTATTTTGTGGATTTTTTTTAATTAATATACTAAGTACACAAATTCAAATAATTTAATTTCATCATATGATTCTACTCCCAAATATTTCCCCCAGTTATTCCAGTTGAAGTAAATACTACGTTAACGACACAATCACTGGTGCAATAGTAACTATAAATTAGCCAATAGTATTCCTACGGAAAAAGTTTTTGGTTGATATTTTTAAAAGATCGTTGAGCAAAACCTTCTACTATCCGTCGCAAAACAGGTTTCACCAATAATAGTTTCCTAAAACGCAACCCAATCGCCTTTAATGAGACTAACCTGGAAGCTGCTAGATAGCAAAATTTACTTTTAACGTCATTATCGGCACTATTATATACCCTAGTGTCTTGTATTGGCCCTCTCTTTCTGCAATTAACTTTTAGTCTTCATACCATCATGCGAGTGATTCACAAACCTGTTGTCCATTTCATAACCAGATACCAAGTAAGATAAAAATGAATAATTATGCCTATAGTTTCGTGACAGTCTATTACCCTTACTATTTTTCTTCCCTACACCATAGTGGCCTTAAACTGCGACAGAATGTCTCATTTTCTGCAACAGCTTGGGGATTAAAGTTCCATAATTAAAAATAGTGTTTTTAGAGATAAAGAGTGGAGCTATAATTTTATCATTGATACTTTCTGGCTCAAAAGCTCCTTTTTTACCATGATGCCTAATTCCTTCCTTTAAATGTTGTCCCGTCCCTTATTTCATACTGCTTAACCCAGAAAGATGAGTTTCCAAAACTCATACAAGCAAATCTCCTGTTCTTTGATTAAAATATCAAAACGTTAGCTACGTTTGTACTTCGTAATGTTTTCGTACTCTGTACATCATTGAAAGCATTCAAGTATTTATAGAATCAAACGGCACCTCCCTTAAATTTTCAGGGTAGGAAATCACCAGGCCAGGGACCACCGAAAAAGGCATTTTTCAAAATCCAGGGGGTGGGATTCTAAAGGGGCACATGCCCTGTTGCTGTATTTCCCAATTCACGCCACTGGTCTAGAGAAATGAGCGTCATAACCAGTTTGAGTAAACACTGGCAATCAGCCTTTGCGAAACACCAGTCAGCATTAGAATGATGCAAATTAGTTCTGTGGTAGCTAATTAACTAATAACACAAAAAGAGGAAGTAGTTTTCAGAACGATACTTGAGTCGCAAGTAAGAACTGAAAATATCGGCAATGCTTAACATACACAGAAAAGAGATCAGCAATTGAATTGAGGACACAATAGAAGGACAGAGTACTTCAAAGACGAACTTAAACACCTCCCTGTCGCTGCTGATCCGAAAATATTGAAACGATTTCCCTTATCCGATCAAGAGCTTAAATCCCATCCCAGCTTAATTCAGAAATTGAATCTGCAATCAAGTTACTTAAGCAAGGAATGTCCCTATGTCCAGAAGGAGTTACCCCTGGACTCAATAGTGAAGTGTCGGATCTGATTATACAATTCATTTGAATCACAGCATGTCTCCTGTAAAATAAACGAACTATGCGCCTTGCCAATGGTGTAAGGCCTCCAGTCATAAAAAAGGGACCAAAGAAAGAATTCCGAAACTAAATACCGATTAGCCTCACGAGCCAACAGTTAGGTTTTCTGACAGTAAGTTTTACTCCGACGCATACAAGCAGTTATTGCTTTTACCATTGGAAAATATCTGGCAGGCTTTCACCCTGGCTGGTTCAATATCTACCAGACATTAATCATTCGACAACTTATGGAAATATTTATTGAATTCATCCCCCAAATAATCCAGCTATTCGTAAATTTTCAAAAGGCATTTGATCTGGTAGGAAATCGTCCAAATTATCAAGAATCTGTACTACCAGTTTTGAGGCCAAAAATTGACTGCTGATAGGTTATCAGAAGAGTTGATAACTTAGGCGAAAGGGCTCTAGGTTTGCATCTTATCACCATCTATTTTCATCCTCTTCCTAAATACAATTTTGTTGCTTATGTCATTGGCATATGGTGCTAAAGTAGGAAGGCTACCAATAGACAATATTGGGTATGGGGATGCTCACAATAAACTAGCCAACTCTTCGCAAGAACTGCAGTCACAAGCTGATAAAATATATAACACCACCAGCTGTTTGAGATGAATATCAATGCCAGCAAGAAAAAAAATGTATGGTGACTACCAGACACGATCCACATACCCTCCCTTGATGGCATCACAGTAAAGGGACGACGAGTCAAAACGGTGGGTCACTTTTTGTACCTAAGTAGCTTTCTCTCCTTTGATAATTGTCATAGGTCTGATATAAAAGTAAGACTTGTGTTTGCTAGTTCTAATTGCTGAAGACTAGAACACCTCTGGGAAAGCGACCATCTATCCAGCAAACTCGAATGGTTTCTACTCGATAGCCTAATTTACCCTATAGTCATGTATGGATGCGGAAAATGGACACTCAAAGCCTAAGACATAAGAAAACTTTTAGCATTAAAGATGAGACGCTCATTGACTGGTAGCTTGTACAATTCTTAAAGCATTCTCTTAGGTGAAGATATGTATTTAGTCTATGGGTTTTTTCTGAAGAACAAATTGTTGATCAAGAATCCCCAGACCATATTTGGTCATCGGCAATTGTGGGTCAAAAATGATTTTTTGCGAGAACGCAAATTTCCATTATTGCTGGAAAAAGGCAGCAATATTTTCAAAATCAATTTAACGTTGTTTTACTATTTTCAATTAAACTCATGTTTATTCGTACAGTTTTACCTGTTTATACACCTTTTAGTTGTCTGACGAAATTCATCATTAAATACAATAAATTTCAGTTAAATACAACAAAGTTTCAATGAAACCCTTTTTTAGGGCAAGTTAACTCTTTTTCTCTTTTCTAAAATTGTAAGAGCAAAATCAATATTCCCCTAAGACATTCATCTTTGAAATTTCCTGCTTAAATTTGACCAACAAGTTTACCTTAAATTGCACTTGCTATTGATAGGAAGTATCCCTTGCTCGAAAAAAAAACCAACGACTCTAATGCCTTCTGGCGTTTCAAATGACTTTTAAATTGAGGGATGTTTCCAGTTATAATGATAACCCACAAAACCTCTGTTGGTCGCTATAATAGTGACTTTACACATTGCGGAAATCCGTCCGGATCTAGCTATTCGTGCGGATATTCCGTCTATTTTTGTGCTAGAAAAACTCTCTAGCTTTCCGTAACGGTTTAGTCAAATCAAGACAGATTCTTGACAAGTTTTTTAGATGAGTAAAACTATGACTAAGGATCATCAAAAACTTCATGATCTTATGAAATTGGTTCAAGGCTACCCCATTTTGTATGATACTGCTCACCTAGGCTATAAAAAACCAAGGATATTGGTATTATAGTGCATTTACACATTGCGGAAATCTGTCCGGGTGCGGGGATTCCGTCCGTTTTCGTGCTTGAAAAAGCCTTCAGCTTTCCGAAATGATTTGATCATATCAGGACGGATTCTTGACAAGGTTTTTAAATGAATAAAACCATGGCTATGACATTGAGAATGTTCTGTCCAATGTTCAAGATACCTTGATGGTCACTCCATTCAATTTCCAAACCCGGATTATATCATATAATACTTTCTCTACTATTGATTTGCTAGTTGGTCCATCTTTATATTATGATCAAGTTCAGATGGTAAAGGTTCCCTCTCAGCAATCTCATCCTTCTGCAATTCTAACATTAATTCAAAATGTGTGATATTCTCCCAAACCCCACATGCCAACTTTTAACAACTCCAAAGGGAATTG
Source organism: Artemia sp. Qi Xiang Cuo (assembly GCF_049724085.1). Lineage (NCBI taxonomy): Eukaryota > Metazoa > Arthropoda > Branchiopoda > Anostraca > Artemiidae > Artemia > Artemia sp. Qi Xiang Cuo. The sequence goes on from NC_142811.1 coordinate 24,121,100, forward strand.
GCCCCTGTTTCGGGAAATTTTGAAGGAAGTAGATTTTGCTTTTTATCAACCAGTTCTGATAATAATGCCATTAAGTCCACTATGAAATCCATTCTGTTAAAGTCAGCTGAATCTTCCATACCCATGTCTAAGCCAATTTCTTATAAGGGTTCCAAGATATCCAAGAATTGGTGGAATAAGGAGTGCATGGTGGCAGTAGAGGTAAAAAGGAAGGCTCGTAAATTGTTTTAAAAGAATCCTTCTCCATCTACAGCAATTTCCTATAAGCAAACATGTGCTAATGTAAACTTGGTAAGTAGGAAAGCCAAACGGTCTACATGGTCCAATTTTAGTGCAGGTATTAGCTTCAAAACCCCAATTTCAAAGATACACAATTTAATTAGCCAACTCAATACTGGTAAGCAGTCTAATGATGACCGTAAATATGATATCATCCAGGATGGATCTCCAGTTTCCTCAAATAAGATGAAAGCAAAGTTTCTATTCTGTTATTTATAAAAATAATCGTTCTGATTCTCATTACCCTCGACCTCCATTTTGTACCCTTCCTCGTACTTCTTTACATAAAAGGCTCTTGAAGGATATAGGGAACCATTATATATAAAATTTATTATATAAATTTTATATATAGGGAACCCTATATATAAAAGGATATAGGGAACCATTTTTTCTATATGAATTTAATGCAGCACTCAATTCTCTTGATATCAAGTCTTCCCCACGTCATGATGGTATTTACCTTAAATGGATTTTTGAGTCCCCGGAGGATGCTTGGAAAATTGCCCGGCTCTTTCCTGATTTAAAATCTTCTTACCCATCTAGTGACCCAAAGGCCTACCGACCATATCTGTTTTACCAGCTTTCCCTAAAGTCCTTGAAAGGCTTATTCTATCAAGAACTGAGTGGTTTGATGAAATTAATAATTTGTTTCCAAGTGAACAAACAGGCTTCAGAAAAGGCATAGCTCTGAAGATAACATCACTCACATTGAAATTGGTGTTTGTAATTCTCTTAAAACCAGACAGGCCACAATGGCAGTCCTGATTGATTGGTCAGATGCCTATGGAAATGTAGTCCATGATAAATTAAGTGATCTTTTAATTAACCTGGAATTTCCATACTCTTGCATAAGTTTCATGAATTCCTTTCTAAATGATATAAGTTTTTATGTTCAAGTTAATGAGTATAGGGGAGAGCTGAACCCCGTTACTAGTGGTCTTCCTCAAGGAGCGATTTTGAGTCCCCTTCTATTCTATTTGTATGTTTCAGAATTCCAATTATCTCTCTCATTGTTTGGCCTCTACGCAGATGATCTGATTATTTGGAACTCCGGAAAGGATATTGTAATTCTTCAGTCTTATTCCACAGGATGTAAGATTAGCTTAGAGATTCTCTTCAGATTTTGGTTTTTCAGTTTCAATTAGTAAAACCAAAGCCCTTATATTTGCTAATTGCTCAAGAGATTCTCCCAATCCTCTTATATTTTTCTCTAGTGAAATTCCATATTGCAAGTCAGTGAAGCTAAGCGGCCTATGGATTTATTCTAAAATGTTATGGCATGTAAATATTAATTATTTCAAATCCATTATCATTCGGAGACTTTGTGTTTAAAAGAATCTTGCTGGAAGTAAATGGGAATGCCACCCCAAAGTTATTCTGGGTTTCTTTAAATTATATATTCGTTCTAATCTAGAATATGGTATCCAATTCTTCTCAATTCGTTCATCATCGGCATTAAAAACCCTGGAATATTTACAAAATTTAGTTATTCGAATTGCTCTGGGTTTGCACAGGCATACTCCTCTGTCTAAATTAAAACAACTGTCTGGTTTGGTTTCCCTAAGTGAAAGAGCATCCAGTCAAAGGAAGAAATACTTCTCGCGAATTCAAGCGTATGGAAGTAAGCATGTTGTGCATAATCAAACCTTTGCTTTGGAAGGCAGCTTGCACCAATGACCATTCATCTTGGAATCAATTTCAATTGGAGGTCCCTAATTGGAGTCAGTATTCCTCCTATGCGTACCCCTTTAATGACACTCCGCCGTGGGAAATGAGTCCAGCTATGTGTCAAGCAGAACTTATTCCGATAAATAAGAACCAAATTCCCAATCATGAGATTCAGACTATTCTGGCTGAAAAGACCTCGAAGGTGTACCCTAATCACAGGACAATCTATTCAGATGGATCTGTTAAGGGAGTGAGAGCTGAAGCAGGAGAATGTGTTCCATCACTGAACCTTAAACTGTTTTCACACCTTCCTTTGGGATCTTCTATTTTGTCAGCTAAATTATGTGCCATTCGCTTGGCCCCATTCGCTTGGCATTGTAGAGGAGAATATTCTTTACTTTTCTGATTCCAAATCCGCAATACTGTTGCTCAAAAAACTAATAAAATTGCCAATGATTAGGACCTATTCAACATTAGAAGAAAGCTTCTAAATCTCCAGGCTTAAGGCAACCAGATTTATTTCCAACAATTTCCATGCCATAGAGGTATCAAATTTAATGATACAGCTGATTTACTGGCAGCCAAGGCTTCTTTGTTAAAACCAAGCCCTCTCTCTGACATCAATTCGTGTGATATTATTAGGCAAAGATCTAATGTTAATCACATTAAACTAACTTTATCTCCTTTTCATTCTAGATTACACAAGGTGCTATATTAAAGTCTTAAATTAGGTGCCCTTCTTCTCAATAGTATGTAATTTAATTGGAAGCTATATCACTCCCCTCTATGCCGGGTCTGCTTTGCAACTGATGAAACAATACAGCATGTCTTATTCGATTGTCAGCCACGGAGTGTGGAGACTATTTCCCTTAAATGCCTAAGCTTTATGGCTAATATTCCTTATACCTACAGTGCAATCCTGAATTTGAACCTGCCTTCGCATATGGATTGAAAGATTTTTTAAGGCATCTATTGACATTTTAAAGAAGAGGCTAATTGATTAGTGTTTTTTAATGCATAATGAAGTCATTATTCTCATTATTCGCTATTCATCATTTATTCTGGAGAGTGCAAAAGAGAGCGGGAGTGAGCATGAAGAGCCGTATTGGTACCGGGCGGCCAATACGTCTTAAATTGCTGGGGAAAAGTGACTCAAGTACCTACACTTCACACAACCTATCAATAGAATTGAGAAGTTCAATTGGGATGATTGGGTCGTTTTAGTGGAAAAGGGGACTTGGTTGCAGATGAGGACAATGGATTTCTGTATGTGTGATGGTACTTTTTAGAGAATCAAAGGGGTGAAAGGACGTATTGATAGTTCATATGCCCTGCTACAAATTTTTGGAACTGGATCATCAAAAACTTTATGATCTCGCCCAGCTTGTTTGATACTGCTCACCCAGGCTATAAGAAAACCAAGGAAAACATTGTCATTTGGTTTTATTGCTCAACAGCTTTCAGAGGAGGGTCACCCTGTTGCGTTTTGATGAAAAATTTACTTTAAAACTTGGCGTTTTCTGTGCCATCGGCCAAAAAGATACGGACGGATTTCCGCAATGTGCAAATGAGCCACAACACGATTAGTGGTCATCCTCGCCACGACAGATTGCTGAGCTATAATTTTGATCAGCAAATATCGCCAGAAAAAGCCTTATTTGATTAAGATTTTAATGCATCACTTTCATCATTTTTGTATTATAGTTGGTCTAGGCTAGGATGAAAGATTTTGTTAAGTTACTAGTGATTTTCTCCTGTACATATGGAATTTCATGTTTTTATTTACCTGGACTTGCTCCTGTAAATTATTGTAAAGCTGACAATGAAAAGAACAACTGTAAGGTAAAGATTTCGTCTTCAACTTATTATTCTGTAGGCTATTTTGAGCTTTTGGCCATCAATGTTGGCTAGTAGCCTATTTATATATTAAATTAGCTGGCAAAGGCTTACTACTTGTAAATTACTGTTGGATCAAGCTATGTAGTGACTAAAGAGTAATTCCATTTTATTCTGATTCAGTAGGCTACTGTCCAGTAAATTTTAATTTTCACATAATATGGTAAAATTCTACTCTAGCTGCTTTTGTCTATTTTGAAAAGAGGTTAGGTTAGGAAAATGAATCTCAGCAATGGGTCTACAGGCTAAAGTATGTCCTGAGAAAGTATTTTTAAGTACCTATCTCCACTCCTCGCTCTAGAGGGTCTTCACTTTTGATGACCTTTAAAAATCTGTGTGTTATAAAAGTGAAAAACAAAATTGTTTTCAGCTTCACAACATTGCCCAATCCCAATAAAAGGTTTTAAAGCAGTGTTCACAAGCATGTCTAGCTAGAATCCCATGTCTAGCCAGAATTCAATGTCTAGGCAACCACCATTCACAATTAAAGTTTGGTGCTTAGCTAGACATGCTGGTAAAGTTCTACAAAATCATATTATTGAGTTAGGACTAAAGTGAATACACCATTTGATGCCTTTTTTTTATGCTGATTACAAATATAATAAGTATTTCTATTGGAAATGAATTTCAGCCCCCCCCCCCTATGTAGGCTATACCTAACATAACCCGGAATTGGCAGATATAGGGGGGGGGGAGGGGCTGAAATTCATTTCTGATAGAAATGCTTATTTTATTCATAATCAGCATAAAAAAGCATCAAATGGTGTATTCACTTTAGTCCTAACTCAATAATATGATTTTGTAGAACTTCACTGACATGCTAGACAAGGCACTTGGCTAGATATTGAGACTTGACTCTAGAGCTCAATGTCTAGGATTTTCGATTACAGCCAATCAGAATGCGTTGAGTTCCAATATTTTCATCATTTATGTTTACATTTTTAAACTGAAATTCAATTTTGTTTTCTCAATAATTGTTTTTTTTTTTCATTTTAGGCAAATATGCAACACCAGACATAATAATAAAGCACACTAAGGCGATTGTTTCGCTTATCCCATCCATTATGTTGTGATAATAAAAATAGGGATTACAATTTTGAAAGTCTTGTCCACATAAGCTCTCTTAATTGGCTAGAAATGACAATTTGAAACTAAATTTGTAGTTTTAGTTAAGCACCAAATTTTAATTGTGAACTGTTGCTTGGACATTGAATCATGCTTGTGAACACTGCTTAAAGATATGCAAATATATTTCCTAAAATTTTGAAAAAAAACATTGATATGGCTTAAAATTCTACTCAAATAAAAGGGCTTAAAATTCTACTCAAATAACAGGAATTACATTTTCAGAACCAAAGCCAGAGAAAAGGAAACTGATAACTGAAAATTAAGATAAAATGTTGTTTTGTCAAAATTTCAAAAGGTATAGGCCTGTCGTGTAGACAAACTTCAGGATCCTCTAAAAGTAGAAGGAGTAGAGGTAGGGGTAAAATTGTACTTTAGTTACTTTTGGCTATCTTGGAAAGGGGTTGGGTTAGGAAAATGAAACTTTCAGGGATGGATCTACATGCTAAGGTATGTCCAAGGAAGGTACTTTGAAGTACCTACCTCAAATCCTTCCCCCCTCTATATAATGGTAAGTTACTGCACATTACTAGTTGTTTTAGCTCACATTTCATCCTATATTAGTATCATAATTATAAATCACTGCAAACCTTACACAACTTCAGCTGTTAATCTTGTTCATTAAAATATATTTCAAAATCATATTTTCATTTAATAATCCATTTAACTTATTTACTGTATAGCTGACATTGCTTATTGAACCCGTTTGTGATGTCACAACTTTGCTTATCATAACCCCCTTGAACAGTAGCATGCAGGTGCCATGGGGTAGAAGGCAACTCTGTGTTGATAAGTCATTTAAACTTTATTAGTTAGGGAAAGGATTTGACAAGAGATAGACCAGTAAAGAAATCCAAATTGTTTTTAGAGGACAAATTATGTTATGAGAAGATGTTTTTATTTTTATAGGTCTAAAGCTACTAAAATTCTACTTTAGAAGCTTTTTAAATATTTCTAAAGCACTAATTGATAGAGGGCTACAAACATCAGAATTGACTTTAGAAGACAAGTTATGTCATGGGAAGATGTTTTTGAAATCCCCCTTTGCCCCAAACTCTAAAATTCTACTTAAGAAGCTTTTTAAATATTTCTAAAGCACTAATAGATAGAGCGCTACAAACATCATAATCAACTTTAGAGGACAATTTATGTCATGGGAAGATGTTTTTGAAATCCCCCTTTGCCCCATACTCAAAATTTTCGAAAATTCTACTTTAGAGGTTTTTTTAAATATTTCTAAAGCGCTAAGAGATAGAGCACTACAAACATCAGAATCGATTTTAGAGGACAAGTTATGTCATGGGGAGATGTTTTTGAAATCCCCCTTCGCCCCAAACACAAAAATTTTCTAAAATTCTACTCTAGAAGCTTTTTAAATATTTACAAAGCACTAACAGATAGCATGCTAAAGACATCTGAATTGACTCTAGTGGCCAAATTAATTCTACAATAATTCCCCCTTCCACCCCAAACTCAAAGTTTTTTTGAAATCCCCCTTTGCCCCAAACTCAAAATTTTACTTTAGAAGCTTTTTTAAATATTTTTAGAGTGCTACAAACATCAGAATCAACTTTAGGGGACAAATTATGTTATGGGAAGATGTTCTTGAAATCCTCCTTCCTCCCAAACTCAAAATTTTCCAAAATTCTACTTTAGAAGCTTTTTTAAATATTTCTAAAGCGCTATGACATAGAGAGCTACAAACATCAAAATTGAGTTCAGAGGACAAGTTATGTCATGAGAAGATATTTTTGAAATCCGCTTTCCTCCCAAACTCAAAATTTTCCAAAATTCTACTTTAGAAGCTTTTTTAAATATTTCTAAAGTGCTAAGACATAGAGCGCTACAAACATCAGAATCAACTTTAGAGGACAAATTATGTTATGGAAAGATGTTCTTGAAATCCCCCTCCCCCCAAAATTAAAATTTTCCAAAATTTTGAACATCAGAATTGACTTTAGAGGACAATTTATGTCTTGGGAAGATGTTTTTGAAATCCCCCTTTGCCCCAAACTCAAAATTTTCCAAAACTTTAGTAGCTTTTTAAATATTTGTAAAGCACTAAGATATAGAGAACTACAAACATCAGAATCAACTTTAGAGGACAATTATGTCATGGGAAGATGTTTTTGAAATCCCCCCTTGCCCCAAACTCAAAATTTTCCAAAATTCTACTTTAGAAGCCTTTTAAATATTTCTAAAGCACTTAGACATAGAGTGCTACAAACATCAGAATCGACTTTAGAGGACAAGTTATGTCATGGGAATATTTTTAAAGCGCTAAGATGTAGAGCACTACAAACATCAGAATCGACTTTAGAGGACAATTTATGTCATGGGAAGATGTTTTTGAAAACCCCCCTTGCCCCAAACTCAAAATTTTCCAAAATTCTACTTTAGAAGCTTTTTAAATATTACTAAAGCACTAGGTGATAGAGGGCTAGAAACATCCGAATTGACTTTAGAAGACAAGTTATGTCATGGGAAGATGTTTTTAAATATTACTAAAGCACTAGGTGATAGAGGGCTAGATACATCAGAATTGACTTTAGAAGACAAGTTATGTCATGGGAAGATGTTTTTGAAATCCCCCTCCCCAAAACTCAAAAATGTCTAAAATTCTACTTAAGAAGCTTTTTAGAGCTTCTAAGTCCCCTTCCCCCCAAACTTAAAATTTCACTTTAGAAGCTTTTTTAAATATTTCTAAAGTGCTAAGACATAGAGCGCTACAGACATCAGAATCGACTTTAGAGAACAAGTTATGTTATGGGCATATGTTCTTGATATCCCCCTTCCCCCCAAATCCGAAAGTGGACAAAATTTAACTTTGACTGTTTTTTTTAACGTTTCTAAAGCGCTAAGACGTGGAGCGCTCCAAACATCTGAATCGACTTAAAATGACAATTTGTCATGGGAATATGTTTTTGAAATCGACCTTCCCCCCAAACTCAAAATTTTCTAAAATTCTACTTTAGAAGCTTTTTAAATATTACTAAAGCACTAGGTGATAGAGGGCTAGAAACATCAGAATTGACTTTAGAAGACAAGTTATGTCATGGGAAGATGTTTTTGAAATCCCCCCTCTCCAAAACTCAAAAATGTCTAAAATTCTACTTAAGAAGCTTTTTAAAGCTTCTTAAGTCCCCTTCCCCCCAAACTCAAAATTCAAATATTTCTAAAGCACTAAGACATAGAGTGCTACAAACATCAGAATCAACTTTCAGAGGACAAATTATGTTATGGGAAGATGTTCTTGAAATCCCCCTTCCCCCAAAACTCAAAATTTTAAAAAATTCTGCTTTAGAAGATTTTTTTAATATTTCTAAAGTGCTATGACATAGAGCACTACAAACATCAGAATCGACTTTAGAGGACCAGTTATGTCATGGGAAGATGATTTTGAAATCCACCTTCCCCCCAAACTCAAAATTTTCAAAAATTATACTTTTGAAGCTTTTAAAATATTTCTAAAGCACTAATAGATAGAGTGCTAAAAGCATCAGAATGAACTTCAGAGGACATATTATATCACGGGAAGAGGTTTTTAAAATCCCCCTTCCTGCCAAACTCAAAATTTTCTAAAATTTTACTTTAGAAACTTTTTAAATATTTCTAAAGCACTAATTGATTGAGGGCTACAAACATCAGAATTGACTTTAGAAGACAAGTTATGTTATGGGAAGATGTTTTTGAAATCCTCCCTCCCCAAAACTCAAAAATGTCTAAAATTCTACTTAAGAAGCTTTTTAAATAACTAAAGCACTAATAGATAGAGCGCTAGAAATATCAGATTCGACTTCAGAGGACAAATTATGTTATGGGAAGATGTTTTTGAAATCCCCCTTCCCCCCAAACTCAAAATTTTCCCAAATTTTACTTTAGAAGTTTTTTTAAATATTTCCTAAGTGCTAAGACATAGAGCGCTACAAACATCAGAATTAAATTTCAGAGGACAAATTATGTTATGGGAAGATGTTCTTGAAATCCCCCTTCCCCACAAACTCAAAATTTTCCAAAATTCTACTTTAGAAGCTTTTTTAAGTATTTCTAAAGCGCTAAGACATAGAGTGCTACAATCATCAGAATCGACTTCAGAGGACAAATTATGTTATGGGAAGATGTTTTTGTAATCCCCCTTCCCCCCAAACTCAAAATTTTACTTAAGAAGCTTTTTTAAATATTTCTAAAGCGCTAAGACATAGAGTGTTACAAACATCAGAATCAATTTTAGAGGACAAATCATGTTATGGGAAGATGTTTTTGAAATCCCCCTTTGCCCCAAACTCAAAATTCTACTTTAGAAGCTTTTTCAAATATTTCTAAAGCGCTAAGACATAGAGTGCTACAAACATCAGAATCGACTTCAGAGGACAAATTATGTTATAGGAAGATGTTTTTGAAATCTCCCTTCCCCCCAAACTCAAAATTTTCAAAAATTCTACTCAGGTTCAGGTTCAGGTTCATTTATTATTCAATCATACATAATGACATTAAATATATACAGATATCTGGCAGTGAGACAAGCTCGTTTTGCACAGATAAAAAAGAAAAACAATAAAGAAATATACGGATTTTCATTCAAAATGGTATACTTTACAAACAAATATAAATAAATCAATAAATGTAAGGTTAATTACTCACCACACCACGGCAGACACCCACCTGACGATACATAAACAACTCTCAACCAGCAATGGGACAAGAAGAAGGATATCAAGATCCGAGAGAGATCGAAAAATAACAAGAAAAATATTATTATAAGGAGAATATAATAAAAATAAAATAATAATTGACTAATAAATGTCCAAAAGGAATGATTTTATTTTATTTTTTAAGATTCCAATCGACACATCAAAATCAAAAATAGATTCATATTGGTTCCACACGGCAACCACACTATTTCGTAGAGAAAACCGGGACCTCTCTGAAATTATCAACGGCTGGCATAGTTTGCATATGCTGCGAGCTAGATGAGAAGATGGCGGAGCAACTGGGAACAAATCAAAAGAAAAGAAATAACTGGGCAGTGACAGGAGATTATGATTAACCTTGAATAAAATCGAGTTAAAAGTAACTGCAAGTTCAACAGGAAGAATATTCAATAAACAATATAAACTCTTTGTAGAAGACTTACTGGGGAAAGCCGCTGGGGAAGGAAGATAACTTTTTAAAATACGAAGCGCCTTATTTTGTTGCCTCTGAAGCGGAATTAAATGGGATCTGAAAGTATTCAAGTAAATAAGTGGGCAGTAATTTAGATAAGAATGAACAAGAGCAAAATAAATAGAATAGCTTCGAGCGGCAAAATGAATTTCATACGCTGCATAATACCCACACTCCTTCCAAGCTTCAATCTTATACCATTTATATGCGGCTTCCAACTCAAATTTGAGTCAACCAGCACACCAAGGTAACAAATAATTTCAACACGTGATATATCCATACCCGAAACAGATGACTTAATCAACTTCAGACATGGAAGTGCCCGTGACGTACGCGAAAATACCATAAACTTTGTTTTTGAAGTATTCAGAGCTAGCCTATTTGCCGTAAACCATGCTACTAGTCTATCGAATACTAGACTTAAATTATGTTTGACACGATCTTCATCGATTCCAGAGACACTACAGGCTGTGTCATCTGCGAAGAGAACGGTCAGCCCTAGGTCCTCAACTGAATTACTAATATCATTAACATAAATTAGAAACAACAGAGGGCCGAGAATTGAACCTTGGGGCACTCCAACTTTATTTGACTGGTTCGAAGACGTTGATATAACATCGCCCCCATCAATACACTGGACTCTATCGCTTAAATATGACAATATTATCGATTTAGCCGGACCACGTATACCACAGTTAGACAATTTTTCATTTAAAATCATGTGACAAATAGTGTCGAACGCTTTCCGTATATCCACGAATATAGAAGCTGGAATTTCACCCTTATCCAAGGCATCATAAATAAACTGGGTTACTGCCAAAATAGCATGCTCAGTAGAATGTCCTTTTCAAAACCCGAATTGGGACTTACTGAAAAAACTATTCTTGTCAAGAAAATTTACAATCCTCACGTACAAACAACGTTCAATAATTTTTCCGAAAGCAGATAGAATAGATATGGGCCTATAGTTGGATGGATCATTTATATCTCCCCCTTTGTGTAGTGCAATGACACGGGCGGACTTCATACATGAAGGGAAGATACCATTCTTGAAACAAAGATTAATTATGTGCACAAGAAAATTTACTATACTAGGCATAATCTATTTAAGCAAGTTCGTAGAAGATCCGTCGATTCCTTCTGAGTGTCCATTTTTGAGTTGATGAAGTACAAGCATCAGTTCAGCAGACGAGACTGGAGTGAGGAATATGGATCGGTCAGTAGAAGAGGGTAGAAAACTTTTGAAATCAGCAGAATTTGGCGTTGATTTTTGGGATGCCTCTTCTGACGTCTTTTCACCTATTTTAGCGAAGTGCGTGTTGAGCATGTTGGCGACGTTAAGTTTTCCTTTAACAGCTGTATCACCACCTGGGGGCATCATTTCGTCCGGAAAAGAATTCAACTTTTTTTTGCCGATACAATCGTTTATTAATGTCCATACCTTCTTAGGAGATCCATGCGCGCTATTGAATGCCTTCAAATAGTAGAGCTGTTTAGCAGACCTGAGAGCCTTGGTTAAGCAATTTCTGTAAGCTTTAAAAAAGGCTTGATTTGTTTCATCGGGATTTGATAGATATATTTTATACAGCCTGTTCTTTGATTGGATCGACCTTAGTAGTCCTCGTGTAACCCAAGGCTTTTTAGATCTGTTGTAACGTCTTAGACGGGTCGAAGACATCAGACAAGCCACATTAAGTGCTGTGGTAAATTCGTTGACAAAATACTGTGAAGCTTGATTTACATCCTCGCAGTCTAAGCACGGAGAGGGGTCAATTTTAAGCAGCAGTTCATTCAACAGCTGAACAGATGTAGCATCAAGCCTTCTAGTTGTTTTGATCGGAGTCGCCGTTTGTCGCCCAGTTTTTATCTCCATCAAAAGCATAAAGTGGTCTGACGTGTCATCGATAATAACATGACACGAATCAAATTCCATATTCAGAAAAATATTTTCGATTACCGTTGCTGTCGAGCTTACAACTCGAGTTGGAATACGACAAGCTGGGAGAAGCCCCAGCGAAAGACAAAGTGTCAGAAAATCAACAGCCGAAGGCGAATATTGTGTAGATGAAAGATCATGACCAGCATTACTTATATCAATATTAAAATCCCCAATGTACATAATCTTCCGACTTCGCTCGATTGCGATTGAAGAAAACGCTTCCAGCTTACTTATGAAATGTTGCACCGAAGAGCTAGGTGGTCTGTAAAACAAACAACACAACACTTTTTCATTACCAAAATCAAGCTCAACAACCAAAAATTCAAACAACATTTCTTCATACATAGAATCAAAATCAGAAACAATCCTGTAAGTAATATCATTATGAATAAAAAAACCAAGGCCTCCTCTTGATCTGTCATTCCTAGTCTTAGAAATAAAATTGTAACCATTAATATTCGCTAGGTGACTAGTTGACTCATTTAAGAAAGTCTCACATACAGCTAATACATCAACTCGGTAGCATGGAAGGAACGAAGATAAATGGTCCAAACTACTCATCAACCCGCAACAGTTTAAACTTGCCAGCCTTACACTACCAGGAGAAACATGTCCATTAATCTCATTAGGGAGTAAATATTTGTTAATAGGGAGGGATCTAATAGAAATATCATATTCATCATCCGAAAAACCACAATCTGGAGAAATTTTTATTAAATCTAATGTGTCTCTCTCAAAATCTCTCAACCTACTCGATGCCCCATCACCAGCAGAATTAATCATAATCATTTTGACTTACCAAACCGTCTGGTGGGAGTCTGTAGTGATGCGACAATAAATCATCAACAAAACATTGTTGTGTAAGAGTACGGCACTTATTGTTAAATATCTGATTTTCAACTTAAAAAAAAACACGAAGCAAAAACAGAACCTGATTTCTAGGCCTATGGAAAATAGAAAAAAAGAATAGCGACGATGAAGCATAATCTGGCATGGCAGACTTAACAAGTCGAAGTCGCATTGAGCACTGAACACAATAAGAAAGAAAAAACAACGAAAAGAAAAAAACCAACACTGACTAGTGGTCATTTTCCCAATCATGACACACACCAACAAAATGAACTTGTTTTATCTCTCGATCGCGGACGTATTTCATTAAACAAATAAAACAAATAATGGTCCGCGTATACACTACAAACAAACTCATTAATCTTTTCCCAGTCAGAAGAATCACTTTTTTTCACTTCTAGCCATAAGTTAATACCCTTATGACGCACTCTGGATGAAACGATATGTTTCGACTCTTTCATTTCTTGTGCTTTCGAGAGTAGGGAGTTTCGAATCATGTTGAGAGCAGGGGGCAGGTCTGTAGAGATTATAATCCCACTACCTTTTAGCTTTTTAACATTGTTCATGATCAACTGGACATCACTCTCTGAGCTTAGTGAAATAAATAGGGGGGACTCCTTGCGTCGGCTATTTTGCTTGCTGCGCCTATTTGTGATGTTTGCAGCCCGTGAAGAAATCCGATAGCACTTAGTCATAGATATGTCACTAGTTACACCCAGCTTTTCACTAACTAATTTAATGACGCTATCTTCAACTTTCTTGTTAGGCTCTTCTGCCGGTAAACCATGCACAATAAGGTTCAGACGGCGATCTTTCACGTCGATAAGTAGTAGCTGTTTTTCCAGGGCCTGGTACTTGTCGACATACTCGTCGATAGTTTTCTCAAAGTTATTAAGCCTCACATCTCTGTCGGCAGCCTCCGTTCTCAGCGACGCGATCTCAGAAGTAATTCCGTCAAGCTTATTATTTAATTCTGTCTGCGTAGCAATAATAGAATCTAGTTTTCCGCTCTACTAGAATCTACTGTAGAATCTACTGTAGAAGCTTTTAAAATATTTCTAAAGCACTAATAGATAGAGTGCTAAAAGCATCAGAATCGACTTCAGAGGACATGTTATATCACGTGAAGAGGTTTTTGAAATCCCCCTTTGCCCTAAAGTCAAAATTCTACTCTAGAAGCTTTTTAAATATTTCTATGGCACTAATAGATAGCGCGCTACAAACATCAGAATCAACTTTAGAGGCCAAATTAATTCTACAATAATTCCCCCTTCCCCCCGAACTCAAAATTTTCCAAAATTTTACTTTAGAAGCTTTTTTAAATATTTCTAAAGTGCTAAGACTTTGAGCACTACAAACATCAGAATCAACCTTAGAGGACAAGTTATGTCATAGGAAGATGTTTTTGTAATACCCATTACCCATTGAAATTTTGACAAAACAACATTTTACCTTAATTGTCAGTAATCAGTTTCTTTTTCTCTGGCTTTAGTTCTGAAAACGCAATTTCAGTTATTTGAGCAGAATTTTAAGCCATATCAATGTTACAAGTTATGTCATGGGAAGATGTTATTGAAATACCCATTACCCATTGAAATTTTGACAAAACAGCATTTTACCTTAATTTTCAATTATCAGTTTCTTTTTCTCTGGCTTTAGTTCTGAAAATCATTTGAGCAGAATTTTAAGCCATATCAATATTTTATTTCCAAAATTTAGGAAATGTATTTGCATATATTTAAAACCTTATAAGTTGGGATTGAGCAAAGTTTTGAAGTTGAAATAATTTTGTTGTACTTCATTTCAACAGAAGATCTATTTTGCAAGGTTCCATTGCTATAGCTCACAGGTTTTTAAAGGTCATTCAAAGTTTTTGAAATCCTCCTTACCATTCATCCCATTCCCCCTTCATACTCTAAAATCTGGTTGATAATTTGAAATTTGAAAAGCCTTATTTTCCATTTGGGTATTTTTTTTTTTTTTGGGGGGGGGGGCTTTTCCGTGAGGGTATTTCCCGTGGGGGGTATTTTCCGCGGGGAGGTATTTTCCGGCGGGTATTCGCCAAGAACCACAAATTTGATGGTATGAGTTTGATTAAAATCTTTGACTTTTAGGGGTTGTTTTCCCCTTTTACGAAACTCAGACAAATTTTTTAGACAGGCAAATTATCAACCAGATTTTAGAGTATGATTCCGGTGCAACACGTTGCAACGAAATGGTCAGCTTAGATTAGTACAAGCAGGGGCACCGCCATCAGGTTGCTGACTACCGCCCCCATCCTCCCCTTGCTATCAAAACCCCTTGCAGCTAACCATTCCACCCTCGAAAGAAAATTTTTATATAAGTTCCAGCATTTTTTACATATTTTAAATCACAGATGTAAGCAAGAAAAGCAAAATTTTTCAACATTATAGGATTAGCTATTTGAATATGTTTTATGAGGTTACCCAACTCAAAATGTTAAGGGGTTTCCAATAAAAATAATCAAAACGAATATAGATTATTCGGTACTTGTGCATTATAAATAACCCACCGCTATAGACTGTAGACACAAATACATAACATCTTCCCGTGACATAAATTGTCCTCCAGCGTCGATTCTGATGTTTGTAGCGCTCTATGTCTTAGCGCTTTACAAATATTTAAAAAAGTTTGGGGCAAAGGGGGATTTCAAGCAAATTTTGAGTTTGGGGGGAAGGGGGAATTATTGTAGAATTAATTTGGCCTCTAAAGTCGATTCTGATGTTTTTAGCGCGCTATCTATTAGTGCTTTGGAAATATTTAAAAAGCTTCTAGAGTAGAATTTTGGAAAATTTTGAGTTTGGGGCAAAGGGGGATTTCAAAAACATCTCCCCATGACATAACTTGTCCTCTAAAGTCGATTCTGATGTTTGTAACGATCTATGTCTTAGCGCTTTATAAATATTTAAAAAAGCTTTTAAGGTAGAATTTTGGAAAATTTTGAGTTTGGGACAAAGGGGGATTTCAAAAACATCTTCATGCGACATAAATTGTTCTCTAAAGTCGATTCTGATGTTTGTAGCGCTCTATGTCATAGCGCTTTAGAAATATTTAAAAAAGCTTCTAAAGTAGAATTTTGGAAAATTTTGAGTATGGGGCGAAGGGGGATTTTGAAAACATCTTCCCATGACATAATTTGTCCTCTAAAGTTGATTCTGATGTTTGTAGCGCTCTATGTCTTAGCTCTTTAGAAATATTTAAAAAAGCTTCTAAAGTAAAATTTTGAGTTTGGGGGAAGGGGGATTTCAAAAACATCTTCCCATGATATAACTTGTCCTCTAAAGTCGATTCTGATGTTTGTAGCGCTCTATGACTTAGTGTTTTAGAAATATTTAAAAAAGCTTCTAAAGTAGAATTTTGGAAAATTTTGAGTTTGGGGGGAAGGGGGAATTGTTGTAGAATTAATTTTGCCTCTAAAGTCGATTCTGATGTTTTTATCGCGCTATCTGTTAGTGCTTTGGAAATATTTAAAAAGCTTCTAGAGTATAATTTTAGAAAATTTTGAGTCTGGGGGAAAGGGGGATTTCAAATACATCTCCCCATGACATAACTTGTCCTCTAAAGTCGATTCTGGAGTTTGTAGTGCTCTATGTCTTAGCGCTATAGAAATATTTAAAAAAACCTCTGAAGTAGAATTTTGGAAAATTTTGAGTATGGGGCAAAGGGGGATTTCAAAAACATCTTCCCATGACATAAATTGTCCTCTAAAGTCGATTCTCATGTTTGTAGCGCTCTATGTTTTAGCGCTTTAGAAATATTTAAAAATTCTTCTAAAGTAGAATTTTGGAAAATTTTGAGTTTGGGGGAAGGGGGATTTCAAAAACTTCTTCCCATGACATAACTTGTCCTCTAAAGTCGATTCTGATATTTGTAGCGCTCTACGTCATAGCAGTTTAGAAATATTTAAAAATTCTTCTAAAGTATAATTTTGGAAAATTTTGAGTTTGGGGGGAAGGGGGATTTTTCCATAGCATAATTTGTCCCCTAAAGTTGATTCTGATGTTTGTAGCGCTCTATGTCTTAGCGCTCTAAAAATATTTAAAAAAGCTTCTAAAGTAAAATTTTGGAAAATTTTGAGTTTGGGGGGAAAGGGGATTTCAAGAACATCTTCCCATAACATAATTTGTCCTCTAAAGTTGATTCTGATGTTTGTAGCGCTCTATGTCTTAGCACTTTAGAAATATTAAAAAATGCGTCTAAAGTAAAATTTTGAAAAATTTGAGTTTGGGGGGAAGGGGGATTTCAAAAACAGCTTCCCATGACATAACTTGTCCTATAAAGTTTATTCTGATATTTGTAGCTCTCTATGTCATAGCGCTTTAGAAATATTTAAAAAAGCTTCTAAAGAAGAATTTTGGAGAATTTTGAGTTTGGGAGGAAAAAGTCGATTCTGATGTTTGTAGTGCTCTATGTCTTAGTGCTTTAGAAATATTTAAAAAAGCCTCTAAAGTAGAATTTTGGAAAATTTTTAGTTTGGGGCAAAGGGGGATTTCAAAAAAAAATTGAGTTTGGGGAGAAGGGGGAATTATTGTAGAATTAATTTGGCCTCTAAAGTCGATTCTTATGTTTTTAGCGCGCTATCTGTTAGGGCTTTGGAAATATTTAAAAAGCTTCTAGAGTAAAATTTTAGAAAATTTTGAGTCTGGGGGGAAAGGGGGATTTCAAAAACGTCTCCCCATGACATAACTTGTCCTCTAAACTCGAGTCTGATGTTTGTAGCGCTCTAAGTCTTAGCGCTTTACAAATATTTAAAATAGCTTGTAAAGTAGAATTTTGGGAAATTTTTAGTTTGGGGCGAAGGGAAATTTCAAAAACATCTTCATGCGACATAACTTGTTCTCTAAAGTCGATTCTGATGTTTATAACGCTCTATGTCGTAGCGCTTTAGAAATATTTAAAAAAGCTTGTGAAGTAGAATTTTGGGAAATTTTGAGTTTGGGGGGAAGGGGAATTTTGAGAACATCTTCCCATAATATAATTTGTCCTCTAAAGTTGATTCTAATATTTGTAGAGCTCTTATGTCTTAGCGCTTTAGAAATATATAAAAAAGCTTCTAAAGTAAAATTTTGAGTTTGGGGGAAGGGGGTTTTCAAAAACATCTTCCCATAATATAAATTGTCCTCTAAAGTCGATTCTGATGTTTGTAGTGCTCTATGTCATAGCGCTTTAGAAATATTTAAAAATTCTTCTAAAGTAGAATTTTGGAAAATTTTTAGTTTGGGGGAAGGGGGAATTATTGTAGAATTAATTTGGCCTCTAAAGTCGATTCTGATGTTTTTAGCGCGCGATCTGTTAGGGCTTTGGAAATATTTAAAAAGCTTCTAGAGTAGAATTTTAGAAAATTTTGAGTCTGGGGGAAGGGGGATTTCAAATACATCTCCCCATGACATAACTTGTCCTCTAAAGTCGATTCTGGAGTTTGTAGTGCTCTATGTCTTAGCGCTATAGAAATATTTAAAAAAAGCCTCTAAAGTAGAATTTTGGAAAATTTTGAGTATGGGGCAAAGGGGGATTTCAAAAACATCTTCCCATGACATAAATTGTCCTCTAAAGTCGATTCTCATGTTTGTAGCGCTCTATGTTTTAGCGCTTTAGAAATATTTAAAAATTCTTCTAAAGTAGAATTTTGGAAAATTTTGAGTTTGGGGGAAGGGGGATTTCAAAAACTTCTTCCCATGACATAACTTGTCCTCTAAAGTCGATTCTGATATTTGTAGCGCTCTACGTCATAGCAGTTTAGAAATATTTAAAAATTCTTCTAAAGTAGAATTTTGGAAAATTTTGAGTTTGGGGGGAAGGGGGATTTTTACATAGCATAATTTGTCCCCTAAAGTTGATTCTGATGTTTGTAGCGATCTATGTCTTAGCGCTCTAAAAATATTTAAAAAGCTTCTAAAGTAGCATTTTGAGTTTGGGGGGAAGGGGGATTTCAAAAACATCTTCCCATAACATAATTTGTCCTCTGAAGTTGATTCTGATGTTTGTAACGCTCTGTGTCTTAGTACTTTTGAAATATTTAAAAAGCTTGTAAAGTAAAATCTTGGAAATTTTGAGTTTGGGGGGAAGGGGGATTTCAAAAACAGCTTCCCATGACATAACTTGTCCTATAAAGTTTATTCTGATATTTGTAGCTCTCTATGTCATAGCGCTTTAGAAATATTTAAAAAAGCTTCTAAAGAAGAATTTTGGAGAATTTTGAGTTTGGGAGGAAAAAGTCGATTCTGATGTTTGTAGTGCTCTATGTCTTAGTGCTTTAGAAATATTTAAAAAAGCCTCTAAAGTAGAATTTTGGAAAATTTTTAGTTTGGGGCAAAGGGGGATTTCAAAAAAAATTGAGTTTGGGGAGAAGGGGGAATTATTGTAGAATTAATTTGGCCTCTAAAGTCGATTCTTATGTTTTTAGCGCGCTATCTGTTAGGGCTTTGGAAATATTTAAAAAGCTTCTAGAGTAAAATTTTAGAAAATTTTGAGTCTGGGGGGAAAGGGGGATTTCAAAAACGTCTCCCCATGACATAACTTGTCCTCTAAAGTCAATTCTGATGTTTGTAGCAATCTACGTCTTACCGCCTTACAAATATTTAGAAAAGCATATTAAGTAGAATTTTGGAAAACTTTGAGTTTGGGGCAAAGGGGGATTTCAAAAACATCTTCTGATGATATAACTTGTTTTCTAAAGTCGATTCTGATGTTTGTAGTGCTCTATGTCTTAGTGCTTTATAAATATTTAAAAAAGCTTCTAAAGTAGAATTTTTGAAAATTTTGAGTTTGGGGGGAAGGGGGATTTCGAGAACATCTTCACTTGACATTATTTGTCCTCTACAGTTGATTCTGATGTTTGTAGCGCTCTATGTCTTAGCGCTTTAGAAATATTTTAAAAAGACTCTAAAGTAAAATTTTGGAAAATTTTGAGTTTGGGGGAAGGGGCATTTCAAAAACATCTTCCCATGACATAACTTGTCCTCTAAAGTCGATTCAGATTTTTGTAGCGCTCTATGTCATAGCGCTTTAGAAATATTTAAAAATTCTTCTAAAGAAGAATTTTGGAAAATTTTGAGCTTGGGGGGAAGGGGGATTTTAAGAACATCTTTCCATAACATAATTTGTCCCCTAAAGTTGATTCTGATGTTTGTAGCGCTCTATGTCTTAGCGCTCTAAAAATATTTAAAAAAGCTTCTAAAGTAAAATTTTGAGTTTGGGGGGAAGGGGGATTTCAAGAAAATCTTACCACAACATAAATTTTCCTCTAAAGTGGATTCTGATGTTTGTAGCGCTCTATGTCTTAGCGCTTTAGAAATATTTAAAAAAGCTTCTAAAATAAAATTTTGGAAAATTTTGAGTTTGGGGGGAAGGGGGATTTCAAAAATAGCTTCCCATGACATAACTTGTCCTATAAAGTCGATTCTGATATTTGTAGCGCTCTATTTCATAGCGCTTTAGAAATATTTAAAAAAGCTTCTAAAGTAGAATTTTGAGTTTGGGAGGAAAGGGATTTCAAGAACATCTTCCCATAACATAAGCAATATAACATAACATAGCGCTCTAAAAATATTTAAAAAAGCTTCTCAAGTAAAATTTTGAGTTTGGAGGGGAGGGGGATTTCAAAAACATCTTCCCATGACATAAATTATCCTCTAAAGTCGATTCTGATGTTTGTAGTGCTCTATGTCTTAGTGCTTTAGAAATATTCGAAAAAGCCTCTAAAGTAGAATTTTGGAAAATTTTGAGTTTGGGGTGAAGGGGGATTTAAAAAAAAATTGAGTTTGGGGGGAAGGGGGAATTATTGTAGAATTAATTTGGCCTCTAAAATCGATTCTGATGTTTTTAGCGCGCTATCTGTTAGGGCTTTGGAAATATTTAAAAAGCTTCTAGAGTAGAATTTTAGGAAATTTTGAGTATTGAGGAAAGGGGGATTTCAAAAACATCTTCCCATGACATAACTTGTCCTCTAAAGTTAATTCTGATGTTTGTAGCGCTCTATGTCTTAGTGCTTTAGAAATATTTAAAAAAGCCTCTAAAGTAGAATCTTGGAAAATTTTGAGTATGGGGCAAAGGGGGATTTCAAAAACATCTTCCCATGACATAAATTGTCCTCTAAAGTCGATTCTCATGTTTGTAGCGCTCTATGTTTTAGCGCTTTAGATATATTTAAAAAAGCTTCTAAAGTAGAATTTGGAAAATTTTGAGTTTGGGTGGAAGGGGGATTTTAACAACATCTTCCCATAACATAATTTGTCCTCTGAATTCGATTCTGATATTTGTAGCTCTCTATCTATTAGTGCTTTAGAGATATTTAAAAAGCTTCTTAAGTAGAATTTTAGACATTTTTGAGTTTGGGGCAAAGGGGGATTTCAAAAACATCTTCCTATGACATAACTTGTCTTCTAAAGTCAATTTTGATGTTTGCAGCCCTCTATCAATTAGTGCTTTAGAAATATTTAAAAAGCTTCTAAAGTAGAATTTTAGAAAATTTTGAGTTTGGGGGGAAGGGGGATTTTAAAAACCTCTTCCCTTCATGAGCGCGGACCTATAAAAATAAAAACATCTTCTCACAACATAATTTTTCCTCTAAAAACAATTTGGATTTCTTTACTGTCCTATCTCTTGTCAAATCCTTCCCTAATTAATAAAGTTTAAATGGCTTAGGCTATCAACACAGAGTTGCCTTCTACCCAATGGCACCTGCATGCTACTGTTAAAGGGGTTATGATAAGCAAAGTTGTGACATCACAAACAGGTTCGATAAGCAATGTCAGCTATGCAGTAAAATGAAAATAGGATTTTGGAATATATTTTAATGAACAAGGTTAAAAGCTGAATTTGTGTAAGGTAAGCAGTAATTTATAATTATGATAGTAATATAGGATGAAATGTGAGCTAACACAACTAGTAATTTGCAGTAATTTACCATTATATAGAGGGGGGAAGGAGTGGAGGTAGGTACTTAAAAGTACCTGCCCGGGACATACCTTAGCATGTAGATCCATCCCTGAAAGTTTCGTTTTCCTAACCAAAGGGATTTCATCAATCCCTTTCCAAGATAGCCAAAAGTAACTAAAGTAGAATTTTAACCATAATTTAACTAGGAAGGAAGTGAATACATCATTTGATGTTTTTTTTATGCTATTTCCAAATTTAATAATGCTCTTGTTAAATGTTTCTGGGGCAAATTCCATTCCAAGCCCTTACATGGGCCCAAAAAGCAACTTAGGCTAAGTTGAGACTATGCTGTAAAGTTAAAAACTCCCAATTCAATCATTAAATCCACTATCTAAGCTAATAATAGCTTGGTTAGAAGCCTTCCTAACAGGCAGGATTCAGAGGGTGTTGATGTACAATGGTAATGGCAATGTTGTCTATTCTGAACTACTACCTGACCTAAGTAGAATTTCACAGGCTACCATCTTGAGGCCCACATTATTCAGCATGTATATCAATAACTGTACATCCAACCTGAAGAATCCTTTGATGCTTACTTTGGTGCCTACTGTAAGGTTATAAAGTAAAGTTATAGTTGATACCTTATTACTCCCTTTATAGGGGGTATAATTACAGTCCTAAGGTAAATAAACTTTGGTAGAGTTCCTTAGGCTTTGACCTGACTAATTTGGCTTGCTGACTAGGGTTAATTGAGACTTGAATAACATTGTATAAAGGTTTGGTATATAATACTTTTATTTATGCAACACACAACAATACAAGGTCTGGGAATATATATACTGCTGGGACTAGTTATCCCAGAGAATCAACAATTATAAGACTATTATGATAAGATATAATACAATATGACATTGAACACTAACAATATTTGAATATAAAATCCAAGGCATTTCTAAGGTATCAAATGGACAGAGGTTTGCCTGGCAAATGGATTAGAGCAAACTCAGTCTCAAAAATCTAAGTTTATATAGGAAATATCAACTGCATTAATCCGGCCAATTGACATACTTAGCCAGGAAAATTGTTCAAGCCCATTCCAGGATGTGTACTTTTGTCTTAATAAAAGTGGTATTTCAAAACTTGGTATTTTGTATTTTGCATCTTAGTATTTTTACTAAAATCAAATTCTGACTTAGTTAGCTTTACTACATAATGCTTGTCAATTAGGATGGTTTATTTGACCCAGGCTACCTATAATACAAAACACACAATAAACAAGCAAAGCACAAAACACTTGCATTAACATCATTTTGTAAGGGAGGGGAAAGCACATTGCACCATAAGAATGCTGCATGGTCCTTCTTGTATCTAAAAAGCTGACAAAGGTCTTCCTTACTCTCACATCTCCTCTTACAAATCTTTTCTTTTTTTTCATCTACATTTTTTTTTTTTTTTAATCACTTGTACAGCCTGTAGGCTACTGGTCCAGTTTCAGGGGTTTTCTTACAAGACTGCCACTTTTGTGCAGACTGTTGTTGGGGTCTTGCTAGCTTATTGAGATGGTAGATTGCCTAAGAAATCAATTTCATGGTTGATCCATTTTTGTAGTGACATCAAGTATTCAATATTTTTCAGATAATATACCTGTTTCTCAACGATAGTGAGATTCCAAGGAAATATTTACCAAATGGTAAAATGTACATATGGATACACTTTCTACCGCTTTTACTAAATATCTTCAAAGAAAGAACAATGAAAAATACACAAGGTGCAAACATTGATTATAAGGTTTCGCAAGTGTTTGTTTATAACAAAATTTTGCAAGTGTTTGTTAACCCTATCAATTCATCCATGTACCCAAATTTGCCTGAATGGCCTCCCCCAGTTATACATTCACTCAGGCTAAACTGGTTATCTTCAAATCCACATAGCATAGCCAGTTGTACAACAGATAAAAGAAAAATGACGATAAATTCTGTTATAGCCTAGGGCTAAATATGAAACCATTAGGGGGGGGGGGAATGAATTGTATTAAAAACAACTTTGACGTTTCTTTGTTTACAACAACAAAAACATAGAATTTGATACCCTCCACTGTATCCCCCAGTAAGCTCCATCCCCAAAAAACAGGGAAAGAGGAAATGAAATTGATGAATCAAACAATAAAAAAGAAAAAAACAACTTGATGCTTATTGTACACCCATATCAGGCAGTACAGGACTCCAAAGACTTGGCAGAAAGAACACAAATAAAAGAAAGAAAGAAAGGTGACACTGCCCTCTTACAACCAATAAAAATAAAATATGAGACACAACCCTCTTAGAACAAATAAAAATAAAATATGAGACACCATCCTTATAAGTAAGTCAAAAGTAGAATCAAACTCATTTTGAAAAATCTACCATTATGCACATAAAAGAAAGAGGTATAGTAAAAACATATCCAAGCAATAAAAAGCAATATTTTCCAAGCTATAGTAAATAAAAGGATCAATAACTTTGAACTTTAAAAATTCAATTGCTATACATTAGAAAGTGCCAAAGGAATTACAGCCCTGTGTTACAACTGGAAGCACGTTCCATACTCTCGCCACCAGAGGCTTATGACTGACTGCAAGATATGACAGAGACCCTTATACCTTCTAAACATAGGAGGTACAGTAATACAACAAGCCGTTGGATACAAAAATAGAAGACAATGCCAAATTTCCCTTGCAGTCATTCAAAAGTAAAGGAAGTGCATACAAGGTTGCAAACTGATGATAAATTTAAGAGGGGTTTAACAGCAGATAAAATTGCAAGCTTCAATGTATTGCACTTTTTTGTAGGCCAATTTGCATAGAAGGAGTTGTTGTAGAAACTTCAGAGGGGCTCAACTGATCAGGAATTAGAAGTTCTAGTGCCCTTTTAAAGAGTCAAATATGATCAGAGGGCATCCAGTCCCTATCTATTTCCCTGTTTAGCTGCCTGACCCCATCCATCTTCAACCCCCAAAGACATCAGATCAAAATTTTGAGATAGCTATTTTGTTCAAAATAGTCAAAGGTCTAATAATTGTGCCCCCAAAGATTACATGGCCACCAGTGGTCTTGGAATAAGCGTAATTATGCAAATTTCTCATTTTATGTTTTATTACTGGGAAGGGATACATATTTGATCCTGGGTTCCAAAAGGCTAAGAGTATTAAGGGGAAACTTCCAGAGAATGTTGAGGGGGGTGTTGAATTAACTCAAAAAACACTATTTGTCTTTATATTTTGGGTTGTGGTACTTTTTCTGATAGGTCTGTTATTGAGATTCGAAGGAGCAGATCGGATTTCAAAGTTCTTGTGGACAGTAAACCATTAGCAGAGAAAATAGCCAGTTTGTTCAAAGCCAAACATCGAGAGATAGCTGTCAGTGTGCAATCTAAGCAATTCACAGGTATCATCAAGCAAGTCCCCCTGGAATTCGAAAGTGAACTACGTTCAGCCATTCCCAACTGTGCCAAGACTGAAAACTGTGGTGAATCCTGCATATTTAAGCTGTTCTGTTCATCACAAGCTGATCTAGATAATGCATTATAAAACCCAGTTAAGATTGGGTATGAGGTGCATTGGGTTGAACTTTTCCATTTCTTTCCAAAAATATGCTACAATTGCCATCAATCCAATGGACATTTGACAAAAGACTCTAGCAACAATGAGGTTTGTTCCCATTGTGCTCAAAGAAGTCATAGATCCTTGCATGAATTGTCATGATGTAATGAACTTTGTTGCATCTCCTGTAAGTTGGAGAAGCACAATTGCTACTAGTATCAATGTTCTGAAAATCATAAACTGATGCTAGAAAAGCCACGCGGTAACAATTTCACTAACCATGGCTAGTTGTACCAATTTATCTGTTATATCTTGGTATATATTAATGGTGGAGTGAGCCAAAAGTTCCCACTTATTGAAACCCTTGTCCAGAATAAAAGAGTGGTGTATCTGCAAGAACATTCGTTTCAACAGAGTGACTTTCTTTATTAAATGTACAGAATGCAGCAATCAACTGCCATCTCAAGTGCAATCTGATGCAAATCTTGAGGCTGTCCAAGTGGTGGCCTTGCTATACTTATTTGGTTTCAGGTTCAAACCATTGAACTCAGTGATTGTTTTATTGCAGGTGTCGTTAGTGATTTAGCAATATAAACGTATACCTACCGACTAATTTGGTGATCAAGCATATGATGCTCTTTTTTCCTCTGCTTGTCATAAATTGTCCAAGTGCGCTAAGAATATACTTAGGTCATACCTGAGATGCCTGATCATCAGAGACTTCAATTGTGATCTTACACATATGAATTGCCCACATAGTGAATTAATTAGAGATGTGCTATCCTCTATGTTCTTGGCACTAAGAAAAGATAAAGACTTTATGTTTATTTCTAATGCTAGTTCAAGGTCTAACCACGTGCTGTTTTCAGGAAGTTTGTTCCACCATGTAACTGTGCTTGATGACCATCTTCCTTTACGTTTTTCTGTCCCACTGACCCACTGACAGGACAACCCAGCCAAAAATAAATGGTATCAACAGAAAATGTGGAAGGAAATGAATGTGCTGTTGTTTCAAGCCACGTGTGACCATGTCTTAAGTAAGATTGAAGTTCCATGTCATCTTCAAACTAATATGGGTTTGAGTAATAGTGAGCTATGACTACAAATTAACATCTACTGTGAGGAAATTATTCATGCTCTTAAGTGTGCTGATAAAGTGGCAATCCCTGTGAAAAATGTTAGAAGCAATACTGAAAAGTCCAGCTGGTCAAATAATACTTCTCTGGTAAATGCCTGCTCAAGTGCTAAGTGGTGGTTGTCTCTATGGATTGAATGTGGAAGGCCTAGGTTGGGTGTATTGAACTCTGTATGACTATTTATAAAGGAAATGTACCGTAAGGTCCTTGAAGAGCATCTAGCTCCTATCAAGACCGCTAATGCTGAAAAAGTTTTAAATGATTCACAGTCTCTTTGGAAATTCCGATCTCATAAAACTGTGCATTCTGGTGATGGTCCCCAATTTATACCAATTTCAGAATGGGTTCCCCATTTTGAAAATCAGTCTAAAAAAACGGATAGTTGAGTTGAAAGTGTTTTTGATGCACAGTTGTCCAAGCTTCTGGTTTCCAGACTGATACCTAATGGGGTAGTGGTTACACCGTCTGGTATTAAGGCGATAGTGCATAAACTTATGAAAAACAGTTTTCTGCAGGAGCAGACAGTATATGTGCACAGCACCTCTTGGCTGGGAGTGATATGTTATATAGTTATTTATCATTAATTTTTCAGATCATTTATACTATTGGTATTGTTCCTGATTGTATGTGCCTTGATGTTGTAACACCTATCCTAAAGAAAGGGAAAACCACATTCTTTTTGCTCGTCATATAGGCCCGTCATGGTTTCTAGTGTTTTTGCAAAGATTTTAGAATTTTTGATTGCAGATCAGGTAAATGAGCATTGTACTATGCCCCCATTTCAGTTTGGGTTTCAGTCGGGGCTAGGATGTTTCCATGCTTTACGAAGTTTATGTTCTATTCTTCAAGATATGGAGGCGTCGGGGAGTACGTTGATTTTAGGTGCATATGATGTGACAAATGCCTTCGTGTTACTTCTCTGCTCTCAAGCAATGCTTCGATTATATAACCGCGGTGTTATCCTGGACGTTATAGTACCTCCTTACTACATGTATCACCATCTGAAAGTTCGGTTGAAACTTAGTGACTCGTTTGCGGAAGAAGACCTCCCAATTTACTTTGGTATAAGACAAGGATCATAACCTCCCCAACCATTTATAATAATGCCGCTCTCCCTGCCCAGGCTGTTCTTCCTACTAGCTGCATATCTAAAGGTGTTGATACATCTGTACTCTGTTATGCCATCAGCCTGTTGAACCTGTGGCATTCCATTACCGGTTTACAATGTAATTTTGATGAGCTTGCATCTCGCTATGATAACATAGGTCTATCTATTAATGCTGCTAAGTCACAAGTGCTATTTTTTTAATTCTCTTGATTCTATAGTTCCAGAAAGCATACGACTAGGTTTTTCAGATATTGCCCCTAAATCAGAGCTATTTTACCTAGGTTTACGGATAGGATCTTCCGTTAGGAATACAAGGAAACTCCATATTAAGCATGCTGAGACTAAAAGACATGCAGCATATGCTAGCGTTGTTGATTTACAAATTGGCTTTGAATATAAGCTCCCGGCCATGTTATATAACAGTATTGCCCTTCTTCAAATACTGCATCTAACGCTTTTTTGAGACGTTTTGACCGATTTTGATAAGCGATCTTGGCGCAAATCTTGCTTTAAGTTTGCCAAGTACCTTCTACAAATCCCTAGATGGTTTAGAAACGGTTATGTGGTTTGATGTTTTGGTGTTACGGAGCCCCTCATTGCAGAGGATACTCAGTTCGAATGTTTATCAAACCGGGCATCTTCACACCCCTGGAAAATGACTATTTTGATTTTGTTTTGATGTTTATGTTATGTTCACAGTTCATTCTCTTTCTTTCTTTTATTTTCATAGTACTTTATAGCGTTTTGTTGTTTAACTGTATGATGGGAAATAAATATTCATCCATTCATTTGCTATATGCAACCAGGATGTCAAAAGGGCAAATCTGTAATATTCAAGGAATAGCTAAGGGCATTACTGTGGAACTTTCAGGGTATGTTAAGGTGGTGTTGAACAAATCAATTGAACAGACAAGGCTATTTAGTTGAAACTTCCAGAGAAAGTTGAGGAGGATGTTAAACTATTATGTTGAAACGTGTCTAACTAAGAACCAAAGATCATTTACTATGTGCATAACTGGTAACAATATATAAGTGTAATTCTGGTCTTGTTGATCTACTGACAAATGTAGGTCATTGATACATTTTTTATACCATTTCCTAAGCCTCTTGCATGTTGCTACTCCTAGTTGAAAAATACCTATGCAGAACAGTATTTTAGTTTCGTTTTCCTTACAGTTTATATTCAATTTGTATTTGTACCAGGGTTTTCTGTAGCCAGACTTCATGGCTGAGCCTTGTTTTGATGTTTTAAATAGAAAATATACAAGTGTAGCTAAATTAAACTGAACATTCTATTTAAAATAAGATAAGTGGTAAGATAATGTTTATTTAAGATTGACTATCTCCTATTAATTTTAAGTGAATTTGTCCATCCACATTCACCATCAATACATAAATGCACAGTTTGAATTATAATACTTTACTTAATCTGATCTAACTTTCTTTAACCCAAGGAAGTACAAAACTGTATAGGAAAAGTTTATCAAGTCTTATAAAGAACCTCTTTTCCACCCTGCTCAAGAGGCAAGGGTCTAGGTTTTTTTTTTCATAAATTGGCTACTTTGACTTCTTTCGAAGTCTGAAATTTGATTCACTATATTGCTTAAAGTACCAAGGACGTAGTAATAAAAACATTCCCCCCCCCCTCCTGTACCCACCTGAGGTCTTATCCTACTTGAAAACCCCGATTTTTGAAGATTTCTCTTTTTGTTCTTTAGAATTACAAAGTTTTTAGGGCAATATCAAGTTCTTGTCAGGATTGCCACATTGAACCATGAAAATAGTTAAAAAATATTAATTAATGAAATTTGCCAATATTTTAAAAAATCAAAGCATTAACAATTGGTTGCTTCTCTAAAAAGAACTACATCTTCTTAAGCTGTTTGGTAAGACATGAATTTCTGATTTTCTCCTAAAAAACATGGTTGTGGAAGTTTCCACCTAACTTTAATATTTCCACCTAACTTGAATATTAGATTTAATTTAACACCTAACTCTTAATATTAAGAGTTATCTTAAATATTAAGAGTATGCCTAGATGGTGGTATTTAAATAAGCGGATAATTAAGGCTTTAATCTATTTTAAGCAAATAAAAATGATAGGAACTATGTGTTTTTACAGGTGTACAGTGGTGAATTTTCCAAAATTCCTCATGGAAATATAGTACATTGAACACACAAGAGCTAATTTTATTGTGTTTTGTTAGCAAACTGTGCATGAACTAGCACCAGGATCCGAAAATTTTTGATACCACAGGCAAAATATATCTCAGTTCCCCCTCCTCCCCCCCCCCCAAACAAAAAAATATATGTAGACTAAAAAACAACTAACGCAACTAAAAAAATATGTTAAAAAATTTCTTGGTCGCAGTGCCCACCTCCACAGTAGGCCCCAGGACAACTTACCCTGGACGTCTCCCCTGCTTTCTATATAGAATGTACGAAGGTGTACACTATCTTTGCATATATGCTATGGTGGAATTGCTCATTTTATTTATTAAAAAAGAGTACAAATAACTGTATTGTTCTGAAAACTATGTGGCACTATGTGCTGTCTAAGTAAAATGTAAAGTGGCTTCTGTTTAATATACCATTTTGTATCATTTAATATACCATTTTGTAAGGAAGTAATTATTATAGAAACTTTGGAGGGTACTCGTTCGATTGGAAATTGAAAGTTCTAGTGCCCTTGTTAAAAGTCAAAAGTGGTTGGAGGGCAGCCCTTTTGAGCTACCGTCCCCGTCTGTCCCTAAAGACAACTAACACAATCTTGAGATAGCAATTTTGTTTACAATAGCAAAAAGGCTCAATAACTATGCTCCCAAGGATGACTGGACCCCCTTCAACCCCTGCGGCAAGTGCAAAATTAACCTCAGCCCCCCCCCCAAAAAAAAAAAATCCTGTAAGCTAGAATATGACTAATGCAATCAACTTTAAATAAATAAAGTTAGATCCTGGGTGTCTGAAAAGGCTAAGGGTATCAAGGTGAACCTTTCAGGGAATATTGAGGGGAATGTTGAACCTAGTCAAAAGACACAATATCCATCTAGGTTGTCAAAAGAAAATATATGCAGTACGGTATATCCGGAGCAGCTAGTTTGTTTTCAAGTCATTGTGGTCATTTTTTGTTTATTTGTGTTTATCTCACAGTTTTTCGTCAGTTCATATGGATTGTTTGCTAGGCCAAGATTACTAAAGTTTTCCAAAAGTGTAATCTGGGAACAGCACAAGTATCTGAGTAAATGAATAGATGCTATTTTCACCGAATTTTTCTGACTATTAATTGAAAAAAAAACTTTTTTTTCAATTAAAAAAAGTAAAGAGCTGCATTAATCCAAAACGAGCCGAAATAAAGTCAAATAATATTTCAAGTGTGAGACAACCATAATCAATGTCAATAAATAGATAAAAGGAACAGAACTTGCGATGAGTTACACAGGGGTCATTAGCCCTACTCCTCTTTGTGGTAGTTTCTGCTCGTTTTAAATGATCCACAGTTTTAAAAACTGTGTGAGTGTGTCGAGTGGTCACAGTCACATGTAGTTTTAATCATAGTTCCAAGTAGTCGCAGTCGCAAGTAGTTGCAAACGCAGTTGTAAGTAGTTGCAGACGCAAGTAGTTGTTATAGTCGCAATCGCGGTTCCAAGTAGTTAGAGTTGCAGACACAAGCAGTAACAAGTAGATGAAGTTGCAAGCAGTCGCAATAATAAATAGTTGCAGTTGCAGCAGTTAAGAGTAAGAGTTGTAGAAGTAGTAGTTGCATTAGGTCTGAAAGTTTTAATTTAACACTATCAGCCGTTTCTGAGATATTGTTGATACGTCCTTTTGACAACCTGCATTCATATGGTGTGTTTTGGTCAACATCTCCTGAAATTTTTGCCTTAATGCTCTTACCAATTCCAAAGATATTGCAGATAAGCTCTTTTAACAACCTTCTTTACACGGTAAAAAATCCGTTCGTACTTTTACGCTAAATTATGGTGCAACAAGTGGGCCTTATGCTAAAAAAGTGTACTTTTACTAACGGACGCTAATTCAGCGTGTTTCAGTCAGAGGGTTAAAAATAAGGTATTCTAGCGTACATTTTGACTGATTTAACGCTATGGGCGGACCCACTGTATTCGTCACAGCCAATCCCTGCGATCCTGAAATTACAATTTTTCAACATAAAATAACCCTTTTCTGTTGCGAAACTACAGTCATTTAGCGTAATTTTTCATAGTTTGACGTGAGAGGCGTGGCCTTCTAGTTTCATTTCTACCTATCAAAGAAACCTCCGCGTCTTGATTTTTTGGCGTACAATTACGCTCCTTGGCGTAAATGGATAATGATTAGCCGTTAGGGGTGGGGCAACCCATAAAAGTTTATATGGAAGGGGGGGGGGTCTGCACGTGAATGTGGTGGGTCAGAAAAAAAGGATTTTTTTTGGAGGATGGAGAGACCCGATTTGAAATTTTGAATTGCAGCTTTTGGAATTTGATTAATTACAAAATTAATATAGTACAACTATTATTGAAACCAGCATTATTGTTCAACAATTGTTAAAAATAATCTATAATCTAACAGTTGTATTACAATTAAATCGTTTCCAATAGCAAACGACTGTTTGTCAACGGTTGTCAAACGACTGGAAAACAGTAGTTTGACAGGTGTACCGCAATCGAATCCTAATGTATTGAACAAAAAAAAAAACAGCTTTTTCAACTGAAAGTAAGGAGCAACATTAAAACTTGAAACGAGCCAAAATTATTATCTATATGATAGGGTTCGCCCCTTAGTCGATACCTACCTCTTTACGATTAAGTTTGAATTCCAATTCTTTAAAAATGACCCTTGAAGCACAATGGCCGTTTAATTAAAATAGATAGCTCTTTTGAAAGTAATAAAACAAATGTTAGCGTAAAGAGCGAGGTATTGACTAGGGAGCAAACCTCCTCATATACGTAATAATTTCTGATCGTTTTAAGTTTTAATGTTGCTTATTACTTCTAGTTGAAAAAACTTGTTTTTTTAGCTTAATATCTGGCCGTTTTTTAAGCAATGCTTGGAAATACTACGCTCCGTTCATATAAATACCTCTTCACTACTGAGAATATTGCCACACGCCTTCCCCTGACCCCGACCCCCCCTGATAAAAATAATCCGTCTGAAAACGTGTTGCTTCTTCCAAATAATAGAGTAAATGTGGAAACAATGGACTCAGTTAATAAATTGTCGCCCACCCTTCAGGGGCGTTGGGGGATTAAGTCATCTTTAAAGACTTAGTTATTAAATTTTCGACTATGCTGAACCAAATGGTTATTTCAAAATCTTGATCGGGTGACTGAAAAAAAAGCATGGGGGGTTCTAGTTGCCCTCCAATTTCTTAGTAATTTAAAAAGACACTAGAATTTTTAATTTCCGTTCGAATGAGCCCTCACGCGATACTGTAGGACCACTGGATCGATACGATCACCCATGGAAAGAAAAAAAAACAAAAAAAAACAAAACAAATACATCTGCATCCGGGGTTTTTTTTGGTGAAACAAACAAAATTCCAAATTTTTGCCGATAGAAGCTTAAAACCTTTAAACAACAGCTTTATGATACGTTTTTTCTGATGGTGTTAGCTTATTAAGATTTTATCACTTTTAGGGGGTGTTTCCCCCTTTTTTCGAAAATAAGGCAAACTTTTTCAGGCTCGTAACTTATATATTTGAAATCAGAAAAAAAAAATTATTTTGATGTATCTATTGGTATCAAAATTTCATTTTTTAGAGTTTCAGTGACTATTCTGCTGGGTCGCTCCTTACTTACAGTTCGTCACCACGAAAGGCTGGATTTAAACACAGATCCAGATTTCAGGGGAAAATATCAAGTCAAATGGCAGTAGAAAAATGTGCCAAAAGATCTTGATCCATCGTACCGTACAAAGCTTAAATTCAAAGGGAAACTTGCCAAGCGAAACCTCTACTATGTCCAGCGCAGTTGCTCTTGCCCAGTATACTAAAAACTGCATACGGAAACCAACTACATGACTAAAAAAAAGAATAAACAGTCTTGGCCTATCACTTTTGACTAATTGTTATCAAATTAAAAACACGAACATCAGACAAAACACTACGTAAAAAGACAAACTAATCCAATTATTTCTTTATGATTCAATATAAATATATAACTCAATATAATCAATATCAAAAATATTTGACTAAGAAATTACAATAAAAACAAGAAAATTATTTTTAAGTTTGATTAAAAATTCCCTGACTTGCTGGTAGGAGAGCTTTCTTCACTGGTTCCATCTTGGCGACATATCTGCCGATAGTTCATAAGGTTACTACAATCAAGAAGGGTTCTTCGTAACAATAAGTAACTATTCAGTGGGAAAATAATGTCAGTGTTTAGAGTATTCAGGTTAGGTCGAGCTGTGATTAACAGTATCTCCAGAAACGGCACTAGCGAAGACAGGGTGTTATTTTCGGAGGAAGACCCAGAATATAAAAGAGGGATGACTCCTTAGTTATATCAAATAAAAGCGATTTAAAATTATTGTAGGTTAGGTTAGTTTTAGCAAGATGGAGATAGGACAGTTCGCAAAATTAGTCCAGCTGAGTTTAAGGAGGCCAGGAAATACAGACATAATAGACACAAAAAGATAGCTCAGTTTCTCTGAAGTCTTATGCAGGAGTAAAGAAGGAGTGGGGTGAGAATTTTTATTTTAAGCTGAGACTTACAAATGATTTATCCAAATTTTAGGGAATTAAGGTCTTGTTACAAGCAAAGGATTACATGGTCGAAGCAAAAGTTACAACTTGCAAAATTTGATGGAATCTAAAACTGATCAATAATATGTAAAAAAAAAGCTTGCTTCTTTGCGAAAACAGTCAAACTTCGAAGTGGAAGCCCATCTTGTGGCTATTAGTAGATTCAGATTTTAAGTTTTAATGTCGGTTTAAGTTTTAATGTTGCTCCTTACTTTCAGTAAAAATAAAACTCGTCTTTTTGTTAACCCCTCATAAATCAAGTCAATGATACCTCAAAACGTTCCGTTTTCCTACATATTGATGAAATACAAAGAACTTAATATTTTGCCAAAATTTACCATAAGATCAGCCACGTCGCACTTGCCCTTAGTAGCTAAATGCAAGTTGATAGATTTTTCTGCTTAAGTTCAATTAAATCATCCCAAAATGTAATGCAAACTTCCTGCAAATCAAGCATGGAACAGAAGCATTGACAAACAAAATATAAAGCATTCTTACTAATGATTTCCAGTCAAGTAATATTCTAAATAAAATAAAACAAAAAAAATGTATCAAGACTATTTGACTTAAGAATTTATTTACCCTTTGAAAAGAGCTCTTCATTACACATGGCTGAAATAATCCTCTTCTGTTGCTGATATTCCAATTGTATGGACTTTACTTACAAAGAATCCATTTTGAATAAACACTCCCAGATAAGGCCACAAACGATCTTGAACTATGCAAATATCAAACGAAGATGGGATAATTGTAAAATAGAGTGATGATGTCTTTGGGATGGATGCTCTGCTTACCAATATGTACATCTATTACACCTAGAAGTAGACAGCAGTTAGAGCAAGACGTAGATGGCACAGTAACCATTCAAGTTGAACAAGAAAGCATTGCTTCCCGAAACATCCAAAAGATTAAGGCGTTCTGAAATTCAAAGTAATTAACACAGATAACCAGAAAAAAGAAAAAAATTCCTATTATAGAAGTATTCGATTTGCAAACGCAACCACCTCATCCCATAAAATGTCCATGATGAGTTTAATAGGCAAAAAAGAGAAAGAATATTTCTGCTCTTTAAATTCAAAACACCATGTCTTGAATTTGAAATTATGGATATGATGTGCTGCCACATCATCCAATGACCATGTCTCTCGCTCTGTCTCAAATACATTGTCTTAGAGCAGGACAGCTAGCCTCTAATTTTAAGAATCATACACACCTTCAAAACAAAGCTCTAAACGACAGATAACACCTTCCACGAATGAGATAAGATGATGTAGGATCAAGATCAAAATCAGGTACTTCTCTAATGTTCCAGCAAAGAAGAGTGGAGCTCTCTTCAGAATCGCTGTAAAGATACGCCAGCTCTTGATCATAGCTTAGCGATTTCCTTGACAGAATGAGAAAGAACTGTCCGAGCGACCTAACCACATCCACTATTTCAGCAGCTTCTACAGCTGAGTCTGTCACATCGCTAATCACATAAAGTCTTTTCTTATAGACAACACCCTTGAAAATGAGGTCCTGGACTAAGCATGTGTCTTTCCCCAGCTTATGTGGAAACAGTGTCAAGTAGCAAGTGTTTGTCAGCTTTCCATTTTTAGAAACTGTATAGCTGATTTCCTGACACATACTATTTGAAAGAGATAGGTAATTCTGGTAACTCTTGGCCATTGTCTTGGTCAGATTTCTAGTTGAGGATGCACTTTTAGCAGCATCTTTAAAATATCTATGTCTTGATTCAAACTGAACAGTTGAATAGTGAATTAGGGGGCCCAGTGTTCGCACATACACAGGGAAGTAACGCATTGTATGGTGCTTGAACCTATTTTCATCATCCTCAAGTAATTTTGCTTTCAAGTAAAAATACATTATTATTGTAAAACCTAAACTTGCAATAAGCATGTCTGAAAACCTCCGACTTGACACAAGCAATACAATTTTTCTCATCAGCAACATTAGGGACCAACATTCATTTTCGGACTTTCTTGCAAAGAAATGGTTAAGTACTAGAGGAAACTGGCAAGGAAATACCAAATTTTTGATTGTATTATCTTCAATGTCCTTTAAATCACTCGAGAAGGGAGGATGCTTGTCCTTAGTATCTATATTCCTGAAGTCCAAGTTGGCAACACGAGCATTAAGCTCTGATTCTTTGAAAACACCATCAATACATCAAGCGCTGCAAACATTTTCCAGCATCCCACTTCATAACAGTTTCACACAAGTCATGGGCTATGCAAGGTGGTAATTTTTAAAACGAAAGTTTTGCAGGGCACTGAAATCAGAATTGAACTTCATGCCATTCACAAACTGTTTCCTAATATTTCGGTGTTGCAGCTTGTTTAAAGATTCCTCATTGGATGCTTTACTTCTAAGAGGAAGCTGATTTTTCCAATAGTCTTTAGTTGTAGTTTTTCAAGAGAACATGCAGACTCTGCAGGGATTCTGCACATTTCGGTTGAAGTATTTCAGAAAACCCCCAATAAAATTTATGCCCAAGTTGTCCCCAGATATACAGAAAACTATAATTTTGAACCTTGTCCCATCAATCACAATTTCATCAATACAAAGAAACTCTAGTTCATTCGCAACCATCTTGAAGATTTTTTCAGAACCAATGATCTTGAATTTTGATCCTAGTAATAGAGTAACTATCTACAATAGATCTGGTCTTGCTCGAAGCCACGGTGGGAAATTAATAAATCTCATATAAAAATCTAGAGTGTTGTACCTTCCTGATATAGACTTTTTAAGTGGGTTTTTTATTTGCACCTCATCTTGGTAGAGCTGAAGAAAAATCACATTTTTCATCATTTTTGGATCAGAAGCATATAAAGAAGCGAAGCAGTTACTATCATAGAAGTCTCTATATTCACCTTTTGCTTAAGTATAATACCAATCTATCAGAAATCCAAGAACTCCTCTATGTTTGAAAATATTCTCAGAGGTGACAGCAACTGAAAATACTTGGATAAATCTTCTGTTTTCTTTCTTATTAAGTCCAGTAAAGACTTGCTCAAGTACCACAGTACCGCAACTTGTAAAAACTGGTCTCTCATGTACTGAGATCTCTGTGATCCAGTGGCAGGGTCTGTAACAAGCAGCAAAGAATCCTGCACACAATGACAATCAATTTCATCACATATTTTTTTAAACAAATCTGGCTGAAAAACAGAAGAGACGCATTTAGCAACTCATTCTTTAAGTGCTTCTGCTACAATTTCACGAAACTCAATTAAAAGAAGTCTAAGGGTCTCAATAATAAAACTAACAGTTGAGGCAGCTACATGTTTCTCTGATTCTAATCGAAGGAGAAGCAAAGCCAGGAATAATTGTCAGGAATAATTGTTTAAGCTTTATTTAAAATTAGGTGTACAGCTTTTGCTATGAAATTGGTTTCATAAACGCAAACAGATCTAATTATTTAGATAGGAGGCGCGGTATGTTAGGCAAGCTATTACGTGGTCAGTTTTTTGGGAATTAACGAATATTTTTGAATGAAAAGATATTGTCGCCTATATTTTGCCTACAATGGTGCTGCGAAGGTATGAAGAAAATGATCAAAATGAGGTTTTTCCTAAAAAGTTATCCTTTTTACTGGAATTGCAACAGAGCACGTCCTTGGGGTTTGCTAATTGTAATGTTTCATGATCGCAAAATGCCTCTACTTTCTTTGTCTATGTTTTTTCACTTGTTTATTTTTTTCAGTCCACCGTCCAACTATTTGTAAACCGTCTTACATCAGAGGAACACATATTACCATACGACTACAGTCAGTAAGTATTATCTGTGTTTTTCTTATCATTTTCTGTTGATTCAAGCTGATGTTTCAATTTGACTAAGTATTCCAGAATTAACATTATTTTGGCACTTGACCAGCAACTTAGGACATCAAGACGCGTATGCCGATGCATGTAATTACGGTAGCTCCCTTAGTTTGCATTTGCATCTCAACGACATATTGGAACTCCCTTATCGACTTAGATGTTTTAGTTTTTTTTTTTCATAGTTTACACCATAGCAAACCTCAGGGAAGGTAGTCAATCTCAGGGAGAGGGGGCCCTCTCCCCCACCTGTGTATAGGTTTGGTTTTCACAAAACACAATATTAACGAATCCTTAAGGGTCCTTATCGTTGAATTTTGCTATTCCCCTCGGAACCTTTTCTCCCCACGGATGGTTTTCCCCGTGGAAAATCCCTTCTTGCAGAAAATCTCTTCCCCACCCAAAAAATAGTTATGTTTCACAATAACAAATGTTATGTGTAAAAGATGGGCAAATTGAACAACTTACTTTCCTTTCTCTAGGGGCTGTGGGGGATAATATTATCCCAAAGGTAGTTATTGAACCTTTAAACTATGCCGAATCAAATTGCTATCTCCAATTTTTGATCGACTGTCTTTGGAAAGAGGGGTGTGTGAGGGGGGCTTGTTGCCCTCCAATCTTTTTGGTTACTTAAAAAGCACTAGAACTTTTGATTTCCGTTTGAATGAGCCCTTTCCCGATCTTGTAGGTTCATTGGTTCGATGCGACTGCCCTTCAGAAAAACCAAAACAAATAAACACGCATCCTCGATTTTTCTGGCAAAAAAATCCACATTTTTGTAGATAGGAGCTTGAAACATTTATAGTAGGGTTTTCTGATGTAATATGATGGTTTTTCCCCCTTTTTTGAAAATTAAGCGAACTTTTTCTGGCTCTTAGCTTTTGATGGCTAACATCAAACTTAATGACTTTTCAGAAAATGTTGGGGTGGGGGGCAAATGTTTTTTCTTTAATCCAGGGGAGGCGAGGCAATGTTTTTGATTTTTCCCTATTAGAAATAACAAGAAAATGTTATTTTTTAATGAAACCCCGAAAAGGGTTTCATTTAAAGAACTAAAAAAAGAAATAGGTATTCAGTATACAGGTCTTGCAATACGGATAAATTACAAGAAAACGTGGAAGTTAAAGGCGTATTTGATAAAGATAACTAATAGATAGGATTTTCTAATGTAGAGCTAAAGAGAAGCATGATCCTTGAAGGTCACGTCTCTCCAAATTGTCATTTAGGTAAGTGATATCAAAGTTTACTTCTTTGTACGATGTTTTTATGACATTGCAATTCTAAGCATCAAAAAAATATACATTCTCAAACTTAGTTATGAGAACAAAATGTTGCGTAGTTTTCAAAATATAAATTAGAACGATAAGAAATTAGACCGGCCGTTATTAATTCAATTATCTATAAAATTGCAGGCCAAAGACAATGTTCTGAGATTTATGTCATGAAACAAAAGCCAAAGACATACATATGAGACAAAATTGTACTTGGCAAGGTCCTTTGTTTTTTCCTTTTATTGAACTTAGAATTAGCTTTGTACATTTTTAATCATATATTGTATTTATCTTAGACTAGTATTCAAGATCATTTTGTAGATATGTGACCTTCAACGATCATGCTTCTAGGGGAGGGGCAAAAAAATCTAGGAAGCCAAAAGAAAACTAAATCAACTCCTTACTTTCAGTTGAAAAAACTTGGATTTTCATTTATTTTATGATCGTTTTTCAGATCATGCCGATAAACTTCACCTGGGAAATTTTCTCCATGGAAAATTCTCTCCACGGAAAATTCCCTTCTCCCCTTCAGTATATAATTCTCTCCCGAAAAATTTGTGTATATTTCCTAATAACAAATACTATATGTAAACAATGGCCAAATAGCTTGACTTACAGTCCTTTCCCCCACGGCTTATGGAGTGTTATGTAATCCCTTATTGGACCTTTGAACTATGCTGAACCAAATTGATGTCTCAAAATTTTGATTGGATGTCTTTGGGGTCAAAATGGGCGTTAGAGGGGGGATAGTTGCCCTTGAATCTTTTTGGTTACTGAAAAAGCGCGCTAGAACTTTTAATTTCTGTTCGAATAAGCCTTCTCCCGATCTCCTAGGACCATTGGTCAGAAGCGATCATCCCTGGGGAAAAAAAACAAACACACATCCGTGATATTTCTTTTGACAAAAAAGAAACAAAATTCTATATTTTCTCAGATCGGGGCTTG
Source organism: Artemia sp. Qi Xiang Cuo (assembly GCF_049724085.1). Taxonomy (NCBI): domain Eukaryota; kingdom Metazoa; phylum Arthropoda; class Branchiopoda; order Anostraca; family Artemiidae; genus Artemia; species Artemia sp. Qi Xiang Cuo. The sequence goes on from NC_142811.1 coordinate 24,161,517, forward strand.
AAACCTCTACAGTAGGGCTCTCTGATAAGTTAGACCTGATGTGATTTTCAGCAAGATCGCTTGACTGTTTGGGGTTGTTTCTCCTTGGCTTGTAGCTTTTGATCGGTAATATTAAACTTAATAGATTTTATATATTTGGAATCAACATAAAAAAAAAATCTATTTTTGATTGTTAATTGTTATCAAAATTCTTTTTTAGAGCTTTGGTATACTATTTGTCCTAGGCGTCCCTTGGTTAGAGTTTGTTTCGACGAACTGTTTGACATCAGGCGCATACATAAGGATTTATCTCGGGAGGGAGGTAAGGCAAAAATTCGAAAGAGATGGTCCAATTTTTTGGAAAATCTTCATAGTCTCAAGGTTTCTCGTGTGGGGACACGGGTCCAAAAGAAACCCTCCCCGCCGCCCGCTTCGTATATGTCTGACTGGCATAGATTGAAATATATTTCAAGTTAAATTTCACTTCATTTAGGTCACCGAGGAAGAATGGTGAATCGATCTTAGTTGTTTTTTTTCTTCTGAGGGTCGGGAGGGAGGGGGGGGCTTTGAACCGGTATTAAACCGAAAGAAACCACCGGTGTGCGACATGAATTTGGCCCTATTCGAAAATTCGTCCTGAAATATAAAACTTATATTTAAGAACTTAAATGGAATATAACACGTAAACATCCTGATGATTTGTTTCCTTCTTAGAAAGATTAATGGTGCTTAATTTTTCGTTAGTTTACGCTGTATGTCTATCTGCAACATGGTTAGTCATTTCTGAGTCTTAAGTAAACAGAGAAAGGTGTTGGATAATTCAATTGCAAATCTTGCAAAATGATAAAAGAAAAGAAACAAGTTAACTAGCTCTTAGGTAGGCTATTTAACGTGCATAAACACCTCAGTTTAGAAAAAGGATATTTTTATGTATATAAAATAACTTTTTTGCTATTGCACTTATATCCAAGGACTATGAAAATGCTCTGAAGCGCAAGGTCGTTTGGAATTTGTAGTAATTTTTCAATACAAAATTATCGGTTCTTTAATTTTCGAATATCTTTCATGAGATGGGGAACCCTTACTCACTCTCGCGTGTTGCTAGGATAAAATAAATTTATTAGCAAAAATGAGACAGCAGATAAATATCATTGATCCACACAAATTCTTTATGGCCTGTGAAGGAGGGGTGAAATACTCGTACTGTTTTAACACCTACCCATAAAAAAAAAACGTAGAGAGACAGAGGAAAAGTTTCAACGATTTATAAGTTTATCTATAAATTGTGGCGTTTATTTACTGCTAGTTTGTTCCAGATTCGATTTTTGTACGGCGAGTGAAGAAGTATCCCCAGTTGAGAACTTAGGTCAAGTTGTTTTTGGTGAGCGAATAAAGTCATCGCCCTACGAAGTAAGTACTTTTTAGTTATTGTGTTATCTTGGGTACTTGTTTATTTGGAAACACACCCAAGAACTGAAGTTAGGTTAATCCTAATGAGATATAACAAAACATGATTATAAAATAATACTTAAGAAACGAATTATGGAAACATAACGTAACCTAACCCCAGGGGCGTCATATAGGGGGTGGGCTGGCTGGGGCTATAGCCTCACCCTGATTTTAGGAGGGGCCCCAAATCAGTTTTCACAATTTCTGTCGATTTGATTTGAAGTTTGCAAGAACCGTAAAAAATTGTTCTCAATTAAAACAAATCCGTTTCTAATATAGGTGTACTTCCAAGGCCGTATCCAGGGGGGGTGGTTACCTGGTTTGAACCCCCCCCCCCCCGAAATTTTTGACCGAGTCGAAAATTAGTAAAACCTAGGTAAAAATCAGTAAAATTAGTCGAAATCTGAGTCAAAAATTAGTACCCCCCCCCCCCCCCCCGCGAAAAAAAAAATCCTGGATCCGCCCTTGTGTACTTCACAACAATATATAGTGCGCTTTATTTCCAAACACATTTATTTATTATTTCTTTTTCATGTACGTATCACGGTATATTTTTATTGCCTTGTTGTTACAGCCACGGTGACCAGCTTTCATTACAATAAAGTAATTGGGCCCAGGATCTGTAATTAAACTATACATGTCGGTTATGTGATTCTGGAGCAGTGATCCCCTCCATATATACGTATTATGCACTCTATATTTCTTTGAGACTGTTTGTGAATCTGTTCTGACTCTTTTCTGAGTCGTGTGTGACTCAGGTCTGCTCTGTTTCTGGACTTGGTAAATATACCACTATTTTATACAACGATGTACTTTTTGCGTTCCTAGTAGCCATAGACGTATTATCAAAGAGTTCGTGGTAACGAACTATAAGTAAGGAGTAACCCGGCTCAATAATAAGCGAGACTCTAAAAAAGAGGAATTTTGACACCAATAGATACATCAAAAGAATTGTGTTTTTATGCTAGTTATAAATATATAAGTTTCATCAAGTTTAGTTTGACCCATCAAAAGTTAAGATCCTGAGAAAATTTGCCTTATTTTCGATAAAAGGAGGAAACGCCCCATAAAAGTAATAGAATCTTAATGAAAATCACGCCATCATATTCAGCGTATCAGATAACCTTACTGTTGAGTTTTGAAGATCCTATCTGCAAAAATGTGAAATTTTCTATTTTTTGCCAGAAGAAAGATCACGGTTGCGTGTTTTTTTTTTTTTTTTTTTTACCAGAAGTGATGGTATCGACCCAGGGGACCTAGAATGTCGCGAGAGGGCTCGTTCGAACGGAAATTAAAAGTACAAGTGCCCTCTTTAAGTAACCAAAAATTTGGAGGGCAACTAGGCCCCCTCCCACGCTAATTTTTTTCCCAAAGTCACCGGATTAAAATTTTGAGATAACCTTTTTGTTCAGCATAGTAGGAAAATCTAATAACTATGCCTTTGAGGACGACTTAATCCCCCACAGTCCCCAGGGAAAGGGCTGCAAGTAGGGCAAAGCTTTGCCCATTGTTTACATATAGTATTGGTTATTGGGAAGTATACAGGCGTTTTCAGGGGGTATTTTTTCTGGTGGGGGGGGTCGGGGGAGCTGGTTACGTGGGAGGATCTTTCCATGGGGTAAGATAATTTTCATGAAGAGGGCGCTGGATTTCCCAGCATTGTTTAAAAAAAATCAGAAATTAAATGAAAAAAAAACAGTTTTTTTCAACTGAAAGTAAGGGGCAACATTAAAGCTTAAAACGAACAGAAAATATTGCGTATCTAAGGGGGGGGGGGGGGTTGGCCCTCCTCAATAGCTCGCTCTTATGCTAAAAAATTTTTCAACTTTTAAAAGAAGTTATTATTCTAATTAAACAGCCTTTGTGATTCAGGAGTCATTCTTAAATAACTTAAACAAAAATCAAACTTAGGTTATTATAAGGTTATTATTAGTTAAAAAGAAAAGTAAATTTAATACGCAGATTACGTTTTAATTATTCATATACGGTGAGCCAAATTCAAAGCCTGTATTAATTCAAAAGCGTTCATAAATTAAATAAAAAAAAAAAAAAAACTTTTTTAACTGAAAGTAAGGAGCAACATTTAAACTTAAAACGAACAGAAATTATTCCGTATATGAAAGGGGCTGACCCCTCCTCAACGCCCCACTCTTTCCGCTAAAGTTTGACTTTTTGTCACAGCTCTTCTTTTTAAAACAATAAAAATCTAGCGTAAAGAGCGGGGTGTTGAGAAGGGGCCAGCCCCTTTCATATACGGAATAATTTCTGTCCGTTTTAAGTTGTTTTATCAGTAATTTTTATTAGATTTCAGAAAAATAAGAAAGATGAGTAAAACATATTATATAAAAGGACAATTCAAAGAATCGATAATGATCTTGAAGAATGATACTTAATCTCACACACCAAAGATCAGAACAAAACGAGGATATGCAAAAGGATAAGATTTGTTTATAAGACAGTTAAAAAGAAATTGTACCAACAATCAAAGACAAAATATTTCGACTTCACAAACGAAAGGCTTTATTAACGGGGGGGGGGCTTAGCTTGAACCAAGTTATGAAAAAGGTAAAAAAAAATAAGAAAAACTCAACAAATAAGAGCTATACAAGAGCAACCATAGCATTGAAAGAAAACCTTAAACCTATCAATTGTTATTAGTTTAAGGAAATTTCCGATTGGGGAGAGGAAATTACTGTTGAACATCTAGAGGGAGGTGGAAATTTGTAGTTTTTTACATTTTTCTTTGAAAATACCAGGGGAGAGTCATTAGCGGCCAATTTACAGATGGGCAAGCCTGTATTATATCACTTGTACCGCATGCAATTTACATTAATTGCCATCCTCATAGACTCAACCTTGTTTTGGGTGATTCCATTCAGAACTTGAGATGTATAGCATCTTTTTTCGCCACTCTTCCAGAGCTGTATTGTTTTATCGAGAATAGCAGTAAACACTACCAACTGTTTGTTAATGTTCAGAAAGCCACTGGCATAACTGTTCTTCAGTTGGATTAATCATCTACTATAAGATGGGGATACTGGAATAGATCGGTAATGAGAGTTATGAGAAATTTGATGTTGATGTTTAGTGAAAAGGCTCTTAGGAAATTGTTGGATTTCAATACTATGTTTAGAAAATATATTTAAATTTATAAAATTATTATATAAAATCAACTTATAAAAAATACATAGTTAGAAAATATTTTTAGAAAAATGAGACCTTGTCGGTTCTCAGTGTTACAATAAAACTGTAAATTAATTTCCAACTTAAGTTATCTCTGTATTCATTAAACATATTTAAAGTGCTTCTTGGTATTATATGTTAATTTCAGAAGTGGCCTGTACTAAACCACTGTGAAGAAATAATTGTTGTTCAACAGATTTGAGTTGACCAATTCAGGGGGCCTACAGAGGTTGCTTAGCTCCCCTTAGTTCAGAATGAAATTGCCCCACTGCCTAACCCCCTCCTAATGTGCAAATATATAGCCCAAATTATACGAGTACGATGCTTTCTGTTAATTCCAGTGCATTGTATCATCCATCAGTTGTTTTTGTAGTTATGAAACCAGTTTTCTAAGATGTAACCTAAGCGTAATTCTTGAATGTGTTTCCAATAACCGACAAGTACCTTATCTTATTTTGATTTTAGCCTAATGGTTCTGTTGGAAGTTCTTGAAAGATATATTATATTTTCAAATAGGCTGTTATATCAGTAGGCCTATATTATTAATGGCAATTTTAGGACTTTTTAACTGAAACTTCCACTCTTTGAATCTTCGATGAGTCAACTTCAACTTTTCATTTTTTGACGGTGTGACGCTTGAGCGCCACCTGGAAACTTCCCAGGGGAAGTGCTACCAAGATGTAAATGGGAATACTTCCCATTTTTTAGTGTCTTCTTGTTTTCAGGGGGCTATTGCCCTCCCCTCCCTCCAGCTGGCGTCCATGGTGTGACGCCGATTACCCAACTTTGCCTCCAGCTTTTTTAATAATAGGGTCCATTTTTATGAACATGGGAGTTGGATTCATGCTCACCTACCATCCTCGTGAAAACAACCATTTTGCTCAATAAAAAGGTGGATTTCTTCATCCAGTTTTACTCTGATCTCAACTCAAGGCAGAGTTGACCTAGAATTGTCCGTCCAGTTCAACAAGAGATGGATGAGAGGAGAACGGAGGCAAAAAAAATACTTTCATTAAACAAATCTATTGCGAAAACAGGTTCACGTTGAGTCAGCTCGCTTCTTCGTGAAAATGGGCCATTCTTTTGGTGCTTTGATTATGTATTAAGGGTTATGTTCCCTGCGTAAATTTTAGTATGTTATTTTTGTTCTCTCATACTACGGTTTTCATATATCGATGAAAAAAAGACAATTTTGATTGCATTCCATAGCTGACATCTAACTATCCATCTACCAAATCACATTTTGGAAATTTAATGCATATGCTTTTTTAGATTCGAAATACGTTTAAATTGGTTGAAAATTCTTAAAAAAGACTATTTCCATATTTTTAAAGCAAGATTAGAATCTTCCTCAGAAAAAAACTAAGTAATATTATAATTCTGGCTGGATGAATGGTATATTTTCCGGCCCGATGATATAAGTATTTTGTCCTTTTTGTGCAAGTTAGGTTTTGTCCTTTTTGTGCAAGTTACAGCAGCAGGATTGTCGTGAAATTTCTAGTTTCAGAGGGAAAATATACCTCAAGGATGGTATTTTATCGTTTGATGTCAATTTTTTTTTGTTGGTTTAACTAATATTCTCAAGTTGTCATTTGGGTACTTGCGTGTTATATCGACCACACTCAAGAAGTGAAGTTAGGTTAATCGTAATGAAATATACCAAAATCTGATGACAATATAATACTTCAATAACGAAATTATGGAAAATGCAATAAAGAACTATGGACAGCAAGCCGCCCAGAACTCATTATATTAAATACCTAACCATTATATTTAATACCTAACCTATATATTAAATATTTAGGTATAATATACCTTCATATTAGTTTATTTTAGTTTATCTAAAATATTAGTTTATCTTCCCTCTTTGTACAGGCCAATGAGCCTTTGGGGGAATAATAACATGTTATATTGTATGTGTATCTAATGAGGAATAAAACTTATCTTATCTTACATATTAGTTTATTTTACTCAGAATAAGCTAATTATCTCCGAATGCGGACAGAGAAACCGGTTTTACTCAGATCAAGAACATAAGTGTGGTCAGGATAGCCCGTAAGTACTGTTATTTGTATTAAAATTGTGTGCAGTGGGGTCTGTAGCTTCCGTGAAAAACCATGGACCCGGCCTGCTTTGATATTGAATGCTCGATATATCCCTTTTTTTAACTTTTCTGATTCGTAGTATAGTAATGACTATTACTTGCTAAATCGTAATGGGAAAGTCGTCTCTGAAGTTCTTAATAATATATTCTAATCTTTAGTGGCAACTCTAGTTTTCATTGTGCGATAAAAGTACAAAAAGTGCATATACCCTGTTTCAAGATTGAACAGTCAAGATAACCATCCTCAAATAGGCTTCAGGCCTTCTGTCGTGAGTTGCAACGTGAAGCTGGCTTTGCTTTTCCTTGTTTCTAATATTCGCGACTAGGCGAAAGCTGACATACCGTTATTCGTGAGAAGACGAGGGTTGGCAAGACTTGGGAAGCGAATCGAGCCCGCTAGTGGTTCGCGTTTCTCGCTGGTGTTTTCCTTTGTTTCGTTAAATTCAAGTTATTATGCTCATGGCTTTAGTAAAATTTTCAGGTTTGAATCTTTTGTACATTTTATGATCAATTACTTCAAGAAATGAACAGTAGTTTTGAAAATTTTGCAAGATAATGACTTAGATTAATTATTTATTTATTAATTCCAAAATACGGTAAGCTTCACCAAGCTTGTCGCACTAGACACTATAACTATTTATGGCCACGAGTTTAAACATAAAAATTGATCATAACAACGAAAACATGGTCGATTTTTAAATAACTTGCTTTTTCACTTGTTATTCGCAACTAGCTGGTATGATTTTCACTAGGTGTAATAAGTCAGCTGTGTTTTCCATTGGTTTCTCGCGTCTGACACTTTTTTGTCGTTCAGACACGGCTTGTTGCGAGAAAAGGCCTTTTATTAGCCTACAAATCAAACATTGACCAAATTTTGCTGATGACAAAATTTAACTAATTTAAAGTTCATTGTCCTTATCGCAACCGCTCACCATTTTTTCTGGACTTGTTTTGGCTCTTGTTGCAAGTCTCATTCTATAGTTGTTAAACCTGATCCTGACGTATGCATGCACCATAAGCAACTCTCAGTTTGTTTTCTAATTAAAAAAAGTAACCTGAATAAAACGAGTTTTTTTCTCAAAGATGGGTTGATGGTATACTAGTGTAGTAAAGAGATTGTCGGTATTATATTTTCCGTATGCTGTTTTGCCAAGTGTTAAAGTCATGTTTCAATTTTTTTAAGTTTTTCAAACCTTTATAATACCAAAGTCTTGTATCAATTGTTAAGTACACTATTAAAGTTTCAAGGCTATTTTGGACTTGTATTTAGGCTGGAAACAACTTTTGTCTATCATTTTTTTTTTTGTCTGTCTGTTTTCTAAAATAAAATAAAAAAATAATCTGAGTTTTTTCTTTTTTTAATGGGATGATGGTGTAGTAAAGAAATTTTGGACATTGTATTTTCTGTATGCTGTTTTGCCAAGTGTAAAAGTTTTGTATCAAAGGTTGCGTACATTATTAAAGGCTCAAAGCAATTTCAAAGGGAAGGCGTCATAACATCTAACCGTCAGGACCACTAACGTCAGGACATAAGACAAAATCCGTCATAATATCTAAAATTTTAAAACTTTAGTTTTTGGGGTTTAGGGGGGAAAGGTACCTAGTTCAGTTTAAGTTACGCATTTAATATATGCTATGCTTTACCCCCGCCCCTCCCCCCTGATGTGGAAATATATAACAGAAATTTGTTTCTAAACTTTTTTTTAAGTTCATATAAGTTTATTAATCCACATTCATAAACAAATAAATAAATTAAACAACACTTTCACGCTGGAGAAAACCTACGAAGGTTTGTGATCGCGCGAAACTCCACGTAACTACTTAGCTATTAACTTAACTATCTACATAAACCTCAACTATTTGATTAAAACTATTATAAATAAACCAAAAGTAGATAAACTATATCCTATATATATATAAATAATAATAATAATAATAGTAAAAAAAAAATAATCACTGAATTAAAAATGATAATACATAAATAAAATATGAAAGAAAAATAATAATAACCAGTCCAGTTTCCATCAGTCACTATACTCAACTCCCTCCCCCACCCTGCCAACCTAACCTTAGCTCCTACCCACCCTTACGTTCCCACCCCACCCTTACCACTTCAGCTTTTCTTACTCCACTACCCAACCTACCAAAAATAATAAAATTTAAAAAAATACCCCCCAAAAATAATCTTTTAAATTATTTTTAAATTGAGGTACATGTTCTGCCGCTCTAATGATCAATGGTACATCATTCCATACTGATGGACCCAGGTGTGTCATTGAAAATGAAGACCTGGTACCACGACGCAAATCAACAACTGTATTATCACTTTACCTACTACTACTACTGCTAACAACTTACCGCAGCACCAAACCATCTGAAGGAAACACATCTACGCATGCTCCTTCTCCATCCCAATCTATTTAAAGCCTCTCTTTTCACACCCGCCCACGAATTTCCCATTTCCTTCAAATCTTTCTTTATGACGTTCTCCCACCCCAGACGGGGACGACCTGCTTTCCGTTTAGCCCCAGATGGTTGGCCGAAAAGAACAATCTTAGGCAATCTGTCATCCTTCATCTGCACAACATGCCCTAACCACCTCAACCTTTCTTTCATTATAGACCAAGAGAGTGGTATTGAACCACATTTTTCGTATATCCTTTTGTTTGAAATACGGTCAGCCGGGTACCCAGAACAATCCTTAAGAAATTTCTCTGGAAAACATCTAGAAAATCTTCATCCGCTTTTCGGAGCGTCCATGCTTCCGAGCCATATTTGACCACTGTCATCACTGTAGCTTCTAAGATTCTAATCTTGGTTTGCAGACTTATCTTCCTATTCTTCCAGACTTTTTTTAACTGTGAAAAAACACCCTGAGCCTTGGTTATTCTATTTTTAACATCTTCACTGCTCCCACCATCTTTACTAATAATACTACCAAGGTAAGTGAAGCTGCCCACCTGATCAATCTTTTCATTACCCAACGTCACCTTTTCATCTTCACTTATTCCTAGCCTTAGTGACAGTCTTCATAACATTAATTTTCAAACCAATACTAGCACTCTGAACTCGCAAAACCTCTAAAACTTCATTTATTTTGCTCACACTTTCATCTAGGATGCTTAAATCATCAGCATAATCCAAGTCCAGGAGAATCACTTTACCTAGTACCATAATTATGCAGGTCACTATTAATTTGGTAAAAATTCTTAAAAACATTAGGGATTAAACCAATCTTACACTGAAACACAAATCCTGCAGCCCGGTAATCTCCTATCTGATCTACATTAAGGAGCTTCAGAGATCTAAAACCAGCACATGTGTCATGTACGTCCTGGACATACCTACCGATTGTTCTGACAGCTTTATTTTGTGGAACTTGCACTCTTCTATAGTTGCATAAGAAGTTACTGCTACATAGGACGCAACCGTAGGAGATATATGGATAAACCAACGAATAATATATAGTTAAAAGTATTCTTTGAGGGAGAAAGTGCTGCAGATGTCGAAGTATTCCTACCCCACGGGCAATTTTTGATGAAATTGCTTCACTGTGACACTTCCATGACAGATGGCAATCAAGATAAAAACCAAGGTAGCGGAGATGATCAACTTGCTGAACCAGATTACCACATAAATTTACTACCTGGCCAGACACATCCAGTGGTGTACCAACTCTACAAAACGTCATTAAAAATATCTTGCTAATATTTACACAGAATAGACTTAATGAAGTGAAAATCTCCAGCCTTTCCAATGCGAGATTCGCTTTTCTCACCAGGTCCTTCACAGATGAGGCAAACACAGTTAAAACGGTATCATCAGCAAACGATTTAAGACACGCATCTTTCAAATAAAGACGCATGAGATCAACATAGATGAGGTAAAGCAGGTGACCTAACACTGATCCTTGTGGTACTCCACACGCCACTGGAAATGCTGCTGAACCCACATAATTCAATACTATTTTGAGGTATCTCCCTGTGAGGTAACTTTCAAACCACTTCAAGCACTTTCCTTGCACACCTAACGACTCTATCCGACTTAGCAGAGTTTGAAAATCAACTGTATCGAATGCTTTGCGAATATCTATAAATATAGACAAAGGTGTTTCACCTCTGTCCATACCACTGTTGATTTATTCCAAAAGTTGTTGCAAAGCATTCGTCGTCGAGTGCCCTTTGCGAAATCCGAATTGGGTGTCACAGCAAATCATTAGTCTGTAGGAAACAATATAGACAGGAAAAATGCCCTTTTCAAGTGACAGGTTTATAATAAAAATCAGACACGGTAGAATATAATGCATTATTGCCTTAAACGCTCGAAGAGATAAGCTGCCCACTTCCGCAGAATTTGATTTCAGAGATTTTATTATTTTAAGTAGTTCATCACTTGTACACGGATCAAAGGCTAATTCAAAACTCTCACCTCTATTATCACATATAATGTATTCTTGAATCTGTTGACATTCTTGAACCTTTTTTTACACTATTTTGCACTTTAATACCAATATTGGAGAAAAAATTACAAAATTCATTTGCAATTCCAGACTTATCAGCAGAGGCGAACCCTTCAAATTGTACTTCATTCCTTCCAATTTCAGCATTCCCATTGGTCACTTCATTTATCAGTTTCCATGTTTCTTTCATATTCCCTTTACAATTTGAAAACTTTCCATCGTAATATTCGGCCATAGCTTTGCGACGCAATTTGTTCACTAAATTGCGCTGTTTTTTGAACATTTCATACGAAACATCACTTTTATCATCTAGATATTTTTGATAAAGCTCAATCCTTAGCTTTCTTTCTTCCAATATTTTACTCGTTATCCATGCCTTACGGGGCTTCTGTTTTTTCATTTTTATTACCTTAATAGGACACACGCTATCAGAAATGAGTAAAATAACAAATACTATATTATCAAATGATCTCTTATGAGGATTCTTCTTCAGAGAACACAGGAGTATAGTCGATAAAACTAACCTCCCCCGCAAACATTTGAAGATTCCTTTTTTTTATTAACCTTGTCTATATTTTCTTTTTATTTGATCTGTGCAACTGACACTTCATAACACTCACCAATGGAAGATGATCAGAACCAGGAAAGGCCACAACGTCAGCAAAACAAAGCTTCAAATTGGCAGAATGAACGAAAATATTATCAATTAGGGTTGCACTCTGTCCAGTAATCCTCGTGGGTACAGATCATTCGATATCAAAAAATTTTAAAAATCAACATTAAGATTAGACAAATCAAGCAGGTTAAAATGAATATCACCCATAACAATATGACTAGCTCCAGCTGGTACCTTTGAAATCAGCTGATCCATACCTCCCACAAAATCCTCCAGATGAGCACTGGGCAGCTTATACACCATACTAATTATATTTTTTCTCCCATCAAATTCAATTTCAATTGAAAAAACTTCAACCTTACCTTCAATCCATATACTAAGATCATTCCTTTCACTATAATTCAACCCATTCTTTACAAGGAATCCAATACCACCACGACCCATCACCACTCGGTTCTTAACACAAAGATCATAACCTGGAAATGATTATAGTGAGAGAGACTGGTTTGAACTAAAAAATGTTTCAGATAATCCTATAATGACAAAAGAAGAAGAACATTGTTCAATTTATTCTAAATGTCTAGTTAGCTTGTAGCCACGTGAACATTCCAAGTACATAGTCGCAGACTTTTTTCATTTATATTGTGAATGTACGGCAACCGAATATAATCACTCTCCCTCATAGGCTTTTGCTCAAAAATCGGTATATCATCATCGCCGGCAATAACTTTTAATAAATAATCCTGAAGACTAAATTGGTCTTGATGAGATATTATCATTTTTCATATAAAAAAAACAAACAAGAAATAGCGCTTGAAAAAAAAGAGAAAGAGAAAAAATAAAGAAAAATAACAAAAAATAACAGAAATACATATGTATAAAAAAAAAACTCTCAAAAGTTCATCAATTGACCAGATACGCCTGATTTGAGCACTCTCAGTTTCACGCACAAAAATACTGCCTTGATCAGACCACACACTGCGATTTCCCAACTTATCTCTTGAAGCGCTCAGAAGATTGCGGTTACGTTTCGTAAGGTTCTCAGCTACTAATATGCCTGAGACACTAAGCTGCTTCTTTGCTTTAAACACATGGCGAGCTATTTCTTATGATCGAATCTGGATGAGAATACTTATAACTATATTTTTGTTTTGTTGATGTCCTGACGGTTAGACGAAATGGTAGCACCCCATTTCAAACGTGTATTTTAGGCTCAAAACAACTTTTGCCTACTTTTTTTTTTTTTTTTTTTTTTTTTTTTTTGTAGAGGCACGTTGTTTTCTGTCTGTTTTCTAATTAAAAAAATAACCCGAGTAAAAAGAGTTTTTTATTAAGTTTTTTATTCACCCTTTATGATACAATTGTGTCATTGATTGTATTCAATATTAACGTTTCAAAGTAATTCTGGATTTGGAAAGTAATTCTAGAATTTTATATTGGAAACAAAAATTGCCTACCAGTTTTTTTTTTCAGCAAAGGCAGATTATGTTTAAGCATAAAAAAGGTTTTTGAACAGATCTGAAATCCTCCTCTTATAAAGGGGCTTTTACTGCGCGTTTTAAGGCATGATATAGTTCTTTGATAACGGAGATTATCCAGCTTAAAATGTAATTTTATTCGTCTTAGGTCCATTGGAAAAATTCTTTCGATACTTTTTTTTTGAAAATATTGTATGATTTACACCACTACCAGCCATAGAGGTGTTATTAATGGCGTTGTTTCGTCTTAGAACCTTATTGAATCAGCTCTGATGCAAAAGAAGTTTGAACTATTTAGAAATGTGTATCTCCTGTTTTAAACTTCTTAGTTGGTAATCTGCTGATTGAAAAAATGCATGCATAATTCAGTGAATGAAAATATATGGAGAAAAACGGATACAAAGCAGTGGCTATTTGCTTGAACAAAGCAGTGGCTATTTGCTTATTCAGGCTATTTGCAGTTATATTTGGAAATTATTAAGATGTGAGTTTATTTATTTCTTTTTCTTTATATGTTGTTTTTAGTATTCGGATACAAATCCGAATATTTCGACTCCGTGTCCGGGAGCCTTTATCATCGGAAAAAAAATGAGTAAAACTAAAATTAAACCCAACATATAAAGAAAACCTGTTTGTCATATCTGTATTGCTTATTCAGGCTGTGTGCAGTGATGTTTGGAAATTATTAAGATTCGAGTTTATTTATTTGTTTTTCTTTTTCTTTGTATGTTGTATTTAATTTAGCTTTACTTATTTTTTCCATGTTGATAATGGCTTCCGGACGTGGAGTCGAAATATTCGGATTTCTATTATTTATAGTTTTTTTATTTCCATTGCTTTGTTTAAATATCATACCGGTTTTTCTCTATATTTTCATTTATTAAATTCTGTAAAGAGAAAGACAGTGTGGTCCAAGAAATTATCTAAAAAATGTACGCTTTATTTTTAAGTGCATATTTCTTCTTTTTTTATTTGTAATAAAAAATTGCACTCTTAGAGCACCCCACATTTACTGCCATTAGCTCTTAAGACCAAAGAGAGGGGAAAATACGAACTTTTCTCAATTCGCCTTTAGTCACTTGAAAATGGCTCCGACCCCCCCCCCCCCCTCCCACTCTTCTGGTTACGTCCTTGCCTTAAGGCTGATTTCCGATCAAATTGATTATGGTAGAGTTTGGATTGCCTTCCTTAAACCGAACTTTTGATGGCTAAAGTAAAGATTAATGAACTTTTTATATTTTAAATCATCATAAAACGCTAGGTGTTCTGCTGTAGAATCTATGAGATTGTTTTATTATTAATGCGCCAAAGCAGGTGTTAGTGCCGGCAAAGTAGCATCTGGTTATAAACCCAAGCAATTGCGGTTTCCTTGAATTCAAAAGCAAATAAAAAAAATCGTCTTCTCTTTAAATGCCCAATGGGCTTTCGGTATACAGATTTGTGAAGGCAAGGGAGTAAAATTGCAGGGCGAATTTACAACTAAACTTCTGATGCAAAGTCCCCATTATCCATTAAGCAATTAAATATAAAAAAAACAAGTTTTTTTAACTGAAAGTAAGGAACGACGTTAAAACTTAAAACGAACAGAAATTATTCCTTATATGAAAGGGGCTGTCCCCTCCTCAACGCCTCGCTCTTTACACTAAAGTTTTTTATTGTTTAACAAAATAGAGCTGTGAGAAAGTCAAACTTTAGCATAAAGAGCGAGGCGTTAAGGAGGGGACAGCCCCTTTCATATAAGGAATAAATTCTGTTCGTTTTAAGTTTTAACGTCGTTCCTTACCTTCAGTTAAACAAACTTGTTTTTTAAATTTAATTTTTGAACTTTTTTGAGTTAATGCAGGTTTTGATTTTGGCTCACCGTACATGAATAATTAAAACAAAATTTGAATATTAATTTTACTTTTATTTGGTTAAATGGCTTTCTAGAAACTTGTTTAATTTTATTTACGAACGTTTCTATTAGTAGTAAATATACTCAAATTATGAATTAACTTACGTAACGAACTTCTATATTCATATATTTTTAATACGTATGTAAGAGGAGTCGCCCCCCAGTTAATACCCTGCTTTTTAGCATCTAGTTCGAATTTTGTCCAATTGTTCAAAAATGACCGCTTCATCACACAGGCCTTTAATTAGAACAAATAGTTCTTACGAAAGTACTAAAAAATTGACTAGGGGGTGAACCAAATCATATATGTAATGTTTGCTGTTCGTTTTAAGTTTTGATGTTGCTGCTGTTGCAGTTGAAAAACTTGTTTTTTTATATTTAATTTCTGATCTTTTTTTAAATAATGCTGGGAAATCCGGCGTCCCCTTAAAAAAGAAATGTCCCTTCCCCCATTAAAACTTCCTTCATGGAAAGATCCTTCCACATAACCCCCGACCCCCCCCCCCCACTACCAGGAAAAATCTCCCCTGAAAACGTATGTACTGTATACTTCCCAATAACCAATACTATATGTTAATATAGTTAGGCATACCAATACTATACTTGATGTATTAGTTAGGCATAACCAATACTATATGTTAGGCATAGTTATTAGATTTTCCTACTATGCTGAACAAAATGATTATCTCAAAATTTTAATCCGGTGACTTTGGGAAAAAATAAGCGTGGGAGGGGGCCTAGTTGCCCTCCATTTTTTTGGTCACTTAAAAAGGGCACTAGAACTTTTAATTTCCATTCCAATGAGCCCTCCCGTGATATTCTAGGACCACTGGGTTGATACGATCACCCCTGGGAAAAAAAAAAACAACTAAGCGCGCATCCGTGATCTTTCTTCTGGCAATAAATGCAAAATTTCACATTTTTGTAGATAGGAGCTTGAAACCTCTACAGTAGGGTTCTCTGATACGCGGAATATGATGGTGTGATTTTCATTAAGATTTTATAGTTTTTACAGGGTCTTTCCCCCTTTTTTCAAAAATCTGCCAAATTTTTTCAGGTGCTTAACTTTTGATGGATAAGACTAAACTCGATAAAACTTATATATTTGAAATCAGCATTAAAATTTAATTCTTTTGATGTATTTATTTGTATCAAAATACCGTTTTCTAGAGTTTCGGTTACCATTGAGCCGGGTCGCTCCTTACTTACAGTTCGTTACCACCAACTGTTTGATAATAACTTATGAGTCACAGCTGTGAAGCAATGCAAGAGACAATTTCATTTTGGTTGGGTTAGAGCCCTCTAAAGACTCAACAAAAATTCTGGCTACTATCAATGTACCAACCCCATCAAATTTCCGTGGCTATAACTCTAGTTGTTGACCAGTTTTTTTCTTTTTTTTTCTTTTTTTTCTTACAATAAAATCCCACCAACCCGCCTAGTAATTGGGCTTGTGAAGACAGCCGTACACCTCAACCCCTCCTGCAGAGGTTGGATTAGGTGTAGATCCAACAAACCCCCACTCCCAATTCAGTTTAACACCGGTTTAACTTAACCCCCATTCAAGTGAATCCCATGAAATCCAGTCCCATTCATTTTAACCCTCATTCCCTAGCCCCCGTTAATTTACTCCCTTTTCAATTCAACCTCATGCAGGTCAACCTAAACCAACCCAATTCATCTCAGTCTTCATTGAACTAGTCTAAGCTACCTAACCGTGCTCGAGGGCTGAGTTCTAATCTAAGTTGAATGGGGCTAATCTAAATTTCGCCGAGTTTCAATGAGGCTGTTTTGAATAAGGGTTAAGATGAATGTGGGCAGGCGTTTAGTTTCATAGCGTTTTGCTGCATGGTGGTTGAAGTGCATTGGGATGAGCTGAATGGTGTTGAGTTAACAGGGTTAAATTAAATGGAGTTGATTTGTCTGTGGTTGATGTGAATGAAGAGTGTGGTGCATGAGTTTTGAATTGAATTGAGTCGAGTTATATGAAGTTAAGGCCGCAGGGTCTTAATGGCCGCATGATCTCAGCATTCCAAATGTCTCTGTCACTTTCCAGCAATGTTTTCAATCCCGGGGGAATCTATAAAAAGTCCTGAATTCCCAATTTCTGCCTAGTATGCCATGGTCAACCGTCCGTTTGCTCGTCGCCTCTGTGGTTTTTTATGTGAGCCCAAAAATGTCTCTTTGATATTTCTGAGTGTACATTCTGATGATTGGATCTCTTTGTATCTTACTCTATGATTGGAGGTACAAAAGTAGGCCCATAAACCCATTTAAAGAAAATGTAAAAGCGAAGTGTTGCTCCCGCAATTTAGTAGTCTTATATATTGTAGCATTTTACTAAATGAGATAGTTCTCACTTTTTAAGTTTGTATTAATGTTCTATGTGTGGAAATTTATTGTCAAGAAATTATGAATAATTTTATTTCTTTAAAATAATAAAATTACGTCAGATTAAGTGCAATCTTGTCAAATAGCCAAAGTAACAGCACTTTCATCAAAAGATGTATTTTGATTATGTCGTTCTAGCAATGAAAGTTGTTTGATTAAACTTTATACTTTTTAGTTGAAATTTCTTGAAGATGCGAGCTGCTCTCGAGTCTGCACTAAAGAGTACGATGTCAACGACAAGGACAGCAAACGCAAGTTGGATTTTCTGCTTGAAGGCATTAAAAAGAACTATCAACATCATTGGATTGTTGGTAAGTCCTGAAAGTTTCCAGTATGCTATCACTTTCTGTATCGCTTCCATTAAGTAGTGGCGCATCTAGTTTTGGTCCAAATTAGACTGTTCACTCTTCGTCACCTGGTGTTCACCTCTCAGGCACCGCCTTTTTGTCACGCTGCATCACAAAACACCCCGCTCTGTCGCGGCCGAGTCATGCTCTACGAAAACTATACAGAGGGTCAATCCTAATTATGAGATTTAGTGCCATGTATCTACTTTTTTGTTTACCTTCATTACAAATTTTTTGAAAACCAAATACCTGTTTGAAAAAAAAGTTGGTCTAAGCATGAAGCTTTGCAACCGAGATTTGTTAGCGTAAAATATGAATTGTTAGGATGAGAAAGGAAAAAATTCATTTTCTATCCTAATGTCTAACAAAGGCTGAGAAGACTAAAACAAAAGAAAAATAGTTTTTTTTTTTAATCTCCAAATGTATCAAAAATCAACAAAAACTTACTTTCCTTCAGAATTTTGACAAAAATAAAAATGAAAGTGTAGGGAAGTCATACCACATTTCATAACGATTCTCTAGCTCACAAGTATTTATTTCCACATTTCATAACGATTCTCTAGCTCACACTTATTTATTTTTTTACTATTTCGGATTGTTGGGGGGTTGTTATCGGAGAGTATTCAGTAGCGAGGTGGGTGGTATGTTAAAGGGTGCTACTGGAGAACATTCGTTAGTATCGATTTTTGAATTGGTCTCTCAAATCGGGTGATGTAATGAAAAGATGAATTTGGTACTTATTATAACCCTTTACCCTTGTAAGTTTCCTCTCATTTGACTCTATCATCTAGATATTTCTATTCCAGAGATTTCAAACTATTATTGCTGCAGTTTTTTTACGTAAGCCAACTGAATAAAACGTAAATTAATAGGAAGAAGTATAGAACGGTCGAAAGGTTCCCTTGTGGGTCTTCAAACCACGCACAGGGACATACCTAGCGTTGTTTTTTTTTTCATAGGGATGAGGCTGAAATTTAGGAAATTACCCAAAACAACTGAATTACACGGAAAATATAAAAAGGACTATTTCAATTTTCTAGGAGTCTTGAGACATCAGGGAAAAGGAGGGGCTATAGACCCAATCAAGGCTGTATCCAGGGGAAGGGGTTAGGGGTTTGACCTCCTCCCCGAAATGTTTGTCCGACTCGTAAAAACGTAACAAAAATGAATATAACACATTTCTTATGTGTTAAAAAAAATTGTATCCCCCCCCCCCCTGAAAAGATCCTTTTTAACCCTGCCCCCTCCAAAAAAAGTGATACGACCCTGGACCCAAGTCCTTGCTCCTTTATCCATGCCTGATTGAAAGCTCGAACTTTCGTCATCTCGGAATTTTCCCGCTTTTCTTTAACCCTTTTTAGAATTAACCTATTGCCCCTTAGTAGGCTAATTCTTTTCAAGTTTGAACTGGTTTTGTTTTTCCTGTAAACCTAATATGTCGTTGCTTTTTTTTTATAGACAATATGCCTGTCACATGGTGTTATAACATAGAGTCAAATAGACAATACTGCAACAGGGGCTTTCCAATTGGCTGTTATATTGACCCTAAAGGAAGAAAATCAGAAGGGTGTTACTTGTCAGTAAGTACTTGATAGTGTTATTTATGTTGCTTTATTGCTGATTCCTATTTTTAACGATTGTTATTACCCATGTGCTACAATTATGTTTTATAACAATCCTATTACAATTATAATTATTATATAATTATTTATTATAATCTATTATAATTATAATTGATTATATTGTGATTGGTAACGATTGTTGTTATGCATGTACTACATTTTTTTAAGTGTATTGTTAGTGATGATTATCGAGTAGAAGACCAAATTCTTTTGAACTCATTAAATAGAAGTATTCCTTTAAGTCGGAGGAGAATGACCTTCCCCCCCCCCCCTCTCTATTTTACGCCACTGAACTTGCTAGATTACGATGCTTGGGATGCGATGAAAATTGTTTTATTTTTTCTGCTGTCATTTTTTATGAGTGAACAATAGAATATTAAGGCAATTTAAAGTAAAATATAATTTGAACTATTATTCCCTGCCGCTTATACATTCTACTTTTAATTTATTTTTTTCTTTTTCTGCTCTCTTCTTTCAGTCTAATTCTTTTTTTTCAAAACTTTATTGAAAAAAATCTTTATGCAGGTGCTTGACTCCATTTCTTTTTTTGTGCAAATTCACAAATCATGTAAGATATAAAGGGATTAGTTTCAGTCCCTTAACTCTTCAGTTGCTTGGTCTGTTCATCCATTAAAAACATTTTTTTTTTTTTTTTTTTTTTTTTATTATGATTAATCATTCTTGATTTTCTTAACTTTATTAAAATAAAATGTTTGTCTGTTTTACTAGGTATGATTTTTGGCAGTGTGTATGTATGTATGCATAATGGAAAAGACGGAGTACAATTAAAACAAAGAAAAGAAAAGAAAATCAACACTCAAAAACAGCAACAAACATTAGTCTTAGGCATTAAAAATGTGAGATCAATAACATGTGACACTAAGTTTATGTGATACTTTTCAAGTTGATTGGCTGGATAAGTGGACATTTAGGCAAAAGATTCAAACAAAATGAATAATTCGTTGATGTTCTGTTTTTAGTCCAGAATAAGATCTGAGAAAGATGCAATGATTAGATTCTAACTGTGAATCAGATTATTCTGTAAAATTAATTACAAATTCAGAGCGATAAACAAAAAGAGTCTTCGTATTTTACAGGTTGGTTTGACCTTTTCTCTCTCATTTAGTTGTTATTGAAAACAAAATACCTCTGGAAGCAGCAGATGGGACCTTCAATTTTTTGCGTCCCACATTTAATTAAATAAAGAAAAACAGTTTTTTTCTAACTGGAAGTAATGAGCAACATTAAAACTAAAAACGAATGGAAATTATTCCGTATATGAAGAGGTTAGCCCCGCCTCAATACCTTTCTCTTCACGCTAAAGTTCTTAGCACTTTGAAAAAAAAACTGTCTATTCTAAATAAACAGCCCATGAGTTTCAGGAGCTGTTCTTAAAAAATTGGGAGAAACAGTCATTGGGAGAAACTTTAGCGTAAAGAGCAAGGCATTGATTAACCCCTTCATACACAGATTTATTTCTTCCATGGTAGAAAAATAAGCAGAATATACCCAGAAAGAGTTAGCTAAATAATTAAAAAGAGTGAATAAGTGAGAGAGAGGGGGGAGAAAGGGGGAAAGGAAGGAGAGAGAGAGAAAGGGAGAGAATAAAAAGGAGAAATATTTTCCTTAATCGACATCGCATAAAACAATTTTCAAGTAAACTTGAAACTAATTTTCGGGTTGATATGCTAACGTTATCTAGTTAATGTTAAAAGTTTGGCTTGAGTAAGAGCAGGCATGAATCTAGACGAGTCAGCGCCCAGGCAAGAACGGCATTTGACGCCACCCATTCAATAAGCCCATTACAGATGTCAGATTACGATTATTTTACTTCTTTAAGGAATGTGTTTATTTTTTATATATTTACTTTATTATTTTACTATTATTAATGTATTTTGTACGTGATCCTAATATGTTCAATATGGTTCAAGAAAAACTCTAAGATTCCAGGTAACAACATTTTATTGGTGACAAAGTGAACATACAATTTAGATTATACCCAGTCAATCTTATCTTGTAAATTATATCTTATAAATTTTTTAATATCGTTCCTCTCAAAAGCTCACAAGTTCTAAAATACAAAAATGTTTTCTCTGACCTCTTCTTTATTTACTATGGAATTTATCACGTGTTAAAACTCCTTGGTATCACATTTTTTTTGTACTAGCATTATCTCTTCGTTCAGGGTGCGATACAGGCTTCCAGGTGAATCCTTCGTGAAGCCCAATTTTTTCGAACTAATAAGTTGCTCTACACTATCAATAGTTTTGGCTCCAAAATATTTCCAAGCAAGACCGTAATTATGCTAACCACGAGCTGCCGTCTCCTTATCTTTTGTCTTCGCTATCTCAGCTAAAACTGCTGCCATCAAACGTCCCCTTGTCGTAATATCTGCAGATACTAGCTGTTCCATATCTTTAACTACATACAAACATTGAGCATCATGCTCCAGGATAGGCTTTAATGTTTGAGCTAAATTTTCAAATAGCTGAGAAACGTCCACAATTATATCGGTACTCCTTCCAACATTATCCTAAAACCCTCAATAAGTCCATCACGGGATATTAGTTGCTTTGACAAAGGCTGAGCAGTTTCCCGGATTCCGTTCTAGCTGATGGCTTACGCTCAATTACGATATTGAGGCCAATCTCAATAAAACGCACGATTGTCCTAGTTATCAATATACCAGTTGTCCCAGGGCTCCCTGGTGGCAACGTTTTTGGATTTATTGGTTTTTCTCGAGGATAGCGTTAGTAAACTTGTAAAATCTTAGCATCTTCTAAACGTTGATGAATGCGCTATCACCTGAAAACAGTATGGATTTCCAAGCATTGAAAATTCTGAAAAGAATTACAAAACAACCATAAAAACATACTTTTTCAAATTTGTTGACAAAACTTTCAGTCATCTTGACCAAACTTCACTCACATGCGGGCTACTAGATGGCAGTTATTCATTTGGATTTTCAGATTTTTTTACGGAACATAAGACACTAAAAAGTTTAGTGTCCCAGTTATAGCCGGTCTCCCCTACCCGTCGAAACCATAAGCCTGAAAAAATTTGCCTGATTTTATAAAAGGGGAGAACGTCTTCAAAAAGTCAAGGGATTTTTATGAAAATCGCACCATCAGATTCTGTATACTTACCAATAGCAAATAATATACATAAATAATGGGCTATTTATAACTTCCAAGCCTCTCTCCTCGGACTGTGGGGGTCATGTTCCACAAAAGACATAGTTATTGGATCTTTTAACTTTGCTAAACAAAATAAATAACTCAAAATTCGGCTCAAATTTCAAAGATCGGACAACTTTGGGGAAAAGGAGGGCTGGGGAGAGTGGCTAATTGCCATTCAATCTTTTTGGTCACATACAAAGAGGGGTACCAAAACTTTTATATACCGTTCGAGTGCACCTTTTCCCGATCTTCTAGGACTATCTTTTTTCGAAAGATCCGTGATCTTTCTTCTGGCAAAAAATGCAAAATTCCACATTTTTGTATGTAGGAGCTAGAAACTTTTACAGTAGGGTTCTCAGATACGCTGAATCTGATGGTGTGATTTTCACTAAGATTTCTTGACTTTTAAGCCCCCTCCCCTTTTTTAAAATTAGGCAAATTTTCTCAGGTTCGTAACTTTTGATGGACAAACACCAAACTTGATGAATCTTATATATTTTGAATCAGCATAATAAGCTGATTCTTCTGATATGTCTATTGATATCAGAATTTTGTTTTTTAGAGTTTCGGTTACTTTTGAGCCGAGTCCCTTCTTACGTTACCACGAACTGTTTGATAGAGCAGGCTGTTCAATTTATAATGTTAGGTCTTGGGCCAAGTTTATCTTAGACCAAAATTTTACGGGTCTATGACCTTTTGGAGAGATGAGCGTATGTAATTTTGGGGATTTGCTGCAACGTAGTAAAGAACGAAATTCAGTTCATAGTAACCGAAATTTAAAATACTTTTTGAAGAAAAAAACTGTCAGTTGATAAAAAATTGCCATTTGAAGCTGATTCAGGAATGGTACCCTTACTGTTATTTCGATTAATTCTAATGGCAAAAGTTTATTGCGAAGACAAGTTTGTGTGAATTTCTAAAGATAGCCTGGAAAACCTCAAAAACTGTGTCGAATCAAAATGAAAATTGCACCATCTATATCGTTGTTGTCGAAAACCCCATACAGGAAACGTACAGCCCCTCCCCCCCCCAAAAAAAAACAACTTGAACAACAAGGAGCATCACTTCTTTTCGCCATTTCACCATTCCAGTATCATATACTCTTTGTTTCTCTTGCTGCTTCTTGTACTTTTTTTTTCTTCACTACAAGCGGTGCTCTAGAACATCATAGCGAGCTGTTTTAGGGCTCATCTGAAAGGCTTAGTGGATTTTGTATTTTATAAAAAAAACAGTTAAACGTTTAAGAGCCAAGTAATAGGCCTATGGACTTTGTTAAATTGACAGTCAGGTTGACCAATTCCACATTATTTGGTTGATTTCCAAACGGAATTTGTAATGTTTGATGACAGCGCCTTTTTCCATTTGCCAGAACTGATCCTTATTCTTAAGTATACCGTTTGGATTGTAATAAGTTACGAGCCAATGAAGCACTTCAGCGCTAAAATCTCGTGGAATATAGACTATTTAAGTATAAACATAACTCAAATAGATATGTTATTATATAGTTCTTTCTGTTTGTATTTGTTTTTCTTGCCAGTTTTTGCTTTTCCTTTCTTTTCTTGTTTGTGCTCTGTCTTTTTCTGTTGATTGTAAGACAGGTTATTAATAAAATTCATTCATTCATAAAAAAAAGTAGGCTTGTTTAATTTGACCTCTCGAGTGGTTCATTTTTTTACAGAAATTATGTCGAAGCTTATAAATTAAATTTTTATGAACAAGATATTAAGCCAGTCCATAGAGTTTATTTAAACCTTTTGGAATAGTGAAAATGGCGTGTCACATTTTTGATTTGTAGCTTTAGATTCTTTGGACTTCCCAGATTACTTTTTTTTTCTGATTCTACAGGGTGTCCACACAGTTTGGATACACACAAATTTTGTTTGATGATTAAATAAATAAAAAACAAGTTTTTTTCAACTGAAACTAAGGAGCCACATTGAAACTTAAAACAAACAAAAATTATTCCATATATGAAAGGGGCTATCCCCTCCTCAATGCTTAGCTTTTCACGCTCAAGCCTTTTAGTGCTTTTAAAAAAGCTTCTTATTGTTCTAATTAAATGACCCTTGTGTTTCATAAGTCGTTCCTAGAGAATTGTGATATGAATTCAAACTTTAGCGTAAAGAGCAAAAGAGCAAGGTATTGAGGAGTTGGCAACCCCTCTTATGCACGTAATAATTTCTGTTTGTTTTAAGTTTTAATGTTGTCCCTTACTTTCAGCTGAAAAAAATTATTTAATTTGTCGTTGTTTTTTAAATAATGCCGGGAAATCCAGCTCCTTCTCAATGGAAAATTGCCTCCCACACGCAAAATCCTTCCATGGAAAGTTCCTACCACGCCCCCCCCCCTCCCCGCCAGAAAAATTCACCCCGGACAATTATTCTATTCCTCTTGACAATTACCCTTAGCATGTCCACAGGTAAAACTGAATCGGCAAAAAGAGAAAGTAAGAGAAATAAATAGAACTTCGTTTAGGAAATCTGGCCCAATTCCCCTGGAAAGTTCCTACACCGGAAATTTCCCTCGCCACTCAAAAGTACGAACCCAATTCTTTCTTCTTTAGACAGACCCATCATTCGATCTGGGAATGAAAAATAACGTAGATAAATAAAATATCACAATTTGTGTGTATCCAGACTTTGTGAACACTCTTTACAACTATACTCAATGATGAGAATAAGAAACTAAAGTCAAGTGTGTTTTTACAGACTTCCAATTTCGACCAGAAAGATTCGTATTTTGTGTACAACCATATAGATTTGACAATCAAATATCATTCTGGTAAAAGTGAGCCCTGGGGCATTGACCTTGGCGAAGGAGGAGGAAGAGTCGTCGGTAAGATTTTAATCTTCTAGGCTCCTTATTGGCTCCTTCTCCTAACAAACAATCATTTACATGTAAATCTAACCAAACTCATCCCTTCGTTTCTAGTTCTGTCGATGAGATTGAAAAAAATTTATACGAAGCATTCCTCTTCTACTAGTTTTCATTGGTATTTTTAGTTTACTTTAGTTCTCGCTGTTAAAGCTTGAAGGGGTTATGAGGATTTTGTGGGGGATATTTGGCTAAGTCTTAAAAGTAAATTGAGGCCCAAATGTGCGGGTTATTACACTGTCACTGGAACTCAAGACATCTTTTCTAGGGGAAGTCTCCATTTAAGGTCCTTCAGGAAGGGGAATTCTTTCACTCCCTTCTGGCCGGGTATGTGTTGTATTACTAAATACTGCATCTTTTCAAAACAAATTATATCTCAATACTGGATGTCTACATAGTCTGGATGCATACAAATTTTATTTGATGATTGAATAATAATAAAAGAAAGTTTTTTTTCAATTGAAAGTAAGGAGCAACATCAAAATTCATGTTCCACATATTAAAGGGGTCCCCTCAATGCTTCGTTTTTTACGCCAAGTCTGTTAGTGCTTTTAAAAAAGCTTCTTGTTGTTCTAATTAAATGGCCCTTGTGTTTCATAAGTCGTTCCTAGAGAATTGTGATATAAATTCAAACTTTAGCGTAAAGAGCAAAAGAGCAAGGTATTGAGGAGTCGGCAACTCCCCTTTATGCACGTAATAAATTCTGTTTGTTCTAAGTTTTAATGTTGTCCCTTACTTTCAGTTGAAAAAAGTGTTGTATTTTTTATTTAATTTCTCATTGTTTTTTTTAAATAATGCCAGGAAATCCAGTCCTTAATGGAAGTCCTTAATGGAAAATTGCCGTCCCCCCACGCAAAATCCCTGCATGGAAAGTTTCTCCCACGTAACCCCCCCCCCCCCATCCGCCGCCATAAAAATTCTCGCCGGACAATTCCATTCTCCCTGAAAATTTCTTGCGGACGATTCCGCCTGCAAAGCTATTCTTAACACGCTTTCATTTGAAAAAATAATTTAATTTCTCATTGTTTTTCAGATCGTGCCGGAAAACCCCTTCCATGGAAAATTTTTCCCGGAAATCTGCCCCCCCCCCCCAGTGAAAATTTGCTCCCGCAGCAACTTCTCCATTGAAAATTTCTAGCGCGGAAAATCCCTCTGGAAAATTTCTTGTATGGAACCCCATCCACACCCCCCCCCACACACACACACACTCCTACAGGTAGATCCTTTAGACAATTCCAACCTGGTGAAACTTTCCCCCAGGCAGTTTCCCTAAACATGTCCACAGGTAATATTGAGTCGGTAAAAAGAAAACGTAAGAGAAATAAATAGAACTTCGTGTAGGAATTGTGACAAATTTCCTCATTGTAAAATTTCCCTGGAAAGTTCATCCCCCGCAAACTTCCCTCGCCACTTCAAATTCCATCCATTCCCCTCGTTCTGGAATGTATCTGCGCTACGTCACTGGTGCGAATGTGTCAGAATCTTAGAGGGGGTATCAGATATAATTAAGATTGGAGGGTTCAAAGCAGAGAACGTTGCATATTGGGGGTGTGATTTTAGGACGAAATGAAAAAAAAACTTAGTACTTGGACATTCTATAAGGGTTTTCCACTTTTTAGAGAATCTTCCTTGTTAAAGACCTATGGCTTGTCTGATTAAATTATGTACGAAACCACTTATTCTGTTGAGGTAGAGCTCAGTGTATACACTAATTCTCTTTGGTTTCCGAGGAGTTACTTAGCTTTTTGAATCTTGACTTGCAGCAGGGTAATACTAGGGGTAGCATCACCATTTTATTTGTGAAGGCCAAATAGTAATGCTTTTTGTGATAGCTACCGTAGTAATTCTCATTCTATGTGATAATAGTATATTGTAATGCTTGCTTTTTCTTTAAGCGATCAAAGTTGAGCCACGTTCAATCAAACACACAGCCGACGGAAAGTGTGATACTAACGAATATTTGAGAATCCCTGGAAAACCTCAAGGAAAAATTGCCATCACCTATACTTACTCTTACAAATTTCAGGTAACATTTTGTGTTTAATTGTTTATTTCTGGGACTGTACCCCGATTCTCCCAAATATCATTTTCTTTGTCATTTTCTTAATAATCTCTCATAATTTCCGTGTAATTTGCTTGTTTTGTAATTTCGTTGATTTTGATGAGCTCTGTAACGAAGAAATACATAAAGAACTATTTCTGAAACTTCAACAGCGCCGTGAGCGTCGTTGTTTTCGGGCATTCCTGGACTGTACCTGCTTTGAAATATTTATATATTTCCAAGGGCAAGTATAAAAGATTATTCGCTAAATTGTTTCTTCTTACGAATACGATTTTTTTTTATGCTTACGATTTCGTAAGATTTTATTAACATTTCGTAACATCTTACCAGTGATATCGTATGATTTATTGAAAATTTTACTTGTGTTCTGTATATTTAATAATTTTGTGAAGCTAAATAGAGATAATTTTAAAGTGATTAGATAATCAATCAATAAGGTTCTTTTTAATTAATACCAGGGTTTTGGCTTTCGAGCACATTACAATGCGAGGAGGGTGTCATTGGTATATGGTGAGTCTGTGGTCGTCATCGAATGATAAAAATACTGCAAATTCATCTACAAGGATCATCCACCATTTATTTCATCCGGTATTAGGTGAATAGTTCCTTTTGTCATGATGTTTTGAAGCACCAGTGAGGGAATTTGCAATGAGAAATGTTGGATAGATGCAAACTGGATTCTATAGCTATTTGTTTTCTATTTAACAATAAGGGTTAAAAAATTATCTTAATATAAAGTTAACAAAACAAAAATAAACATTAAAACCCACACTTATTTGCTAATACACTTCCTCAGAAGTTTCACCAGGATTTGAACTATCAAGCACATTACAACACCAGAAGTTTGTCATTTGTATGTTCGGAATCTTTGTTGTCATCATCATTTCTTTTTTTTTCCTGAATATGACATCCATCTACTCCTCCCTCTCATACTATCCTTAAAACATTTCCCCCTGTCTGTCCTTTCAGCTTCTTACAGAAACCAAAAAATTATTGAATCACCATTTCCACACATTGGACAAAATATGAACCCATTAAACGCAGTTCAATTGCTAACAAACTTCCTCGGAATAAAAAAAGGATCTCTTGCTCCTCCTTCCTCTCCTCAAAAGGGGGAAGGAGCATAAACAACATTCATCAACAATGTCTTAAGCTAGTTTAAACGTGCTAAGGCCTCTTATATGTAAGCAAGATTTCTTTTCCTCTGTGTCCCTTGCGTAGTAATAATATTAAAAATTAGGATGTTTGCCACCCTGAAATTCTTTGGACAAACTCTAGGATTTCTTAAAACTTGATAACCTTGCAAAATTGAGGATAAGTGAAAATGAGAATGATTGGTGACGTGGTGTTCGGATTTTAATGTTATTTTGTTACCCAATTTGTTTCAAAGAACACGTAACTTGATAAGAATTTCTTTTATTTATTTAGAGATAAGCTAGAAGTTGTCAGACTAGTAACTTTTGGGAGGCTGGACCATACTTCAAGACAATACACCTGTACAAACAATCTTGGAAATACTGCAGTGGGGATCAAACCCTGGGCCCCATATTGCCAAGCAGAGTATCAATCCACTGTGCTGCAACAGGTTTTTAAAATAAATCGTCAACAGGCAAGCCATTTCAGAACAATAATTGTTGCAGACGGTCTTGTAATTCTACAAGTATATCGAAGAGTGTATTGTAAGCCAGTAGTTCGCCATTGGCAGTGCGGCCATTTTTAAGCCATCGGCAGTGCAGCCCGTTTTTCAGCCATTGGCAGTGCAGGTTTACAAAATCGTATTAAGTCAAAATCCGTGATGACATGATGACGTCAATTTTTTAGATGATTAATTATGCTTAGGATTAATAACTTTTTGTCCAGCAATTAGGTTATATAGAACAGTGATAACTAGGGTTTGACCGATATGGATTTATGGGGTCTGATATGGGTAGCCCACCGATAGGATACCGATATAGTTTGTCGATAAATTCCCCTCCGGAAAAAAACTACCTAAAGTTTCCTAAACTCTGCATTCTCTGTCCATATTCATGCTTACATGCTTCTCCCTGGTATATTACACACCAAAGAACAGCCTCAATAATTCACTGCGGATTCCAAATAATACAAAAAAGATTTATTTAGAAAAGCTATAGAAAAACAATCAAATAAAATAAAGTTCTAGTCTTGGCAGTGCTTAATAAGTCCAACTGGGGCAAGTTGTAATGCAGAAAGTACAACTTTTCAGCATTTTTGTCTTTCAGAGACCTTAGTTTGTCACCATAAATACTCCCAACTGTGCTTTTCGCTTGGGACAGAAGAGGATGGACAGCAGAAATACTTCCAAGCAAGTTGTGCCAGTCTCTTGAAACGACTGCTGTTACTTCACCACCACTGTGACGGACAGCTTTTTTCCTATCAGTCACAGCCTTACTCATGTACCTTCCCAGTTCCTGATTTATATTATCTGCTGACTCTTCTTCCTCACTTGTTGAAGGTGGAAGTATATTATCAAACAGTGAATTTGCTGTGCCGACTCTCCTTCATTTTGGTTTTCCTCCTCCTTTTTTGCAGTTGCTAATTTGGTTTCTTCCAATGCCTGACTCTGTGTTTAGGGGTCGATGGTTTTATCTGGGATCCAGGAGACAAGCAAGAACCACGTCTCTGGTTGTACGTTCATGAACTCACCATATAGTTTGAACATTGCTGCACCAGGCGTGTATTGGCAAATATTAAGCCAGTACTCTTCGGATGCTATCATTAATTTATTTTTAAGTCAAATTTTCTTTTTTTCTTTAGGAGACAGAGACAAAATGGAGCTCAAGATGGGATTACTTACTTGATTCAATGCCAAATTCGAACATTCAGTGGTTCTCCATTTTAAATTCCTTGGTCATTGTTTTGTTCTTGTCTGGAATGGTTGCCATGATCCTTTTGAGAACACTCCACAAAGATATTGCCAGATACAACCAGGTTTGATTCTTGTGTACTGATAGAAAAAAGAGGAGTCAGATTCTCGCTACTTTTGGCTGTTTAATCCATTCTTCAATTTTAAAAATTGGCGTGACACCGAGATATCAGCAAAATAAAACCACGAAATCTAGGAGAATCTGGCCTCTATTCTTTTTTCTATCTATATGGACTCGTGTCTCTTGTCGTTTTTTTTTTTTTTTTTTTTTTTTTTTTTTTTTTTTTTTTTTTGTAGCTTTTATTCAGATGAATTGAAGCTTACAACTATCCCTATTGATTAACTTCATGTCATCCAATTCATCGATTCATCGTCGTCCACTAAAGAAAAGTCGTTATATTTGTTCCTCTTTTTTGTATGGTTTTTATTGGGATAAATTTAAGCTTACAGATATCCCTATTTATTAATTCCACATCATCCAATTCATCCTTGGCAAAAGAAAAGTCAGTTTGAATTGAAATAGTATCCAAATAAGGATATTTACTTTATACGAAATTCCATGTGATGATTATAACTAAAGATCTTGTCGCTTGTACATTTTTCTATGGTGATAGCATAGTATCTTAATTACTTACTCTGCCGATAAAATAGTAAATGTCTTTAGAGATAAGACGCTGAAAATTACAATAACAATGTTTGATAAAGGAGAAGTACATAGAGATTTAGGCCAACTTTATATGGTAAGAGTTAATGAAGAAAATGTAGAGGCATTGTAGTGATTTTGGTAGAAAGTAAATTGTTTAGCATGATTATGCTTATTAGACTATGAAATTTTGTAGATACAATTTTGAGAGATGAATAACCGGGTTTTAGGAAGAGAACGCGTCTTGACCATATTTTCATGGTAAGGTTAATAACTGGGAAGTTTCTGAATTATCAGCTTATTTTTCTAGATTATGATTTTATATTTTTCGAGATTATGATAGGCATTTGACTCGGCTGATAGAAAAGTTTTAATGAAGGTATTATCCTTATATTGTATACAAGATAAGTACGTTAAAGGGATTCGTTCTATTCTCGAGAACGATATAATTGCAGAGGTAGAAAGCGATGTCAATAGTTGGGTTGGCGTAAAAGGAGGCGTTAAGTAGGGCTGTGTTTCATCCCCATTTGCATGTAATATTTTGATGGGCATTATACTAATAATTTGAGAGTTCAATGTGCAAGAATAGGTTTGGAAATTAATATTAGAAAGACTGAGTTGCTTAAATTAAGAACAAATGGGCTGGGAAGAGATCATAAGAAAGGACTTGTTGGAAACATAAAATTCATGAGGGGAATAAAGAGTGAATGGTTATCTGAACAGGTAATACTAACAATAGTGAAAAGATCTACTATTCTTTTTTGTCTAATGAAACATTATAAAACCATACATTAAGGGAAAGAAATTAATTACATGTTAATTGAGCACATCATTGAAACAGAGGGTTATGATCCTTCCTGGTTAAAAAAAAAATGAAATTCTTTTGAAAAGCAGAAACAATCGTTAAAATTCTTTAGAAAAGGGGAAGACGCCCTAGTCTTGGAAATAAACATTTCTGGTTAATGGTGTTTTTGAGCCTCTAGAGCAGGATTTCTAAACTGGAAGTATACATCCCCTTTTTGGACTTGGAGACAGATTATGGGGGTATGGGACACGACCTTATAGTACTGGTACACCATTAAATGGACACGTATTTTGAAGCTATAATCGCAAGACTCAATGGTGATGGTCATTTTGACATTCAAGTGGAGAGGTAGTAGTAATTCTGCGACACTGGAACCGTTAAAGTGTTATGACGAAGATGTTACGGCTTAAGATTTAAGTCCCCTTGTCTAGCACACTAG
This sequence comes from Artemia sp. Qi Xiang Cuo, assembly GCF_049724085.1. Taxonomy (NCBI): domain Eukaryota; kingdom Metazoa; phylum Arthropoda; class Branchiopoda; order Anostraca; family Artemiidae; genus Artemia; species Artemia sp. Qi Xiang Cuo. The sequence continues at coordinate 24,193,925 of NC_142811.1, forward strand.
CTTTTGAGAATTTTAGAAAAAAAGGAGATTTTCCATTTTTGCAAATAATAGATGCAAAAAGCTTTGAATAACCAAATTAACAAAGGACATGTGTAATTCGGTCTGTAATTAAACCAAATTTGTTCTGCAAATCTGTATATTTATATATAATTATTTTCATTCTGACCAAGGTTGGCTAGAGGTATGGTTGTCATGGTGGATTATTATTTAAGGAGGTATTTATAATAGCTCCTCCTTGTCAATAATTATTATTATTTGTAATGGGAATATTCTTACCTGTCATTTTTCAGATTGTCCAGGCATTATGAATAGTGCCTTAGTACTCACTTTGCATATGATACATCAGTAAGGGATTTCCCCAAGGCTGTTGTAAATAACCCCCCTCCTCAGAAAAGCCTGTGAAATTTAAGCATAAGGGGGGCTTAAAATGTACTTTATAATCATCCTTAGTCGAACGCTCCACCATCTTGCTCATTGTGCTTTTATTTTGTTATATTTAGATTCAAGTTTAACTTGTATTGGGGTGTTAAGAATATATGTTAGTTTGAAAAAAATGATGCCCCTCCCCTCAGAAGATTCTGTAGGTCCCCGTGGTATATTTCGTTTTTATTTGTTAATTATCTGCAGATTGATTCTGGTGACGACGCCCAAGAAGAATTTGGTTGGAAATTGGTCCATGGTGATGTTTTTCGACCACCTAGGAAGGGGATGCTACTGTCTGTCCTCGTTGGATCTGGTGTACAAGTATTTCTTATGACTCTTGTCACTTTAGGTAAGACCATGACAAATTTGTCTCTTTGTTTTTACAATTTAGTAAGTAAATTTGAATAAATCACTTAAATAATGTGCCCCAAAAAGAGTTTACTGAATTTAAAAGTTTACCATTTATTAGCTCCATTTGGTCACTGATTTGTCAAAAACCCTCTCTGCATTACTTATGTCAAAATCACTATTTGTCAAAATAACTTTTGCCAATGTCGCTTAGAACGGTTGTGTGGCAAGATTGGGCTTATTAAGTTTTAGGAAACTTAAATGTATATTGAGAGTAGAAAATTTCTTTAGGACCAATTGATTCAAACAATATATAGACATAGACATAGGTTTATTAAGATCGAACAGCGTAGCCATGGCTAATTTATGTCATCTTTACAACAATATGAAAAAAAAAAAATACAAATAACACTATAAGAACACTAACACGTGAATTCAAATAACACTAAGTCTTGTTGTATGCTTCTGCGAAAAAGGGACAAACGTGTTTTTGTAGCGGTTGGTCCTGCAGACCGGGGGTTGTAGCTTCGACTGGGATCTGGTTCTTTGGTTAACATGAGCATCAGGTGGGAGGATCAGTCTGTGATGGGGCGAAGATAGCAGTGACTTGCCGAGGGACATGATCAGTGATAATCGTCTGTCGCTGAGAGATTCAAGGTTCAGTTCTTGCAAGAGTTTGTTGTAGTCGTCACTTCTGTTACCAACGATTATGTTAACAGCTCGTTTCTGCAAAGATTCAAGGTCATCGCAGATCCTATGGGGTTCTTTCTAGTCACTTAAGATACCCTAGTTGGTTTTTGGGTTGCAAGTCTTCCATAAATTACCTAGCTTCTCCCTGGCGGAACTGGGCTAAGCAGGAGTATTTTACAAAGTCCTGTGTTCGAATTGCTGCCACTAAGGACAGCCTTGCTGGGGTGTTACGAATCAAGTCCTTCGTAAACTCTTTCGAGAGGTTTTATGAATTTTTACAGAAGACGACAAATCATTAGGAATGGTAATGTAAAACCCTCTCATACAGTCCGTCACCACGGGAATATAAAAAGATTTATAAATAAAGCGAAAATGAAACTGACAAGTGTGATTTTTGTTTCAAGAAAGTTTCATTGTGCTTGTGATCTAGTGGCTTATACTGAATTTCAAAATGAAAGTTGCAGCTTTTGCACAGTCGCAGTTTTCATGGAATAATTTTCCAACGTTTGTTTTGCTAGTTTTTTTTTTTTTTTTTTTTTTTTTTTTTTTTTTTTTTTTTTTGCTATGTACAAGTGTTTTAAATAATATAAAAAAATGCTACAGTTTCCTAATGCAGCTTTTATGCTGGATTCTAAAATGTAATCAGATCTACAAGTTTCTTCTTTTTATAAAAGAAGGTGTTAAGTTATTAAATTAAAAAAATAAGATGTTAAGTTATTAAATTAAATGAGCTTAATCGTATTCACTGTTGTGCAAAGAACGGGGCAGGCAAGATATTGCAGAATTTTCATAAAGAAGCTAAATCTTGATTCGGTGTAAATAGGAACTAAATCCACACTTGGTGCAAAAACGACCTAAGAATTGAGTTGGAGCAAAAACAATCCAAGTCTAAGTAGCAAAAATTCATAAATAGAGGCATAAAGTTGGCCTGCGTCCCTCCAGCACCAGCCCCTATTCCTAAACTTTCAGCGGGAAGGTAGGCAAGTTTTTTTCCGATTGGTTTGAAACTTATAGAGCAAATACCTTGGGTCAATGGGACATGAAAATGGTGATATACCCAGGCTTACAACGAAAACACCCTAGTCCGCATGAAATTTATGGGGCAAGAATCTGGGTAAGGAAACACACCGAGAATTGGTTGTGACTTTTAACAGTAAAAACTGACCACTGCAACGAAAGGACTGAAGGACTGTAACTAACCTCTTACGAGCCCCTAGTGATGCGGCCCAGAGATCTACTTTTTAGTAGATAAATTTAGCAAGACAAACCTATTGAAGGTTTTACTAAAGAAGCTGGGAGCAAAGACAGAGGGAATCATGATCGTGCATAGGTTAAAAATACTAAAGACGATTGTGCCTTTTACGGAGAGCTGGGCACTTTTCTTTGTCAAGTTTGAGTGTCGTTGTGACGAATGTCATCGGCGCTTTACTGAAAACAATACACACTTATATACACAAAAATTCTGGAAAATTTTAGCTATTTTTGTTTTCTCAGAGTTATGATCAAAACGAAAAACTTTTTTAACATTGTTATAATAATCAGGAACTTGATTACTCATTTTAATTTATGTATTTTTGGGTTTCATTTATTTATTTATAGTAATTTCTGATCGTAATATCCCTCTTTCGTTTTCTTAGAAAACTTCTGTTTAGAAGATTTGTTATCAATGTATAAAAAGCAATGGTCATATTAACTAGATTTTGTATTTGTATAATATTATACAATTATGTTTATATCGATATTTAATTATAAGTTCATTCATCTAAAAAATAAAATTATACTTAAAAAAATATAAAACAAGCAGTATATTAGACCTGACCTTGTCGAGGAAAGGTGAAAGGCTCTTAAGATTTGTTTTGTTTCTGTCTTCAGCTGAAGACAGCCAATGTATATTTGACGCAAATACTAAACATTTGAATTTGGTTCTGTTTTAGTTTTGTCCGTGTTCTGGAGAATCCTCATCTGAGGAATTTTTTGTCTGGTATTTCTTTGATTTATTTCATCCTTTTTTCTTCGTTTAAGTATGGTCCTGAAGTAATATTAAATAAAAAAAAAAAAACTTTTTTTAACTGAAAGTAAGGAGCAACATTAAAACTTAAAAACAACAGAATGTTCCGTATATGAAAGGGGCTGTCCCCTCCTCAACGCCTCGCTCTTTGCGCTAAAGTTTTTTATTGTTTTAAAAAATAAAGTTGTTAGACAGAGTCAATCTTTGGCGTACAGAGCGAGGTGTTGAGGAGGGGACAGTCCCTTTCATCTCCGGAATAATTTCTGTTCAATGCATATTTGACGCAAATACTAAACATTTGAATTTGGTTCTGTTTTAGTTTTGTCCGTGTTCTGGAGAATCCTCATCTGAGGAATTTTTTTGTCTGGTATTTCTTTGATTTATTTCATCCTTTTTTCTTCGTTTAAGTATGGTCCTGAAGTAATATTAAATAAAAAAAAAAACAACTTTTTTTAACTGAAAGTAAGGAGCCACATTAAAACTTAAAACCAACAGAATGTTCCGTATATGAAAGGGACTGTCCCCTCCTCAACGCCTCGCTCTTTGCGCTAATGTTTTTTATTGTTTTAAAAAATAAAGTTGTTAGACAGAGTCAAACTTTGGCGTAAAGAGCGAGGCGTTGATGAGGGGACAGTCCCTTTCATATCCGGAATAATTTCTGTTCGTTTAAGTTTTAATGTCACTCCTTACTTTCAGTTATAAAAAACTTGTTTTTTTTATTTAATTTCTGAACGTTTTCGAATTAATGCAGCTTTGATTTTGGCTCACCGTAGATGAATAATTAAAACGAAATTTGCATATTAATTTTACTTTTTTTCGGCTAAATGGCTTTCTCGAAATTTTGATCTGACGTAACTTACGAATTAACTTACGTCACGATCTTCTATATTCGTAAAGTTTTATTACGTATATTAGGGGATTCGCCCCGTAGTCAATACCTCGCTCTTTGAGCTAAAGTTCAAATTTTGTTCCAATTCTTTTAGAATGACCCCTTAATCACAAAGACCGTTAATTAGAAGGAATAGCTTTGATAAAAGTACAAAAAAAAAACTTTAGCGTAAAGAGCAAGATAATGACTAGGGGGCGAACCCAATCATATACGTAATAATTTCTGTTGGTTTTAAGTTTAATGTTGCTCCTTACTTTCAATTGAAAAAAATTGTTGTTGTTTTTATTTAATTTCTGATTGTTTTTTTAAATAATGCTGGGAAATCCGGCGCCCCCTTCATAGCAATGTCCCTTACCCCATGAAAACTTTCTCAATCCTTCCAAATAACACCCGACCCATCCCCCCAACTACCAGAAAAGTCCCCCCTGAAAACTTCTGTATACTTCCCAATAACCAATACTATATGTAAACATTGGGCAAAGTTCATAACTTGCAGACCTTCCCCCGGGGACTATGGGGATTAAGTCATCCTCAAAGATAATTAATGTATTTTTCGACCATACTGAACAAGATGGATATCTCAAAACTTTGATTGGGTGACTTTGGGGAAAAAATGAGCGTGGGAGGGGGCTTAGTTGCCCTCCATTTTTTTGGTCACTTAAATAGGACACTAGAACTTTTAATTTCCGTTCGAATGAGCCCTCCCGGGATTTTCTAGGACCACTGGGTCGATACGATCACCCCTGGAAAAAAACATATATCGGGGATCTTTCTCCTGGCAAAAAATACAAAATTCCACATTTTTGCAGATTAGGAGCTTGAAACTTAGGAGCTGAGATTGCTGAATCTGATGGTGGGATTTTCATTAAAGTTCTATAACTGTTTAGGGGATGTTTCCCCCTTATTTCGAAAATAAGGCAAATTTTCTCAGGCGCGTAACTTTTGATGGGTAGGACTAAACTTGATGAAACTTATATATTTGACATGAGCATATCTGATTCTTTTGATGCAGATATTGGTTTCAAAATTCCATTTTTTAGAGTTTCGGTTACTATTGAGCTGTGCCGCTCCTTACTTACAGTTCGTTACCACGAACTGTTTGATTTGTAGAAGATTAGAAGCTAAAGCTTAACATCTTAATCTGAGGGAAAAACGTTGCTTTTGTTGCTTATAATTTTAATTTTGTCTTTCAGTGTTTGCTTGTCTTGGATTTTTATCGCCTGCAAATCGAGGTGCATTGATGACTTGTGCAATGGTACTGTTTGTTTGTATGGGCACTCCAGCTGGCTATGTGTCAGCAAGAATTTATAAATCCTTTGGAGGAGAAAGGTGGAAGATGAACGTGCTTCTTACTTCCATGCTCTGTCCAGGGTATTTATTATATTTCTTTACTTCCTTGTGATTTGAATGAAGGTCAGATGATTCAGGAGGTGGATTTTACGTGGGGGCACCAATGGGGGTAGGGGGGGGGGGCTATTGTTCCCTCCCCTGGATTTTGAAAAAAAATACCTTTTTTGGCATTTTCGTTGAAAAATCGAAAAGATAATTACTGCTTGCTATCCTCATTCAACTGGAAGTTCATTGTTTACAAATATTAAAAATGCAATCAGAGGCCTACGGAGGAAGTTCACCCCCCGCATCCCCCTGTCCAATATGATTGATCAGTTATCTTGCAGATTTAATATAATTCACCTTTTTTACGAATTGGCCGGTGGATTTAAGATCTTACTTAATTGCCCTGCCTAGGATATAAACTATATTTCTTCTTATTACCTGCAGATATATACTACGTGATTGTAGGTGGTATGATTTTAGGTAGGTTTACGACAGTCTTTTCGTACTCACCTAAACCGTGTTTCTTGGCAGGGCCCTGAATTTCAGTTGCTTCACATAGAAACATTTTTAGGTGAACATTTTATTATTTTCGACAAAATAGCTTCACATTATTGATTCAAAGGGATCTTAGACATGAGTGCCCATAGGCTTGGAAAGCTTACTGACATATTTCGAGGGTATTATTCTATGAAAGATATGACATAGATTTTTATACACTGAATTTCTCAAACCTCACTGCCTTTGCAAAAAAAAAAATATTAGAAAAGAACGAAATGACAAAATACAAATAAAGGATAAAACTTTAAATTAAGACGGTCAGAAAATGCGTAGGTTACACTAGAAATAGCCGAATGTCTCGGATTCGCGTCCGTTAGCCTTTACCAACGGAAAATAAAACTATAAACTAGAATAAAATGGCTAAACTATACAAGGAAATAAAGTAAAGGGATAAAAAACGCTACGCAGCAAAAGAAAAAAATGGAAAGAATTCACATCTGAAAAAATGTATTCATTGTTTTGTAAAAGTGTTTAACAACTCCAAATCGGAACCAAAACCTTACTCAAAATCTAAATCGAACTGGGGTCGGAGCTGCCATTTGATCGTTCAAGCGTGTCAATTCCTTTAATTGATGACAATATGCCAGTCATTTCGCCTTAGAATTGATAACAAAAAAGGCCTTGCAAGGTGTGTTTAGTCGCTAAAGCCTTTTCCTTGAAGTTTCTATTTAAAAAAAAATTACATATGTTTTATCAATGCGAGCTTTTAGTTGACGTGGAATTAAGTTCCAGTGTCATCAATAAGAATGAGGTCGAAAAGTGTTTGTGTTCTCATTTTCCGAATCGGACTCTTTTTTCAGTATTGTATATTTTCAATATTGCCTCCTTTATGGGGAGTATGGTGATGATCGGGAACATTTTCTGAGTAATTGCTAAGTTTGGAGAAATTAAGAAATATCACTTTTGTAAGGAATAGCATTTTTGTGGGGATGCACCACGGCTCCCAGATATCTTGGAGACTTATTCGAGGGAAAAAATTTTGCGGGGGAAATTTTATAGAGACAGTTATATATATATATATATATATATATATATATATATATATATATATATATATATATATATATATATATATATATATATATGTATGTATGTATACATATACATATATGTATACATATATATATATATATATATATATATATATATATATATATATATATATATATATATATATATATATATATATATATATATATATATATATATATATATATATATATATATATATATATATATATACCTCTATTAATTTTATAACTGTCCATTGTCAATTCAACACTGTCATCGTCCACTGTCTAGTTATATACCTATACATTAATTTTCCACTTTAATTATATAACTCTTTTGACTAATTACTGGCTCTTTCCTTTTAGCTTTATTTTCTCTATATTCTTCTTATTGAATATTGTGCTATGGGCCAACTCAAGCTCAGCTACTGTCCCTTTTCCAACACTTGTTGCACTTTTGGCCCTCTGGTTTGGAATTTCACTGCCTCTTACTTTTGTTGGCGCTTTCTTTGGATTCAGGAAAAGGGTAAGACTTATGTTTAACAATAGAAAAATGTTGATTGTAGCCATACAAATTCTAGTGATTATTAACTCACAAATTGAATGAATAATTTCTTTTCCATAGTGTGATCTCTTATAAAATTAAAATTGATATAAGCGCTTCTATTTAGCAATATAATCCTTTTATATTAAGATATTAAATTATATATTTATTAATTTTTATATGAAATTATTTTACTACTACTGCTAACAACTCACCGCAGCACCAAGCCACCTGAGGCCAACACAGCTACGCACTCTCCTCCTCCATCCTAATCTATTTAAAGCCTCTCTTTTTACACCCTCTCATGAAGTTCCCATTTCCTATAAATATTTCTTAATGACATCTTCTCACCCAAGATGAGGACGACCTGCTTTCCGTTTAGCCCTAGACGGTTGGCCGAAAGGGACTATCTTTGGCAATCTGTCATCCTTCATCCGCACAACGTGCCCTAGCCACTTCAACCTTTCTTTGATTATAGCCTTAGAGAGCGGTATTGAACCACATTTTTCGTACAGCCTATTGTTTCAAACACGGTCAGTCAGCTGGGTACCCAGAACAATCCTTAAGCAATTTCTCTGGAAAACATCTAGCAAATCTTCATCCGCTTTTCGGAGCGTCCATGCTTCAGAGCCATATTTGACCACTGTCATCACTGTAGCTTCTAATATTCTAATCTTGGTTTGCAGACTTACCTTCTATTCTTCCAAACTTTTTTAATTGTGAAAAAACACCCTGAGCCTTGGCTATTCTACTTTTAACATCTTCACTGCTCCCACCATCTTTACTAATAATACTACCAAGGTAAGTGAAGCTGCCCACTTGATCAATCTTTTCATTACCCAACGTCACTTTTTCATATTCACTTTTTGTCGAGAACATCCACTTAGAGACAAATTAATTTAATATACAAAACGAAATAGAGACTGATAAAGTTAGTAGCATTTATCAGTTACATTACTACCATCGTCTCAGTTAAATTATAACAACGAAAAACAACTATTAGTCTGTTTTTTTTATTATTGCATTCCTGAAATACAACTACAACAGGATGCATCAGACACGTTCGCATGTTTTCCTATCCTTAGTGACTTAGTCTTCTTAACATTAATTTTCAAACCTATTCTAGCACCTTGAACTCGCAAAACCTCTAAAAGTTCATTCATTTTGCTCACACTTTCCTCTAGGATGCTTAAATCATCAGCATAATCTGAGCCAAGGACACTTTTTCCTCCCCATTTGATTCCGTGGTCTCCCATTGCCTTTCCTGTGCTCCTTAAGACAAATTCCATCAAAATAAGCCATATAAAGGGGGATAGAACACAATCCTGCTTAACTCCTGATTTAATACAAAACCAGCTGCTAACCTCATTTCCTACCGTAACCGCAGTAGTGTTATTCTCGTACATAGCACAATTTTTTTCCAGTTCTGTAAAAATAACCAATTGTTCCAAAAGGTCGCTAATTTCAATAAATAGATCTGCTGAAAGCACAAAAAAAACTTTAGCATAAAGAGCAAAGTAATGACTAAGGAGGCGAAGCCAATGATATCCTCACTTATTTCTGTTCGTTTAAGTTTTGAAGTGCTCTTTACTTTCAGTTGAAAAACTTGTTTTTTTATTTAATTTCTGGTGTTTTTTTTTTAATAATGCTGGGAAATCCGGTGCCGCCTTTATAGCTATGTCCCTTCCCCTTGTCTTTTTATTTAATTTCTGATCGTTTTTTTTTAAAGTAATGATGGGAAATCCCGTGCCCCCTTTATAGCAATGTCCCTTCCCCCATGAAAACTTCCTCCATGGAAAGATCCTCCCAAGTAACCCCCGTGCCTCGATAATTACCACACTCACTTTTATCACCTTTTTTGTAAAGTGGCTTAATTAAGGTTTTCCTAAAATCGTTAGGTACTTCCCCTTTTTCAAAAATCTTATTCATAATCTTTAATTAATTGTTATATACTTCTTCTCCCTTTTTCCTGGAGTATTTTTGTCCTTTTTATAAACCTCTTCCTTAAAATTACTACTGATTTTTAATGTAAATTAGAATATTTCGTCAGGTCTATTTTCTTTGCAAACCCTATAGTACCATTTATGAGATTGATAATGATGGCGAAATGAAATAGGAGTGTGTTCTAGCTCGTTTGTTATTTTTTAATTATTGAATAACAGTTTCAAATACAATTCACTCAGTCAATAACTTTTTTTTCAAGCCATCTTATTAATTCACAAAGTGTAATTGAATAGCCTCTTCTTTTATTATTTCATATGATTCTCCTTTTTTCGTTCTCCCTTTTATCCTTTCGGTATTCTCTGCCAAATTATGTTTTTTTTTTTTTTTTTTTTTTTTTTTTTTTTTTTTTTGTAAAGGAGGCTTCTGCTCTCTCTTTTGTGTTAAATTATAATTTTTACCCTGACAAAAATTCTTCATGCCAACTGCTCTTGGCCAGTGTCTTACTGCATTATTTGTTATTATAGATATAGATGTATATAGACAGGGGCGTAGCTCCAGCATTTTTATTGAGGGGGCAAAAAAGTTCCACATCGAGAGAGTCAAGGGGTATGGGCTATATCAAATCTTTTTTCCAATTTTTTTTTTTTGGGGGGGGGGGCAACGGGCCCCCCCCCCCTTGCCACCCCCAAACGACGCCACTGTATATAGGTCATTGAATATAAATAAAAACATTTGATTTGGATCATTGATAACGTAGTTTCATGCTCTTTGAAATTCCCATGTCTATTAAAAAGCTGATAACTTCTTTTTTTTTCTTTTTTTTTGTAAGGAGAAATAAAGTATTTTATCAGCCGATATCGTTAGTTATATATTCCCTATTTTCAGTTTCATTCTTCTCTTTAGGGAATTGAGCATCCAGTGAGGACAAATCAAATACCAAGGCAAATACCGGAGCAAAGCTTTTACACCAAGCCCTTGCCCGGGATCATTATGGGCGGAATTTTGCCATTTGGATGTATTTTCATACAACTTTTCTTCATTCTTAATTCTATTTGGTGAGACGTTTTTTTCTTTTTCCATGAATCTAGGATTATTGTTCTAAGCTAAATATAATGTTAGTTTTGATATTTGATTAAGAAAAAGAATTAAAGGTTTTTTTTTAATGTGATCCAGGTAATAATTTTTCGCTAGAGATTCTGAAACTTGAAGGTCTATTAATAATATTCTCTTTCAAATTCGAACAGTTTACTTTTAATGAAATTAATAGTATTAATGTTCTGACTGTTTTTCTCAGTTATTGCAGTTAATGTGCATTCTTCTCACTTTAAAAATTCAAAAAATTTCAAATCCATAAAAAAATACTCATTTTGTTTAGAAAGAGGTGTACCTATTGCCTTGTAGGACCCTTTCTATAAAATAAACTTTTATGTTGGGCAAGCCTAAAGAAGCAAAAATGCCGCTAGTCTTTTACATTGACTGGAGAGTTGTATAGGGTCTATCAAAAAATGAACATTCTCAAATTCATGTTTTCTTTTTGTTCTTTTTTTATTGCTATGTCAAGCATGAACTGAAATAGGATCTAATTAGAATTCTCAATCGTGTGAAAGAATTCGCCTTTTTCTTGAAAACAAAAAGTGAATGGCACGGAAATAGGGAAATGTGCGAATAGTGAATAGCATAGGGAATAGTGAATATGTGAAATATGGAATAGTGAATAGCATGCAAGTAGGGAAAGTAGAAATAGAAAAAAGGGTAAACAAACATAGACAAAAATAACAAGGATAGATAAAAATCAAGGATAAGGAGCGTTGGGACAGAAAACGATTATCTTGAAAACGAAAAGGTGAATGGCAGGGAAATAGGGGAATTTGGGAAAGAAAGCAAGAATGGAAGAAAAGTATAGATAGAAAAAATGGAGTGGATGGATGGAGAACGGCTATCTTGAAAACGAGAAGGTAAATAGTATGCAAATAAGCAGCTTAGGGAGAGAATACAAGGATAGACAAACATAGACAAAAAATATAATGAAGGATAAATAGAAAATAAGGAGCTTAGGGACAGAAAACGATTGTATTGAAAATGGGAAAGTGAATAACACGCAAATACGGAACGAAGAAAGAGAAAGCAAAGATAGACAAACACAAAGAGAAAAAGAAGTAGGGATAGAAAACAAGGAGTGTAGAGATAGGGAACGATTGTTTTCAAAACGAGATGATGAATAGGATGGAAGTAGGGAGTATAAAGAGAGTAGAGATATTGAAATCTAAAACGAGCTGAAATAAAGTTATATAATAGATGAACCCTAAAACCAACAGAGATCAATGTGACCGAAAAACAGAGACCTAAATTTCCTCCTACATACACAGGCCATAGAGCCCTTTGTGGGGCCAGAGGTATGATTTTTTTTTATAATATTTTGTCAATAAATTAATTGACCGATTTATAAAACGAGCAAAAAATGATACAAGCAAGATCTGAGCTACCGCGCTTCTCAAGCCCCCTCTCCTACAGGCACAAGAACCATTTGCGTTTGGCTGAACACTTAACAGATTGATCGAAAAATTGCCAGTATTTAAAAGTTTTATTTGGGCATCAATTTTCTATACCTTTGAAAGATATAAAAAAGGGTGCAGAAAAACTGTTCTTTTATAATCGTATAAATAAATAGACGGTAATGAAAGAGAAATAGAAAATTGTCCTTTTACAACAGTATAACTAAGTTAATCGCAATCATATTTTTTGTCAGACAATTTTTGCTATTTCCTGGAAGTTATATATATATATATATATATATATATATATATATATATATATATATATATATATATATATATATATATATATATATATATATATATATTCGAGATAGATACTGATGTACGGTAAGCCTGTGTTGCTGCTCCTGAACTTTTCAACGCGCTGATTGATTATGTCATGGATCGAATCACGAATTGGCTCCAATTCAGACTGAAATATGGCGATAGAGTCTTAGCCGATTGCGACTTCGCGAACGCTATTGCCCTGATATGCACTTCTGCAGTTGAACTCGAGGCAGCTCTCAATACACAGCTGCTTCTGTTCGTGATGCCATAGATGTGGCCCAAACAAACTTCCTAAGACGAATCGAAGGGATGAAGGGGTACGACTTCGTCTCAAACACCCGGTTGCTGACATTAACGGATCAGACCCTCCAACTCTCGTCAGCTCGCCATAAGAACTCTACGGTGGTTTGGCCACTTAATTCGCATGCCAGAAGAAACACTCGCCAGCACACTTTTTAATTTTGATTTTCCTCAACATGGTTGGAAGTGTCCACGTGGAAGACGCTAGTTTAGATGGAGGGGCAGTCTTACCCAATACCTCTCCATGATCAGTACTGATCTGTATGAAGCAATCAAACTTTCACAGGATCGTTTGGAACAGAGGCAAAGAGTCACATCTCTCTCTACGCTGGACCACCAGCAGGAACCTTAAGTCAAGTAAGAGATATATATTAGATCCCGGCGCCGCGCCGATGAGGGAAGACGGGCGGCGGCGGGGCAAAAAACAGCACGACGTGCCGCGCCGCTGGTAAGACGCCGGCGGTGCGCCGCCGGTGCGATCAATGTTGACCGCAAACATTAACGTTTTCATCAGTCTTTCTCAAATCGCAGCTTAAATTTACAACAGATTCGGAAGATGTTGAAATGTTCATCCTAGTTCGTCACTTTTAATCCAAGCAAAGTGTTAGGACACTTAGTATCAGTTATTGAGTTTAAGCTTTGATTTCCAAATGCTCACAAGAATTACCAAATTTAAGAAAGTCGCAACAATAAGTCGCCTGTGGTCCAAATACTTAGACTCCTCTTTGATCCCCACCCAGGCTCAAAGCTTCTGCTATGGTTATTTCCATAGAAATCTCCAAAGTTTTTTTTTTTTTTTAAATAGCTTTCAAGCGTAGTTAGGGGTATTTAGACTATTTTGCTTTTCTTCAAAGCTTTGAAAAAAGTGTTATAATATTCCAAATGTCACATTTGTGGATATTTTTGGTAATCATTTGTGGGGTGATCGAATTTTCTAAACCACTGTAGATACGTAAGAACGTTACAACATATAGTACCCTTAGGTAATAAGACTGTCAAAGACTCCTCCTTGAACCTTCCAGATTGAAAGCTTTTATTATTACCTGGCCTTTTAATTTAACTTGGGCAGTGAACCAAAGGCGCCATTGTTACTCGAGCGCAACGTTAGGTGGGGATGTCGATATCACTTTCGTCACACCAATTCGTTTTAGTGTGAATCTGCCTGGTAGATATGAATGAATGTTTTCAAAGTAAACCCGTTTCATCAATAGGAAAAAAAACCGGATTGGACGCATATGTCCCTTTCCCTTTGGACGATAAAACCAAGCAAGTGCTGTATCAAGTATAACTCACGAAAATGTTGTTAATTTTGTCAACTTTCCAACTTTTTGGCATCCCTGCTTTCAATAGAAAAAAAAATATAGGTACTATCACTTAAATATAATAACTCCCTTCTGGATACCATTTTGATAGGATACCGTCTCTGCTTTAAATAAAAAAAAAATTAAAGTATTGGCACCCCTGCTTAAAAAAAAAATCGAGGTATTATCTTTTAAATATGATAGCTCAATACCCCCCCCCCCTCTTAATACCACCTTGATAGGATGCCGTATCTGCTTTAAATAAAAAAAAATTAACTTTTTGGGATCCCTGCTTTCAATAAATAAAATTTCGAGCTATTATCATTTAAATATAATACCTCCCTACCCCCCCCCCCCCCTCTGGATACCACCTTGATAGGATACCGTCTCAGCTTTCATTAGAAAAATAAGTTACTGAATAATTAACAAGGTCACTATATGGTTCAAACAAACACGCAAAATAACGTTAAACAGCTTAGTGTTCTTTGAAAAAAATTGAGGGTATGAGTAAAGGGGTACAAAGACAACAACAAAAATGTCGAAATTATTCAGATATACCTCAAATTATTGGAAAACTGAGTCATAGATTCGCCGTGGCATTCAATAAGATCCAAAGAATCGAATTAAAAGGGAGCTCACACAAAAGCCAGATAAGACCAGTAGCCTATGAGTAATCACAAAATACCCGAGACAATGAACAAGTCCTAATGGGGGGCCCTGGGTCTATCAAAATATTTCAATGGTTTCCCAGGGAATTTGATATCATTTTCTTCTGTCTCCACTTTAAAGAAAAAAAAAATATTTATCTTTTTGGTATCCCTGCTTTCAATAAAAAAAAAATGAGGTATTATCATTTAAAAATGATAGCCCCCAATCCCCCTCCCCTATAGGCAATAATTTATAACTTATTTATGAATCACATTTTTGGGGTAACTTCCGGTTCAATCTTTAATTCCCCAACCTTGTACATAGCTTAGTCTAATGCTAAATTTTGTCACACCCGAAGGCTGTTTTTTTTTGGGGGGGGGGGGGGGGTAAAAAGTTTCCAGAAAGAAGATTGTATTTTCTATCAGGTGTTCAATAATTGGGTATTAAACATTAAGAAAATCTTATCTAAAAACAGCAAAAAGAAAAAAAAAATCTGCAAACTTACAATTCAGCTGTAGAAACAATCTGTCGGCTTTCAATTTCAAAATGCAACAAAAGGCTGAAGCTGTATAGTAGTGAATGCGTTCTATAATTCTATTCAACTTGAAAATAAAATTCTTGACTACGAATGATGTAAGAAATAGCGATTGGGAAACTGCATTCGAAATGATTTAAACTCATTTCATAAAGACGATACTTTTTTTTTGTCAACATATGAAGAACTGTATATATTGCAATATTTGTAATAGCATATTGCATCTGTCTGGTTTTTATGCAAAGTAACAAAAGAGACGAAAATTAATGAACAAGAGAGTAGTGATGAATTATGGTATAAAAAGTAATATTTGGCAGGAACAGTCACTGGTGATAAACCACTAGGGGTGGCACAGTGATTGTGTGATTTTCGTTTTTTTTTTGTTTTTTTTTTGTGTGTGTGTGTGTGTGTACTAAGTCAGGAAATAGCTTGGCTTTCAATGGCGTAAGCTCCTCCTCTAACCTTCGTACGAAGGTACTCAGACACAGGCTAGTTCTAGGCCCCATCTACCTAGGCAAAAAAAAAGTACCAGGATCCGCTTGAAATTTGGTAGGCATGAGCGTACAGCCAAGAAAATTTTGGTCCCTGAACTTAGGACGGCCAACACTTGGCTTCATGGTTTCATAGACCAAGGAATCCATACTTTTGAAGCTTTGATGCCTGGTAGCGCTTGTACTGTAAGAGCCAACGATCTTAAATTTCTTAATGATAAACTTTTATAGTAGATTTGTGCACTTTTCTACAAAGGACGGAGAAGGGGCGGAGGCCTCTAAAAATCGTAATGCTCACGCCCTATTGGCTAAAGCTATTCACTCTTTAAAAAAAAATGTTACTATAAATATTTATGTTTTTTTTTACAAATATTGTTAGCAAGTCCTTAGAAAAAATAACACACAGATAACGTCCCGAAACCCCAAGTGAGTAAGGCCTACCAGAAAATTCACAGTAAGCATGCTAGGAAGAAAATTTGAGAAAGTACGTCATATAGTATGAAAGAGTGAAGACTGGGAAATTAATTTATAGCACATTTATACTTGATTACCTGTGATTATTTTAACCTGAAAACATTTTATCATTCCTGATATGAGTTCTTCTGTCTTCATTAATTACTCTGAATAAAAAGCTGTAAGGATAAAGCTATGTTAATGAAACTTTCAGGGATGTATCTGTGACAAAATTTGAAGAATTTGGTTTGAAGTAGAGCCCGTTTAGAAAATTACAGCTTAGTTATACATATCTACCCTGGGTTTTGAATAATGGATAGTTTTCTGAGTTGTATTTTTTATTTGTATTTTCGCAGTGTCACTTCTTCCTGTGTTATTTTACTATGAGTTGCCTTACCACTTTAGCATGATATTTGCATATGTGATTGTACAATGATTCGGGGATACTATGCCTGAAACTTGCTGGTGAAAGATGTTGATTTTCGTCTTAAGCCGGCTTGAGTGCTTCTGTGTATATTTGGGAAAACCTTATTCGTCATTAACCGGTTCCGGGGGTAGGGGGGGGGGGCTGTTCGTCTTTCGTGAAGCCGTAACGCTTTTAATAATATGAAAGTTTAAATATAAAATGTTGAAAGAAAACTACTCTATTGAAATTTTGACTGACGTGTTTAAGCATTTTGAGCTGGACTTCTCAGTCCAGTTCGATTAGTCCAACTTCTTGTCCAAGGGATTTTTTTAACGTAGATAATTTCGGAGACCACACTGCCTTTCCATGATGATAAATAGAAGTTCAAATAGGGATAAAATCCTTTTAATAGACAGTGTTTCACAAACGGTGATAGAAATTCACAAAAAAATACCTGATATTTTGGTCAAATATGCAGTGACACGTATGCAGTGACCGTATTTTTTGTGAATTTCTACCACTGTTTGTGAAACACTGTCTGTTAAAAGGATTTTATCCGTATTCGAACTTTTATTTATCATTTTTTTTTAACAGATTTTTTTTCGGGTGATCTGGGATCCGATTTCTCCTGGTGTGTGCCACAATAATGGTTGTCCCTCAAATATTTTCAAAATGGTGTATCTCAGTATCGAATTCTTGTTATATGCTTTCATCAGCCCGATAAGGATTATTGCAAGGGCGGATCCAGGATTTGTTTGGAGGGGGGGGGGCGCAAAATAGGTTGATCCGATAAACTTGCGTTAGGAGCAAGTTTAATTAACATAAACTTGCGTTAATTAAGTAAATCATGCTACTTTAGACTACGTTAGGGGGGAGGGCCCCTCGCCCCCCTGGATCCGCCACTGGATTATTGATCAGCTGTAAGAAAAACTTACTTCTCTTAGGGCTCAAAACTATTTTTCCGATGGGCCTACTTTGTAATGCTACTGCTTAGAAAGGAGCATATGGTAAGCACTATTTTTTATGGCAGTGAGAAACTATCAAAGTTTAGGTACATGCGATACTATTTCTGTGTCTCAGTTCCACACTTACAAACTGTGATAACAAACCCAACCAGAATCACAAAGAAGCATAGCATAAAATGGTAGACGGCAGTATGTAACCCCATTTTTTAATATTCATTGGGAAATATTAAATTTGTTTATTTTTTCCAGGTCAAATCAAATGTATTATATGTTTGGCTTCCTTTTTTTGGTGTTTATCATTTTGGTTATTACCTGTTCAGAAACAACTGTACTTCTGTGTTATTTCCATCTATGTGCTGAAGTAAGTAAACTTCAATTCAGATTAGTTTCCTTTCAATTCACATTAATTAGTCTTAACAGTAAAATGTTCTTTCGAAAACAAATTTATGAGAATTTCAGAAAATAGCCTGTAACCAAGGCCGTATCCAGGGGGGGTTGAACCCCCCCCCCCGAAATGTTTGTCTGACTAGTAAAAACGTAACAACAATGGACATAAACAAATTTTGTATGTGTTTTTTTTAGGTTTGTTTGTGTAAACCTCCCCCCCCCCCCCGCAAAAAAAATTTTTTGAGTAAAACCTTCTCCGAAAAAAATACGGCCTTGCCTGTAACCACTTAAAATGGCGTCGTATCGAAACAAAAGTACACCATTGGAATCTCCATGGCTGAAAATCCTGTACAGGAAACTTATATTCCCTGGCTTGAACAACAAGGAAAATCGGTTTTTTTGAATGGGTAGCAATGATGTATCCTTTTTTTCTTCACTGCTAACGGGGCACTGAATGTCGTAGAGAGTTTTTTAAGGGCTCGTTTGAAAGGAAATTCCAATATTTAGTGAATTTCGTAATTAATTAAAAATAATATTTAAATAAAATACTTTTAGATTAAGTTCACGTTGATTTCAGATACGTTACAATAATAATCAAGTCGGTTGACGTTACAATATGAGTCTTGACTTTTTTGGCTAACTACGGGTTTTGCTGCTTAAGAAATTCCACATTTGCCCGGATTTCTGGGCACTTTTTACTTCAAACTGTCAATAAAAAACGTTGTTATTATTTACCTCCACCCCTATCCGAAAGATTTTGCGTACGTACCGGTGGCTGCGAGTTAAATAATGAAGTGAATTTAACTTCAGTCATTCAGTTCAGATTAGAATCATTTTGGTTATTACATGTTCAGAAATAACCGTACCAAATAAATCATATCCAAATCTGCGCTGAGAAGGATAATTTCCTTGAGAACGAGAAGTAACAATCTGTAATTTGACAAATTAAATTAATGTGTTTTAAATACATTAAATTATTAAATATATTAAATATATTACTATATATATTAAATATAAAATATATTACTATATATATTAAATATAAAATATATTACTATATATTAATATATACATTGAATATATTACATTAAATTATTAATTAAATTAAATACATTAAATGTGTATTGTCAAACATTTGCCCCTGACTTACTTTATTATTATTAATTCCCGGGTAAGCAAGGTAAATTTAAAGGAGAAAAAAGATTGTAAATAGTAAATGTTAGAAATATCGGAAATTCAGCCCTTTTTTTCAGTGAAGTGACTGCTAAATTTTGCAAATCAAAATTTCGAAAATCCTGCATTATCAGACTGCATCAAGCTAGTTTATATGAAGCAAAATTCTTAAATGTTACTCTGGTGATATTTTCATCTTCTTGTTTAAACAGGTGAAACGCCTATAGCTTAAGCGCTAGTCTAAGTTAGTAGCCTAGTTATCATCTAGTTAAACAAAAAATTAATAAAACCCCTAGTTAAAATAAAAAGTTTCATATTCGATATCCTTCTGGTTATGGCACTATTCGGAAGGAGGGAGAATGGTTGTTACACCCCATCACTCTCCTTGGTTGAATTTTCAGTAAACGTATTCTTTTATTATTATTATTATTTTTCGAATTGCTAAAATGGTATATTTTTAATTTCCTTGACTTTACAGTTGTCTTAGATGTCGGTGCTATTTCTTAGATTGTAGGAAAAAAAAACGTCGTTGAATTGTATAATATTTCCTTACTTTATGCTTGTCTTGGCGATATATATATATATATATATATATATATATATATATATATATATATATATATATAAATGTATATATATATATTAGAGCCCGACTGATATGAGTCGATATAAGGGTCAGTGTCATTATTGGATATCCGGAAAGAAATATTGGTTATCGGCCGATATATATATTTTTTTTATGTACAACTTGTCTGGTAGATGGCACCAGATTTCCTCAGATAATTTTGCTTGTTCAGTCATTGGGGTTAAAGCGCCGACTAAGTCTGACCATGGTGGAGAGAGCAGCAGAGATGAGTCAAAGTATATTTGCTGTCAATACTTGTCAATACACACCTGGTGCCGCAATGTGCTAAATGTATGGTGACTTCAAGAGCGTACATCTTCTACCAAAGCAGCTAAAAAGAATACAATAAACCATACGGTTTCTGTTTAATGAATGTTCACTTGCGTGGAGGAAAGATCCAAGATTCAATCGGTTAAAACCATGATATCCTGTCAGGGGCAAAACCAAGGGGGAGAGGGGGTGTTGTAATGCTGGGAGGGGGGGTCCAATGTGTCACTGCCACGTACCAACTCGTTGGATAATTTACCTATATACCTAGGAAATTTATCTTATTTGTCCACGTTTGTCGGCATACTGGACAATTTTGTCGACACATTCTTTAAATCCCTTCTCCAAACTTAAAGCTCTAACTGCCATGGCCGTATCCAGGGGGAGGGGTTCGGGGGTTTGACCCCCCCCCCCACCCCGAAATGTTTGTCCGGCTCGTAAAAACATAACAAAAATGCTTATAACCAAATTTTTGATGCGTTTTTTGAAGTCTTTCTTTGTAAATCCCCCCTAAACAAAAATCCTTTTGTACCCCCCCCCCCTCGAAAAAAAAGCCGTATCCGCTAGCTGCAACCCTGTATCCAGTGTGCCTAGTATGGATTCGTTAGTAAGAGACCATATCATATGAATATAAATTACTACTACTACTACTACTAACAACTCATTCAAATTTTCAAATTAATATCTGAATGATAAAAATTCGAAGTCTCGCTATTGAAGTTTGAATTTGAATAATCAATTTCAAAAAATGTCTTACACTTCTTTCAATTAGATTTTCACGTATTTGTGTTTATGTAACTAAACCGACTTCTTTTCCTTCCTTCCGCAAATATCCGTCATTTGGTTTGTGTGCTCAGAAGCTGCTGATTAAAAAAAGGTAAAGAAAATCAAACAATTCTTGTAAACGGCCTAATTTTTAGAATCCGAAGGGAATTATAAAGATGAAGGACAAACATACGAGTATGAATGTGGGCAGAGAATGGGGGTTTAAACTTTAGGGAAGTTTTTTTTTTTTCAGAGTAGAGTAGAGTAGAATATTTTTATTTATAACACGTACATAAATAAATGTCACAAAACAGCGCACATGCCTGGTGGCATACTTTAGCGCTGAAAATATTGCCAACGAAAACACACAGCCATTTTCTAACTAAATTTTACAACAACGAAAAAGAAAACCCTAATGAATAAAATGCTTAGCATGTCATAAGATATTTCTTCACCAGTCTTAGAAAATGTCGCTTGTTGCTGCATTCTCGAACTGATGCAGGAATTGAGTTCCAGATTTTTGGGCCAATGTGACGGATGCTGAATCCCGCTCTCGATGTCGGACGAATTTCGCACGAAAAGTCTGAACGATGCGTAGTAGGATAATTATGAAATTTATTTCATAATTAATATTATGAAATAAATTCCCCAAGAGGGGAATTTATCGGCAAAATTATATCGGTATCGTATCGGTGTGATACCGATATGTTGGTATCGTATCGAACCCCAAAAATTCATATCGGTGGAGCCATAATAATATATATATATATATATATATATATATATATATATATATATATATATATATATATATATATATATATATATATATCAAGGCCGTATCCAGGGGGGGGGGGTGACCGGTTTTGAACCCCCCCCCCCCCCCGAAATTTTTGACCGACTCGAAAATAAGTCGAAAATTAGTAAAACCTAGGTAAAAATCAGTAAAATTAGTCGAAAACTGAGTCAAAAATTAGTAACCCCCCCCCCCCAAAAGTCAACAATTAGTAAACCCCCCCCCCCCCCCTGAACAAAAATCCTGGATACGGCCCTGATATATATATATATATATATATATATATATATATATATATATATATATATATATATATATATATATATATATATATATATATATATATATATATATATATATATATATTTATATTTATATATTTATATATACATATATATATATATATATATATATATATATCTATCCATATATATATATATATACATATATATATCTATCCATATATATATATATATATATATATATATATATATATATATATATATATATATATATATATATATATATATATATATATATATATATAGAGAGAGAGAGAGAGAGAGAGAGACAAAATAGTGATAATAACAGTAGTAAAAATATATGTTACGCTAAAAATTCTTAAATGCGAAAAAAAGAATAAGCTTAAGCTTGAAAAAACACAAATAAGGAATACGAAATTTTCTTAAACTGTACTTATTCGATGTCTTCTAAGACTACCGTTGAAGATGGTTATCATAAATCATTACGTTTTTATGCTTTCAAGTGTCTGAACTTGATCTTACCTCTTTGAGGGAAATGTTACATTCGTGTCATCTTGTTCCAGAAGAAGGACATGTTGTATATAAATGAGGTAGAGATTGCCAATTTAGGTTTTAATTCGGTTTTTAAGTCCAATTGGATAAGAGTGTATGCTGCTAGAACCAAGTACTGTATGAGAATTGAGGTCTTGTTTCGTTAATTGTTAATGAAACAGTGTTGTCTCATCCACAAACCGGCTGTTTTTTCAGACGGTCCATAACAGGGAAATCGTCCAAGCTAATATACTTATTTGACATTTTTTGTAGGACTACCAGTGGTGGTGGAGAAGTTTTATGACGTCGGGATTTACAGCATTTTATCTGTTCGCTTACTGTATCCATTACTATATGACCAAACTGAATATCGATCCGGGTGCATCTTCCTTCCTTTATTTTGGATACACTTTTATTATGGTGGCACTTTTCTTTATAATGACTGGTAAGTTTATTTCTTTAATTATTAGTAAATAATTAATTAGACCACACTGCTTTTCCATTTACGAAATAGTAAGCAAGAAAAACGGGTTCTAATTTTAATAAAGCTGTGAATAAATAACAACAAAATAAACACTTAATTAAAAAACACTCCGAATATTTCGGCCCCACGTCCGAGAGCCTTTCTAAACGGAAAAAAAGGGTTTTTTTTTGTTTTTTTTTTTGTTGTTGAGAAAGGCTCCCGGGCGTGGGGCCGAAATATTCGGAAGATTTTTTTAATTAAGTGTTTATTTTGTTGTTATTTATTCACTGCTTTATTAAATTAAAACCCGCTTTTCTTGCTTAAATTTTCGTTAATTATTTGCCTAAGTCTATTTTTGTTTTGTTAATTTTGAAGCCTGTTCAGATAATCAGTCAAGTGTCTCTAGGGAAGCGTCAGTCAGGGCTGGGAAGTAGTGGGGATTTCAGGGTTGCTAAAACTTCAGGCTGGTGTATTTTATTTCTATAATGTTTCCCCTATTCTTGTTATATTAAAAAATTGTTGTATTCCAGAAGCCAATTGTTAATGTTAGTAAGTTCTTTGTTATTGTTTTAACCCCCCCCCCCCGGTTAAAACAAACGGGTACCCCCCCCCCCCTTGATACGGCCTTGATAACAAATAATGAATAATTGTTAGGGATAATTGGCTTCTGGAACATACCCTTAGTTATTAGTACTTGACTCAATCAGCAAATTTTTTTTCGGAATTCTGATTATATTATATCCAAAGATCAGGGGTGCTATGGACATTACATTTGTAATGGTTTTCAATACATATTATCACCAAGTTACTATTCAAACAATGCTATTGTCAAAGGCCTTACACGGTAATACAGATCAGTGGTAGTTCTTGTGGCAATAAAATATAAGGCACTAAATATATAATAATCACAGCCATAGCCATTGTCCTACAAATTTATATGCAAAAACTACTGGTATTATGGTCCTAAAATAAGTTTTACGAGTCTTAAGGCGCATAGGTGTTGAATTTAGGGGTACTTGCGTAAAAATTAGTCAATTGATGTCCAGAATTCTATCTTCTCCCAGAAATAGGTGGTAACTTCATAAGTGATAATGAACCAGGACTTGGAAACAAATCCGTAATTCGAAATAAAAAGTGTGTGGGGGTGGGTTGGGGGTTTACCAGATATGGAAAATCAGAACAAGGAAAGTTTACTTTTTTCCCAGTATGAAGTCTAACGAATAAGTTTCGAAGCTTTATATTTAGAATGGAGGTTTCTTGCATTTTCAAGAAGTGAAGCAGTTCATCTCTCATTGAATTTATAAAGACCCTGCTAATATGGAAAATAGAACTTCAGATTCTTCTTTCTAATAAATTTATATAAGAAATTCCAATAAATTTTCAAATCTTTATAGATTTAATTCCAACGCTGGGTTGTCAGCTGCTTGAAGCGTCATTCAACTGATGACGCAGAATAACGGTTTTCAGAATTACAGTGAAAACAAAAGCTAGTTTACATGATATAATTCATCCGAAAACACTTTCCAGGGTTTCTCATTCGAAGGAGTATCTCATGACCCCAGTGCAATATAAGTCCTAAATATCCTTGCAAGAATAAAAGATTAAAAAGAGAAGAATTCTTTTTAAAAATTGACTTTTTTCTTTCTTTTTCTTTTAGTGTAGAATAATCACTTATGGCTGGTGCTTAGTCTTTCCGAAATTTGTGAATCAAAAGTTGTGTCTTCAGAGGCATGCATTGGGAAATTTTTTTAGAGTTTTTTTCAATTTTTTTTGAAATTTGAAAAAAAAGAAAGAATAAAAGTAGAAAAACTTCGTCTCTCCTATGTACATGCCTGTCTTTATTTCTTTATCCTTGCGTAATCTGCCCAAGGGTCGCAAAAATGAAAGACCAATTAATGTCTACCTTGATAAAACTGCATTTGGTTGGTTTCTAAAAGAAGACCTGTATTTGAAGAAGAGTAAAGTGAGACTTATACTACATATATTTGGAGTTTAATAGAAGGGGATGGAAGGACAGAAGGGGATGGGGATAGTCCCCTTAGATTGCTCTTAGAAACTCACTGGAGAATCTGCCTTAAAATGGACTTTTGGTTTTGAACCCACCATAAAAAAAATCAGATCTTATTATGTACGTTAATGTTTTGCAATATGGGGGTATTACTGTTGTCCTAAAAAAGCAACCGAGGTCAAACATGTAAAGGTATCCTTTTGAAACTTAGATTGTTTTTTAGAAAAGCTGCGTTTTAAGGCTTGTGAACATTAGGAAAGATTATTATTCCGTCGCAACCTATCCAAAGAAGACCAAAAACGGACAACATGAATAGACTGCATTTTATGGCACAATTTGTTTGGAAGGGCATAGCGTCCTTTAGACAAATCTCAATATGGGAATGTATTTTGTGTTTAGTCCTGCTGATATTGCAATTATTGGTCAGAATTAAAATGGCTATAGCTACAGTATATACTTTTTCTTCGTTCAAGGCAATTTCTAAGATTAATATGAAGATTTTCGCACTGACAACTCTAAAACTATTGAATGAAAGGTAGAAAACGAACTATACAAAAGCAGGGAATAAAGAAAATTTAAGGTTAAAATTAATGACAAAATTAAGCATGCTTTTCTGTATTTTCAAAATTGATCGTTATATTAGACAGGACTTTGACAACAAAAAAATAATAATAAGATAAAAGAATCTAATAGTTATAAAGTCAATAAAATATTCGTATTTAAAGAAGAATGGGGTAGACATACACCGTTGTCCAGTACCAAGAAAAAACAACCAAAACCAATGTAATATTCTCAGAACAGTAGAGGGCTGGCAAGTTTGTGATGATTGCAAATTTGAATCAAAAGAAACGCTTGGTATCAATACAAAAAAAAATATTCCATTCAAGGCCGTATCCAGAATTATTTTTTTTGGGGGGGGGGGGGTGCGGGGGTATAGAAGGATTTTTTTTTGGGGGGGGGGGTATAAAAACACATAAAAATTTGTTTATGCTCATATTTGTTACGTTTTTATGAGTCAGACAAACATTTCAGGGGGGGGGGTCAAACCCCCTCTCCCCCTGGATAGGTTGGATCTGTTCGGGTGTAGTTGTTGAGTGTGTATCGCCTTCGTTGGGTTGTTGAAGTCTTAAATTGTCACTGGGTCGTGTTGCTCTGTGTTTTGTTCTATTGGTTGCTTCTGGACAATCAGAAAAAGAGAACATCCTGAAAAATATTTAAGTGCTTTAGATTCAGAAAGATGCAAATAATTAGCCCTGGAGTCACTCAGTTCGGTAGTGTGGCAAGATTGGGCTCATTATAATCGAGCAAACTTGAATTAGTGGGGGAAAGATACGGAAAAAAATGGCCAAATCTCGGGGAAATTGCAACAGAATTTTTTTTACACTAAAATGTTCAGAAAAATCAGCTTAATCACACAAAAAAAATCTCCCCGAATCCCCCCTGCACAAGTATCCCAAATTCGCCCTTGAAGGGAGAAAATAAGGGGGGAAATCGATTTTTGGGGTTATAAATATTTTGGAGTTTGAATAGTTGTTTCCTATCAAATCAAGCATGCTGAATCCAAATATGAATTCAGATTTTAATTTTTCAGTACCCTAATGCCCATTTCCACTCATAAAGGGCGGAGGGTGGGGGGGTAAAACTTGAAATTAAGAGGCTGGTGGATTATTTGGTCGTTTCCTATGAAATCAATGGCGGCGAATTCCAAAATGAAGTTAAAAATTTGATTTTACGTGGTCAAGTACCTCATCTTACCTAAAACGGTTGTGAAAGTTGACCAACATGAACTAGTTATTTTAATCATTTGTCGGTTGATTCATCATTTCCTATCAAGCTAGGAATGGCACCTTAGAATACGAGTCTCGAACAGATTAATTTCAAACCAGTATTCCAGAATCTCCTTCCACTCCCCCTAAGTTTGCGGTTTCCATTCCTTAGTGTCATTCTTTATAGTCAGTGGAGACATCTACCATAGTACTTGATAGAAGACTGGCGTGTTCGAGGCTATATACAATGTTTGTGCCGTTTTTTTTGTTTTTTTTACTTCCGCAAAAGAAAGACAAAAGAATAAAATGGGATCTGCGATTTTTAATTGACACACTGCACAATCTCGACTTCTGCTCTTCGTACTTAGAGGTAAAAAGATTTGAGAGATGTGGAGCAGTATATCAAACGTTGTTGGAAG
The DNA here is from genome assembly GCF_049724085.1 of Artemia sp. Qi Xiang Cuo. Taxonomy (NCBI): domain Eukaryota; kingdom Metazoa; phylum Arthropoda; class Branchiopoda; order Anostraca; family Artemiidae; genus Artemia; species Artemia sp. Qi Xiang Cuo. Next base: position 24,221,058 of record NC_142811.1, read on the forward strand.
AGTCCAAAGAGAAAGCACATTTATTTCAGTATGTAGGAGACAACCTCAATTATGATATTGCTACTATAGACGGCCTGAATACTTTCCATGGAATGGGTCTTATTGAAGTGTCTACACCTGAGTTTCCGGCAACGGAGCTTTCAGTGCCAAGAAAAGAAATAAGTGGAGATGAGATAAAGTCAATCGGCACCATGCCATTCTACACTCACCAAAAACCCGCCAAGTCGCAACCAAGGACTTTTGTTTGCTTGACAAAAAATGGTGACACTTATGACAATGAATGGAGGTTGAAACGCTCTGGCGCATCTTTGGCTTTTTCAAAAGCTCATACATGAGCTGGTCGGCCTTTATATGGTCAATACACCAAAAGCTACCTCATCCGGGACTCGAAAATTCGTTTTTTGCCAAAGATTAACCACAACCCAAGCGATATCTCCTGTGTTTATTCTACACTTATGCATGCTAACGAGAGCGCTAATCGAGCTGGAAGAAACTCTAGTCATTATCTTTGACCAACTACTTTACTGGAAGGCGAATGTATCGTCGATGCAGATCCTGCCAATAGTGCTTTAAAAAATAATAGTGTTATCCTGGGTGGATTTGACACACGCCTGAGTTTCCTAGGAGTCATTGGCTTTCTTATAGCTGACTAAGGACCTTTAGAAATCATAAGTCAAGTATACGCACCTAACACTGGGCGTAGTATGTTACAAGGCGAAGCTGACTCTCGTGCAGTGAGAGGCCATGGTCTGTTGGAGGTAGCCCTTTATGCGAACCTTTTATCATCAGAACTGGGTAACAGAGCGTTTGATGGCAATGGCATGCTACCAGAGCAAAACGGCGTACGAGTCTCTCCTTGAAGGAGATGACATCGACAAAATGCAGGTGTCGGAAGCAGCAGAGCTTATCTATGAAATAGTTCAAAGTGTAAAGAACGATTATCCGAGTCCACAGCTGTCCGTCTTTAGTTTCAGCATATGGAACTGCTTGGAATCCTGAGAAAGAACCTAAGAGCTGAACGAACTGGCCACCTTAATCTTCATTTACAATTATTGTTAGAAATGCTTCCATATTTTGCTGCTTCCAACCATAGTCTTAGCAAGAAGTCTAATTAGCTGTTCCTGCAGTCGACTTTTCAGTTGTGGAAAGAGAATCCAGAGCAGTACACAATGTTACAGGAATACCTGTTCATCCGGAGAACTGACAACTACTGGGCAGCACTTTCTCCTGATTTGGTGATCGAACAGACGTTAATGAGAAGTATGAAAACGAGTGGAGGTCTGACGAGAGATAGAGGCATGACTGAATTACAGCAGCCAATTTGGACATCTGCTATGCCTACTTTGGTTCTAGTTAACGAAAGCATGCAGCAACTGACGGGCCTCGCGGAGTTGACTATTGAAAATCACACAGAAGCGACATCTTCTAGGAGAGCTAGAGACATGGCGGACATCGAAAAGATAGTTCTACACATTGAGCCCCTAGAACCCTTCAGGCAAGAATCATAGCTGTTGAACGTGGTTACTGGTGTCTGCGCTTCATCATCTGTAAACGCAGACGATGCCAAATCTGTGGGAGAAGCGATTCTGAAGGAAATGGAAGCGAAAGACATTAGCAAATATGTTTTCAGGAGAAAGGAGAAAGCTGTAACTATGGCTGAGAAGTCATCTGTGGTGATAAATAGCGAGAGGGTACTGGTCGACCCTGCTCTAATTTTTCAACGCCTAGCTGCAGTGGCTAGCAACAGTGGTTCTGACTTGAATGAGGTTCTGTCGTTCGAGCTCTGTTGTTTTCCACCATTGCTCTTTAGTTCGTTCGAGGTGATGAGGACAGCCGACAAAGCCTCTAACAAATGCACCGATGAAAACTGAGGGACTTAAGGGTCGAATGACACTGCCATCCTCCCAGAGAGTTTTGGACAGTGGCTGGATAGTCCCTAAAATCCCGTGGACTGCCGTATCCACATATTCTGAGGTTGCAGGATCTTACGTAGATTTTGTCACAAGACATTTCGGCGAGGCAGCGGTACACCGACGACGAAAAATTGCACACAGCTGAAGAGAACCAAAGGTTTGTCGTGTGCAACGATTGAATTCTCTCCTAACATGAAGATCTTCAAGAGAAAGGAGGAATTTCTGAGAAATCCCAAAAATAAACAACGCTTCATCGACCTACTTACTGAGAGGCTGGCGAACTCAGGATGCAAAGTTCTACATGCTCAGGATGATGCCGATGTCTTAGTTGTACAAACTTCAGTCAGTTTGCGCTGAAACTTCATTTACCATTTTTATTGGGAATGATACCGACCTATTAGTCCTTCTGCTGTACCATGCCAAGCTTGATGCATGTGATATCTTTATACAGACAGACACACATGGAAATAATGGATGAGCGCACGACATAAAAAGGATCAAGAACAAACTAGGAACCGAAGCAGCAGAAAATCTACTCGTTTGCCAAACAATGTCTGGCTGCGATTCAACATTTAGACTTCACGGCGTAGGGAAACCAGCAGAGGTTTCCTTGTCACTCAAAGATGGGATTTTAAGGATGCTTGTAAGATCTTCATGACACCAAGATCCAACCACCAGAAGATTGTCGAAGCTGGAGAGAAAGCTTTGCTCCGCATATGCAAAGGGAAAAGCAATGAGAAGACCCTGAAGGATGTCCGGGTGCGAGCATTCACAATGTGAGTTGCAAGTGCAAATGCTGTTGTTCAGGTAGAGCGGCTTCAACCAACTTTGGCTGTCGCAAAGTATCCCTTTTGCAGGTGCTATTTTCAAATAATGAAGTGGCAAGACACGTCAAATTCGCTAAAGCCCGAATAGTGGGGTTGGCGCCTCTCTTCGTCACGGAATATGTATCTTCCCATTATGACAGATGCTTCACCAGCACCGGAGAGCCTACTGAAGATGGTGTGGTGCCAGTGCACCAGCGGGTGCGAGTCGCTCAGATACAGCTGCCGTCGGAACGGTTTGCCCTGCAGCTTTGCTTGAGGGGAATGTAAAGGGGCGTTAGGCACTAACGGTGCAGCAACACAGGATGAGGGCGATAACGAAGACGAGCAGGAAGAAGAATTAGCTTTAGGTTGTGCTTTAAAATCAAAATGTTCTTGTGATTAATTTACCTGAGTTCTAAACGTTTTTCTTTTATAACCGATTGATCTGAAGTTTTGATCTCGATTAAAGAAGTGGTTTTTCAAGATATTATACTTAGCAACCCCTCATATTACAGGCCTTTTAGAGGCGGAAATGAGGTAAATAGTAAAAAAAATGCTGTTTGACCTCATGTTTGGCAATACGATACTTTATTTGATATAAAATGATCCTTTAGCCGCAAGAATCCGGCAAATTATGATCTGTGTACTTTACCCCCCCCCCCGTTTCGTGAAGGTGAAAATTGATACTGGGGTACGGAAAACATGATTTCTGACGTCGGATTCGGATTCTTCATGCTTGATTTGATAGAAAACGACCACTTAAACCCAAAAATACGTCCAAATATAAATTCTGATTTTCCCCCTTATTTTCCCTCTTCAAGGGGGATTTTGGGTAATTGTGCAAGGGGGATTCGGGGGGATTTTTTTTTGTGTGATTTAGCTGATTTTTCTGAACATTTTGGTGTGAAAAAAAATTCTGTTGCAATTTCCCCGAGGTCAAACCGTATTTTTCCTCCACTAAATGTACATTAAGAGTAGAAAACTCCTTCAGGACTAAGTGATTGGAACAATGTGTACCGCCTGCATCAGGCCTTCCCTTTGGTGTCCAAATCCCATGTTTTATGTGGTTCCTTCACTGCTAACCGAGCTGTATAGGTAGCCGTTCCAGTTACCCAAGACTGCTCCCAAGTCACTTAAAATACGCTAGTTGGTCGTCGGTTTGCAAGTCTTTCATAAATTACCTAGTTTCTCCCTGGTAGACCTGGGCTAAGCAGGAATATTTTGCAAAGTTCTGTTTTCGAAGTACTGCCACTAAAGACCACCTTGCTGATGTGTTGCGAATCAAATCCTTAGTAAACTCTTTTTATGTAAGGAAAGCTTAAAAACCTCCTGAAAAATAGTTAAGTGATTTAGATTCAGAAAGATGCGAATAATTTCCCTGAAGTATCTACAATACTTCAGGGCCAATTATTCGCATCTTTTATTCGCATCGCAATTTTTCCCACCCAACCACCCACCTTACCCGTCATATTAATCCAACCACCCGTCAACCACCCAACCACCCGTCATATTAATCAGTGATCTTAAAATTTAGGCTATGTCCACTAATTGCTATCTTTATTTATATCAAGGGTTCGTGTTTTTCCTTTGCAACTTTCATTGTTTTGGGGCTTTTCAGGGGGGGGGGGGTGTAGTTTTTTACTGGCCGATTGAATGAAAATAGCATATCACTATGCTCCCACATTGGGGATAGGGAAGGGATCCCACTGGAAAAATTAAAGGTTGTTTTCTTATTTGAACCACGCTGACCCCCTGGAGAAATGCCACTCTTTCCAACCTTCATGTATGACATTGCATTTTTTTTCTATATTGAATAATAGTTTTACTCAGAGTTCTTTATAGTTTGGGCAGATTGTGTTTTTTGTTGTATCTAAAAAAAGGAACCTTCATTGAGTCGATTCACAGAGCTTATTTTCCATCTCCTGTAAATTTAGGAAAATATCAAGTAATTCTAATGATACTAGGAACAACCTGACTTGATTTTAAAATTATGTTTATTTTCTCTTTTTAGGAACGATTGGATTCTTTGCCTGTTTCTGGTTTGTCAGAAAGATCTATTCGGTAGTCAAAGTGGATTAGTGTAGTATTTTGAATGTGATATTGACCCAGTGTAGTGAGAATAAAATGGCAAATATTGCCTCTTTAAACGTCAGATTCTTGTTATATTGAACTTTAGAAAACATCCTGCGAACAAAAATCTTCAAATTAAAGTGTGAATCGCAGTCTAGGAGATTTGGCTTTAGACTTTCTTTTGTGGTGAAGGTATTCTAATTCTCTATTTTATATTGTTACCGTGGTATCCAGCTTTCTGTCTTGCCAATATTATCCCAAATGAGTCAATAAAAGGAAGTTAAAATAAAGATCAGACACTAAAATAGTGACGTGCCAAAAACAAGAATATGGTTTAGTAATCTCGTTAAATAAACACTTTTCCCCTATTATATTAATGTCAATTTCTCTTGTTCGTCATATTAATTTTCATGAGAATCCATGAAATTGCGATGAAGCAGCAACTATAAAGTGTGACTAAAGCTTGTATGCCAGAAATGGATTGGTCATTTTTTTTGCCAAAGGAATTAACAAGTACAGAAGATTAAGACTAAAGGATGAGACGAAGAACGGACAAACTTAAAAACTTTTCTGTATCACGAAGATACAAGAAACATCATTGTTAAAATACTGGGCAGCAACGATCTTAGTTTCAATTTCAATTTGCTTCTGGTTCCCAAAACTGAATTATTTTCCTTTGTTTCTTTTTCTTTTTTTTCTTTCTTCTTTTCTTTCATCTCTTTATGTATTATTTCATGAATATTCTATTTAAGCCCAAGCCCTTTAAAACTTGATGAAAACACAGAATTTTCAACTGGTGGACACGTTACTAATTGATACCAAGGTATTAATATATATTAACGATACTTTATCAAAGGCCTTAAGTTTTGAAAATAGATTCTATCCAGTAAACTACTATTCCTGGAAGACTTTACGACTAATTCAACAGACTATTATGACTATTCTAGAGCATAGAATTCGGTTACAAGTATTATTTGGCATAAAGATGAGCATTCTGGAACTCTTTAGCCCTTAACTTGGTATATAGGCATAAAAATGTGGCCTATCTTAAGGCCTATAAGTATATAGGTGAAATCGGGTCTTGTTTTCATTTGTTGGGTTTTGTTTATGTGCCACGGTAATTTGTAGTTTATTTATATTATTGCATCTTAATGTTACTCAAGAACACATTGCCAAATTGAGAATAATTTAAGATTATCGTCCCTTAGTACTTAGTCTGTCTTCACAGGCTTCAGATTATGTAAAGACTCTTCCTGTAAATGTACTCTAACCCCCTATTCCGCAAGGGCTGGAAAGAGGATATAGATATCGTTCATGAAAAAGTCGAAACTCATTTTCAGGTTTGTCTCAAGTTTTTGAAGTTGCCATATTTTAGCAAAAAATGGCAAGTCCATACAAATTTTCTATCAAAACCGTTCTTTTTCTTTTTTATTAAGTATGTCTCAATAAGAGAATTCAAGCTCATCTGAAAAAAAACATAAGGTCTTTACTAGATGCCAAAACACGATATAAACCCGCGAATGGGATCAACCATAGTTTTGACTAGAATGATGTTTGAAGTGTTAAAATGAGCACCCTTCAAACCAAAAGCCAATGACTCGTTTAAAGTTGATACATCCATATCTTGCACAAGGGTCTTCAATTTAAAATAATGGCATGAAAATGTGATAAGGTTGGTTAGCTGATCCTGCAATTAAATGATGGTTAATCCCTTTAGTACTGCTGTTACTTTTATTGTTATTTCACTAGTTAATTGTTTGTTGGCCATAAATAGGCCAACTATTTTTTTGGCTTGTCTCTATCTCGTACTTCTATCATCAGTGGCGCCAGTTCACAAAAACATTGAGGGGGGAGGTATTTTTCGAAAATCTTGTGGGGCAAATTTGTTGTTTGGATGAAGATACTGCCAAAAAAGGTATTTTTCAAAATTTAGGAGAGAGTAAAAAAAAAATCTAGGGCGACACATACCGCCCTTCCCCGAATTGATGCCATGGTCTACCATCCACAGAAGATCTAAATTGTCTGAGATTCTCTAAAATTTAGGGTTTTACGAACTTCTAAGACAACTTAACGAATTTTTCAGTAATGTAGGATTAAAGAATCGTGATTTTTGGTCTATTAATATTTTTTAAATAAGATTCTTTTCTTTTTTCCTGTCTTTTCCCGCTTACTAACTCTTTCGTCAAGTATTGACAATTGATAAGTTGACCGTACAATTAAATGACAATGTTAACTCCTCGTTTCTAAGACTTGCAATTTAGTTTAATTATCGCTGTTGCTTTTATTGATGTTTAACTAATTAATCATTTGTTGGCAATCAATAGGATTCTTTTTCGGAAATCAAAATGTTAAGATCTGACCTCTTTGATCTAAGACACTTTTCCTGTGATTTCTTTCTTTTTTTTCACCCAGTACTGAGTTCTAAAGTATGAATGCTGAAGCACAAAAAAGTTTCGAAAAATAATTAAGGACTTTAAAAAAAGAAGTTAAGCAAGTATTCCTTCCATCAATAGGAAATTGTCTCAGTGGGGACTTCGATAACAGGAAAAAACATTTAGTTATGTGTTGTTGTTGTTGTTTTTTTATGAGAAGTAAGATCTTAGCAGTTTGATTGGCAAAACCAAGGCCTGAAATTTTAGTTAGCTTAATTGCTCATTTGTATGAGCAAACAACTTTGGTGAAATAGAACTTTTTTATTGTAAAAACTTTACTGTGTTCCCAAGCTTTTTGTCGATTTTACTGTAACATTTTAATCAGGTATTTTCTGTTTTTATGTTGCCACATTGCCACATTTGAAAGGACCCATGCCACAGTAAAAAAATTTCGGTTGAATTCAGTAAAAGGAAGCTAAGGATGCAATACCTGATTGCTATCAAGTGAACCGAATCGTACCTAGCCTCTTCAGAAATAATTGTTTTGTTTGGCTAATGATCATGATATGGCTAATGATATTTGGCTAATGATCATCTAATTGTGAAATTTTCGTTTGCTTTTTATTATTCCTAAATGTAACATGCATTCATTTTTGCTTCCGGCATCACTTCAGCCTTTATTAAAAAGTATATTCAGTACATAAAAACACTTCTTTTTGCTATGTCTAGAATGAGTGTAATTGTATGAAATTGCGCCAAGTTCTGACAATAGTGGAATTTTCGTCGCGCAGTGAAAAGAATATCTTCATGTGGGGGAACGTTTGGTTCGGTTCTGTTTAATTTCGCATCGCTCGTCCGATGCAGCGTCTTCGTGTGGGTGAATATTCGGGTTGCTTGTGTCGAGTTTCGCGTCGTTCGTCCGATGCAACGTGTTTTCGTGTGAGTAAAATTTAGGATTGCTTTTATAGAATTTCATGTCGCTCTTAGACGATACAAAATTTCTTCATGTTTGTGAATATTTGGTTCGCTTAAGTCGATATTCGCTTCGTTCGTCCCATGTAACGCGTTTTCGTGTGAGTAAAATTTAGAGTGGCTTCAGTCGAATTTTGCGTTGCTCTTACGACGCAAAGAGACATGTGGGCGAATATTTGGTTCATTTCTGTTTCTGGTACTAGGCCAAAAGCTTATTTTTCTGGCTGGCAAAATTACGTTTTAAGATAAGTAAAAGCTTCATTTGTAAACAGTTGCTGTTAAAATTCATTTTTAAAGAGCTATCCAAAATAACTAAAAATTCTTTCGAAACATTTTATTCGGAATTTTCAAAAAAATTCTACTTTAATCAGACTTACAAGAACTTTGCATAGATACGTCTCCTGCCGTTTTCACTTAACAGAATTTGCTCTCTTGTGTCAGAAGTTGGCTTTACTGCGTTTTTACTGGACTTAAGAGTAATCAGCGTGAGGTTTTTTTTATATTATTTGCCATATCTTCTATAAGCTAAGCTATTATTATCTACTGCGGAAGTGACTATAACGCGAGTTGTAACACAGTATATTTGATTGGGCAGTTTTGTATATTTTCTGTATTATTTGAGTTTGGTGGAGTCATGTTGTTGTTTTTTAAGTTTGCATAATTACTGAATAAAAAAATGGTATTCGAGTATCATAATCAATTTTAAGTTTTTTCGAGAAGATATATGTACTATACCAGTTGACATTGTAAGGCTCCAAAGCATCAAAAAAAGAGTACAAGAATTGTCCTACAGAAACCGCCCGTTTGAAGTAATAACACTAAAAGGCTGATAAACTGCAAGCCTCTTGGCAGGTCCAGAGCTACACGCAGGGATATTGGACTCCCATGACATTCCTCCGTAGGATCCATCTCCTGGAAAAATGGCTACTTGAAAATATTGATATTGGGGAGGACGATCTCTTCTTCCACCACTATTTGGAGATCTCTAACGCCATTAGAGTAATCTGGTGGTGTCAGCATGTGTCAGAGTCAAATCGATGCCACTGGCTTACGTTGGAGAATAAGACTCGTATCCGAGTGGTCCACTTTCTCTCGTGGACTATCCTGCTCTGTCGCTAATCGGCCCAAAACGCCACGCTAAGGGCCACAGGCGTCAAGCTCCAAAAATCCCCTTCCTTTCCTTTACCCAACCAATCTACTCTCGGTCTGTCTAGACTTCAGACCATAGTCTCTACCTAGGCTAATCAAAATGAAGTCAAAAGTAGAAAATGAAACAAAGCAATTCATAACAAACACATGTCAAGAACTCTGCACAAAGACAAAAACGGACTAACAAGAAAATCACTATTTTCATAAAAAGAAACTTGCTTTGGGGTGGGTGCCAGAATGGCACTGGCCAATTCGATAAATTAGAGTTCAAATCGAATGGCTTTTCGCATAACATTGTCTTTCAATGACCCAGAACAATCAAAGATAAATAGATTTTAACCAAAATTTTACTTCTTGTGCCTTGGCAATGAGAATTTAACTTGTACTTTCAAATTATACTATAAACAAATCTAATCACAATAGAAATGGGTCATTTATCTGAAAAGAAAAAGGGACATCGCCCCAACAGTGGATATCTTGTTTAGATGTTCTCTCTGGGAAGAATGCTTTTTTCCCCTCCCGTCTTGGGTCAGATCTGAGCTGATTTACAGTACTGGGTGCTCAGTGGTGGACAATCTTCCATTACGCGTTCAGACGTATATATATAGGAATTTATTTTAGAAGAGGGAGTCGCAAATTTTGTGCAGGTGATATCTATATGGTAAAATCGGAGAAAGAGTCAAATTGTAAAGGAATCCGAAGACCTCTGAATTCTTGTATTGCATTTTGTGATAAAACTGTTTTGATGAAGTTATGAAATTGTAATGTGCAAAAGCTTCTTCTGCAAACGGTATCCGTACTAAGTTTAAGAATTTGACCTGATAAATGGAGCTTGCATAGTATTAAAATGGAAATTTAAAAATGTCTCTATCGGAAGTTAACCAGATTTGAATCTTCTAAAAGGTTTTGACCTCTATTTCACTCCGCTTTTCTACTACTACTACTACTAACAACTCATCACAGCACCAAGCCGCCTGAGGCCAACACAGCTACGCACGCTCCTCCTCTTTTTACACCCGCCCACGAAGTTCCCATTTCCTTTAAATCTTTATTTATGACGTCCTCCGACCCCAGACGGGGACAACCTGCTTTCCGTTTAGCCCTAGATGGTTGGCCGAAAAGAACACTCTTCGGCAATCTGTCATCCGCACAACGCGCCCAAGCCACCTCAACCTTTCTTTCATTATAGCCCTAGAGAGCGGTAGTGAACCACATTTTTCGTATAGCCTAATATTTGAAATACGGTCAGTCAGCCGGGTACCCAGAACAATCCTTAAGCAATTTTTCTTGAAAACATCTAGCAAGTCTTCATCCGCTTTTCGGAGCGTCCACGCTTCAGAGCCATATTTGATCACTGTCATCACTGTAGCTTTTAATATTCTAATCTTGGTTTGCAGACTTATCTTCCTATTCTTCCAGACTTTTTTTACTGTGAAAAACACCCTGAGCCTTGGCTATTCTATTTTTAATATCTTCACTGCTCTCACCAAATAATACTACCAAGGTAAGTGAAGCTGCCCAACTAATCAATCTTTTCCTTACCCAACGTCACCTTTTTATCTTCACTTATTCCCAGCTTCAATGACTTAGTCTTCTTAACATTAATTTTCAAACCAACTCTAGCACCCTGAACTCGCAAAGCCTCTAAAAGTTCATTCATTTTGCTCACACTTTCATCTAGGATGCTTAAATCATCAGGAGACTTTTTCCTCCCCATTTGATTCCGTGGTCTCCCATTGCCTTTCCTGTGCTCCCTAAGACAAAGTCGATCAAACTAATCCATACAAAAGGGGGATAGAACACAACCCTGCTTAACTCCTGGTTTAATACAAAACCAGCTGCTAGCCTCATTTCCTACCTTAACCGCAGCAGTGTTATTCTCGTACATAGCACTAATCACTTTAATGTATTTGTCTGGTACACCATACAAGGATAAAACCTTTACTAAAGCTCTTCTATCAACAGAATCAAACGCTTGTTCATAATCTATAAAACTGAGGACCAAAGTTGTTTGAAAACTCAGGCACTTCTCAATTATTAGCCTAAGAGTGAAAATTTGGTCGACACATCCTCTACCTTTTCTAAAACCGCACTGCTCTTAAAACTTTGTCTACGGCATCTTTCAGTCTAAAAAGTATCATATTACTAAGTAATTTACTACCTACAGAGACCAGACTAATGCCTCGATAATTACCACACTCACTTTTATCACCTTTCTTAGAATGGATGCATGAAGGTTTTCTCGCTGTTGCTAGAAACTTCCCCTTTTTCGGGTACCATATTTACAGTAATCCATGGATCGTTCTGAACTTCAGTGCCGTCCATTTTAAAGAACTCGATTGTCGCCCTCTCAGTACATAGAGTCTTCTTGCTTTCTAACTCTTATCATGCCGCCGATATTCCCTCCTCACAGAACAAATCTTCCTTCACGTCCAAGGTATCACAAACATTTTTATTTTCCTCTATATTTTTTCCTGCAACTCTATCTCGGTTAAGCAAATTCTCAAAATGTTCTGACAATCTCTCTTTAGTGTTTTCCTTATCGTTAATTGCGACCCCATTCCTATCTTTAACTTGGCCATGTCCGGATTGACTACTCCCTCTCAATTTGTTAACGTGCCAGTACAATATTTTAAATACTTTTCAAATGCTTATTATACTTTTGCCTGGAACATTTCTCAAAAAAATGATCCGACAAAGTGTGCTTCTCACAAAAATCTGAATATAGAGTTATCCATAGGGTCGGTCATTCGAAGTTCCGCTTCCAATAGTTCTTTCAATATTTACCACTAGATAAAATAAAAGGTAGCCTATACATAGCAATATCATGCGAAGGAGCGACCCGGCTCAATGGTAACCGAAACTGTAGAAAACGGAATTTTGATACCAATAGATACATCGAAATAATCAGATTTTAATGCTGATTTCAAATATATAAGTTTCATCAAGTTTAGTCCTACCTATCAAGAGTTACGTGCCTGAGGAAATTTCGCTGATTTTTGAAAAAAGGGGGAAAGACCCCCTAAAAGTTATAGCACCTCAATGAAAATCACACCATCATATTCAGCGTATCAGAGAACCCTACTGCAGAGGTTCCAAGCTCCTATCTACAAAACTGTGGAATTTTGCATTTTTTGCCAGAAGAAAGATCAGGGATGCGTGTTTATTTGTTTGTTTGTTTCTTTTTTTTCCCCAGGGGTGATCGTATCGACCCAGTGGTCTTAGAATGTCGTGGGAGGGCTCATTCAAACGGAAATTAAAAGTTCTAGTTCCTTTTTTAAATGACAAAAAAAATGGAGGGCAACTAGGCCCCCTCCCACGCTTTTTTTTTTCCCAAAGTCACCCGATCAAAATTTTGAGATAGCCATTTTGTTCAACATGGTCGAAAATATGATAAATATGTCTTTTAGGATGACTTAGTCCCCCAAGGTCCCCGGGGGGAGGGCTGAAAGTTATGAACTTTACCAATTGTTAACATATAGTATTGGTTATTGGGAAGTATACAGACGTTTTCAGGGGGAATTTTTTCTGGTAGTGGGGGGTGGGGTTGGGGAGTGGGTCGGGGGTTATGTGGGAGGATCTTTCCATGAAGGACGTTTTCATGGGGAAGGGACATTCCTATGAAGGGGGCGCCGGATTTCCCAGCATTATTTAAAAAAAGATCAGAAATTATATATAAAAAAACATATATATAATTTTTTTAATAATGAAACATATATTTATATATATATGTAAAAAAGTTTTTTTCAACTGAAATTAAGGAGCAACATCAAAACTTAAAACGACAGAAAACATTACGTATATGATTGGGTTCACCCCCTAGTCAATACCTCGCTCTTTAAGCCAAAGATTTTTTAGTACTTCAATAATAGCTGTTTATTCTAAATAAAGGCATTTGTGATTAAGGGGTCATTTTTAAAGAATTGGAAAAAAATTTGAACTTTAGCTTAAAGAGCAAGGTATTGACTAGAGGGTGAACCCTCTAATATACGTATAAAAAATATATGAATATAGAAGTTCGTTACGTAAGTTAATTCGTAAGCTAAGTATATTTATTACTAATAAAAACGTTCGTAAATAAAATTAAACAGGCTTCGAGAAAACCATTTAAGCAAATAAAAATAAAATTAATATTCAAATTTGTTTTAATTATTCAAGTAAGGTGAGCCGAAATCAAAACCTGTATTAATTCAAAACGTTCAAAAATTAAATAAAAAAAACAAGTTTTTTTAACTGAAAGTAAGGAACGACGTTAAAACTTAAAACGAACAGAAATTATTCCGTACATGAAATGGGCTGTCCCCTCCTCAACACCACTCTTTACGCTAAAGCTTGACTTTCTCACAACTCTGTTTTTTTTTTAAACAATGAAAAACTTTAGCGTAAAGAGCGAGGCGTTGAGGAGGGGACAGCCCCTTTCATGCACGGAATAATTTCTGGTCGTTTTAAGTTTTAACGTCGTTCCTTACTTTCAGTTAAAAAAAAACTTTTTTTTTTATTTAATGGCGTTTAAGGCTCTTAAGGAATTTACTAATGGTGTTTAAGGCCCTAGTAATGCCACAGAAAACACCAGTAGTAATTATCACTAGTCTTGCTAACTACCTTTTTTTACTACATCAACCGTGTCGTACTCCTCCTAAGGAATTTACTAATGGTGTTTAAGGTCCTAGTAATGCCACAGAAAACACCAGTAGCATTTATCACTAGTCTTGCTAACTACCTTTTTTACCGCATCAACCATGTAGTACTCCTCTTAAGGAATTTACTAATGGGGTTTAAGGCCCTAGTAATGCCACAGAAAACATCAGTAGTAATTATCACTAGTCTTACTAACTACCTTTTTTACTGCATCAACCGTGTAGTACTCCTCTTAAGGAATTTACTAATGGTGTTTAAGGCCCTAGTAATGCCACCGAAAACACCAGTAGTAATTATCACTAGTCTTGCTAACTACCTTTTTTTACCGCATCAACCGTGTAGTACTCCTCTTAAGGAATTTACTATTGGTGTTTAAGGCCCTAGTAATGCCACAGAAAACACCAGTAGTAATTATCACTAGTCTTGCTAACTACCATTTTTTACCGCATCAACCGTGTAGTACTCCTCTTAAGGAATTTACTAATGGTGTTTAAGGCCCTAGTAATGCCACAGAAAACACCAGTAGTACTTATCACTAGTCTTGCTAAATACCTTTTTTTACCGGATCAACCGTGTAGTACTCCTCTCAAGGAATTTACTAATGGTATTTAAGGCCCTAGTAATGCCAGAGAAAACACCAGTCGTAATTATCACTAGTCTTCCTAACTACCTTTTTTTTACCGCATCAACCGTGTAGTACTCCTCTTGAGGAATTTACTAATGGTGTTTAAGGCCCTAGTAATGCCACAGAAAACACCAGTAGTAATTATCACTAGTCTTGCTAACTACATTTTTTTTACCGCATCAACCGTGTCGTACTCCTCTTAAGGAATTTACTAATGGTGTTTAAGGCCCTAGTAATGCCACAGAAAACACCAGTAGTAATTATCACTAGTCTTGCTAACTACCTTTTTTTTACCCTATCAACCGTGTAGTACTCCTCTTGAGGAATTTACTAATGGTGTTTAAGGCCCTAGTAATGCCACAGAAAACACCAGTAGTAATTATCACTAGTCTTGCTAACTACCTTTTTTTACCGCATCAACCGTGTAGTACTCCTCTTAAGGAATTTACTAATGGTGTTTAAGGCCATAGTAATGCCACAGAAAACACCAGTAGTAATTATCACTAGTCTTGCTAACTACCTTTTTTTTACCGCATCAACCGTGTAGTACTCCTCTTGAGGAATTTACTAATGGTGTTTAAGGCCCTAGTAATGCCACAGAAAACACCAGTAGTAATTATCACTAGTCTTGCTAACTACCTTTTTTTACTGCATCAACCGTGTTGTACTCCTCTTTAGGAATTTACTAATGGTGTTTAAGGCCCTAGTAATGCCACAGAAAACACCAGTAGTAATTATCACTAGTCTTTCTAACTACCTTTTTTACCGCATCAACCGTGTAGTACTCCTCTTTAGGAATTTACTAATGGTGTTTAAGGCCCTAGTAATGCCACCGAAAACACCAGTATTAATTATCACTAGAATTGCTAACTAACATTTTTTTACCGAATCAACCGTGTAGTACTCCTCTTAAGGAATTTACTATTGGTGTTTAAGGCCCTAGTAATGCCACAGAAAACACCAGTAGTAATTATCACTAGTCTTGCTAACTACCTTTTTTTACCGCATCAACCGTGTAGTACTCCTCTTAAGGAATTTACTAATGGTGTTTAAGGCCCTAGTAATGCCACAGAAAACACCAGTAGTACTTATCACTAGTCTTGCTAAATACCTTTTTTTACCGGATCAACCGTGTAGTACTCCTCTTGAGGAATTTACTAATGGTGTTTAAGGCCCTAGTAATGCCACAGAAAACACCAGTAGTAATTATCACTAGTCTTGCTAACTACCTTTTTTTACTGCATCAACCGTGTCGTACTCCTCCTAAGGAATTTACTAATGGTATTTAAGGTCCTAGTAATGCCACAGAAAACACCAGTAGCATTTATCACTAGTCTTGCTAACTACCTTTTTTACCGCATCAACCATGTAGTACTCCTCTTAAGGAATTTACTAATGGTGTTTAAGGCCCTAGTAATGCCACAGAAAACATCAGTAGTAATTATCACTAGTCTTACTAACTACCTTTTTTACCGCATCAACCGTGTAGTACTCCTCTTAAGGAATTTACTAATGGTGTTTAAGGCCCTAGTAATGCCACCGAAAACACCAGTAGTAATTATCACTAGTCTTGCTAACTACCTTTTTTTTACCGCATCAACCGTGTAGTACTCCTCTTAAGGAATTTACTAATGGTGTTTAAGGCCCTAGTAATGCCACAGAAAACACCAGTAGTAATTATCACTAGTCTTGCTAACTACCTTTTTTTACCGCATCAACCGTGTAGTACTCCTCTTAAGGAATTTACTAATGGTGTTTAAGGCCCTAGTAATGCCACAGAAAACACCAGTAGTACTTATCACTAGTCTTGCTAAACCTTTTTTTACCGCATCAACCGTGTAGTACTCCTCTTGAGGAATTTACTAATGGTGTTTAAGGCCCTAGTAATGCCACAGAAAACACCAGTAGTAATTATCACTAGTCTTGCTAACTACATTTTTTTTACCGCATCAACCGTGTCGTACTCCTCTTAAGGAATTTACTAATGGTGTTTAAGGCCCTAGTAATGCCACAGAAAACACCAGTAGTAATTATCACTAGTCTTGCTAACTACCTTTTTTTTACCCTATCAACCGTGTAGTACTCCTCTTGAGGAATTTACTAATGGTGTTTAAGGCCCTAGTAATGCCACAGAAAACACCAGTAGTAATTATCACTAGTCTTGCTAACTACCTTTTTTTACCGCATCAACCGTGTAGTACTCCTCTTAAGGAATTTACTAATGGTGTTTAAGGCCATAGTAATGCCACAGAAAACACCAGTAGTAATTATCACTAGTCTTGCTAACTACCTTTTTTTACCGCATCAACCGTGTAGTACTCCTCTTTAGGAATTTACTAATGGTGTTTAAGGCCCTAGTAATGCCACAGAAAACACCAGTAGTAATTATCACTAGTCTTGCTAACTACCTTTTTTTACTGCATCAACCGTGATGTACTCCTCTTTAGGAATTTACTAATGGTGTTTAAGGCCCTAGTAATGCCACAGAAAACACCAGTAGTAATTATCACTAGTCTTGCTAACTACCTTTTTTACCGCATCAACCGTGTAGTACTCCTCTTTAGGAATTTACTAATGGTGTTTAAGGCCCTAGTAATGCCACCGAAAACACCAGTAGTAATTATCACTAGTCTTGCTAACTACCTTTTTTTTACCGAATCAACCGTGTAGTACTCCTCTTAAGGAATTTACTATTGGTGTTTAAGGCCCTAGTAATGCCACAGAAAACACCAGTAGTAATTATCACTAGTCTTCCTAACTACCTTTTTTACCGCCTTAACCGTGTCGTACTCCTCTTAAGGAATTTACTAATTGTGTTTAAGGCCCTAGTAATGCCACGGAAAACACCAGGAGTAATTATCACTAGTTTTACTAACTACCTTTTTTTACCCCATCAGCCGTGTAGTACTCCTCTTAAGGAATTTACTAATGGTGTTTAAGGCCCTAGTAATGCCACAGAAAACACCAGTAGTAATTATCACTAGTCTTGCAAACTACCTTTTTTATCGCATCAACCATTTAGTGCTCCTCTTAAGGAATTTACTAATGGTGTTTAAGGCCCTAGTAATGCCACAGAAAACACCAGTAGTAATTGTCACTAGTCTTGCTAACTACCTTTTTTATCGCATCAACCATGTAGTGCTCCTCTTAAGGAATTTAGTAATGGTGTTTAAGGCCCTAGTAATGCCACAGAAAACACCAGTCGTAATTATCACTAGTCTTGCTAACTACCTTTTTTATCGCATCAACCATGTAGTGCTCCTCTTAAGGAATTTAATAATGGTGTTTAAGGCCCTAGTAATGCCACAGAAAACACCAGTAGTAATTTTCACTAGTCTTGCTAACTACCTTTTTTATCGCATTAACCATGTAGTGCTCCTCTTAAGGAATTTACTAATGGTGTTTAAGGCCCTAGTAATGCCACGGAAAACACCAGTAGTAATTATCACTAGTCTTGCTAACTAACTTTTTTCTCGCATCAACCATGTAGTGCTCCTCTTAAGGAATTTACTAATGGTGTTTAAGGCCCTAGTAATGCCACTGAGAACACCAGTAGTAATTATCACTAGTCTTACTATCTACCTTTTTTTTAACTCATCAACCGTGTAGTACTCCTCTTAAGGAACTTACTAATGGTGTTTAAGGCCCTAGTAATGCCACAGAAAACACCAGTAGTAATTATCACTAGTCTTGCTAACTACCTTTTTTTACCTCATCAACCGTGTAGTTCTCCTCTTAAGGAATTTACTAATGGTGTTTAAGGCCCTAGTAATGGCACAGAAAACACCAGTAGTAATTATCACTAGTCTTGCTAACTACCTTTTTTTTCCCTCATCAACCGTGTAGCACTCCTCTTAAGGAATTTACTAATGGTGTTTAAGGCCCTAGTAATGCCACAGAAAACACCAGTAGTAATTATCACTAGTCTTGCTAACTACCTTTTTACCGCATCAACCATGTAGTACTCCTCTTAAGGAATTTACTAATGGTGTTTAAGGCCCTAGTAATGCCAAAGAAAACAACAGTAGTAATTATCACTAGTCTTACTTTTTACCTTTTTACCGCATCAACCATGTAGTACTCCTCTTAAGGAATTTTACTAATGGTGTTTAAGGCCCTAGTAATACCACGGAAAACACCAGTAGTAATTATCACCAGTCTTGCTAACTACCTTTTTGACCGCCTCAACCGTGTCGTACTCCTCTTAAGGAATTTACTAATGGTGTTTAAGGCCCTAGTAATGCCACAGAAAACACCAGTAGTAATTATCACTAGTCTGGCTAACTACCTTTTTTACCGCATCAACCGTGTAGTACTCCTCTTAAGGAATTTACTAATGGTGTTTAAGGCCCTAGTAATGCCACAAAAAACACCAGTAGTAATTATCACTAGTCTTGCTAACTACCTTTTTTACCGCATCAACCGTGTAGTACTCCTCTTAAGGAATTTACTAATGGTGTTTAAGGCCCTAGTAATGCCACAGAAAACACCAGTAGTAATTATCACTAGTCTTGCTAACTACCTTTTTACCGCATCAACCATGTAGCACTCCTCTTAAGGAATTTATTAATGGTGTTTAAGGCCCTAGTAATGCCACAGAAAACACCAGTAGTAATTATCACTAGTCTTGCTAACTACCTTTTTTTACCGCATCAACCGTGTCTTACTTCTCTTAAGGAATTTACTAATGGTGTTTAAGGTCCTAGTAATGCCACAGAAAACACCATTAGTAATTACCACTAGTCTTACTAACTACCTTTTTACCGCATCAACCATGTAGTATTCCTCTTAAGGAATTTACTAATGGTGTTTAAGACCCTAGTAATGCCACAGAAAAAACCATTAGTAATTATCACTAGTCTTACTAACTACCTCTTTACCGCATCAACCGTGTATTACTCCTCTTAAGGAATCTACTAATGGTGTTTAAGGCCCTAGTAATGCCACAGAAAACACCAGTAGTAATTATCACTATTCTTACTAACTACCTTTTTTACCGTATCAACCGTGTAGTACTCCTCTTAAGGAATTTACTAATGGTGTTTAAGGCCCTAATAATGCCACAGAAAACACCAGTAGTAATTATCACTAGTGTTGCTAACTACCTTTTTTTACCGCATCAACCGTGTCATATTCCTCTTAAGGAATTTACTAATGGTGTTTAAGGCCCTAGTAATGCCTCAGAAAATACCAGTAGTAATTATCACTTAGTCTTTCTAACTAACTTTTTTTTACCGCATCAACCGTATAGTACTCCTCTTAAGGAATTTACTAATGGTGTTTAAGACCCTGGTAATGCCACAGAAATCACCAGTAGTAATTATCACTAGTCTTGCTAACTACCTTTTTTACCGAATCAACCGTATAGTACTCCTCTTAAGGAATTTACTAATGGTGTTTAAGGCCCTCGTAATGCCACAGAAAACACAAGTATTAATTATCACTACTCTTGCTAACTACCTTTTTTACCGCATCAACCGTTTAGTACTCCTCTTAAGGAATTTACTAATGGTGTTTAAGGCCCTAGTAATGCCACAGAAACACCAGTAGTAACTATCACTACTCATGCTAACTATCTTTTTTAACGCATCAACCGTGTAGTACTCCTCTTAAGGAATTTACTAATGGTATTTAAGGCCCTAGTAATGCCACATGAAACACCAGTAGTAAGTATCACTAGTCTTGCTAACTACCTTTTTTACCGCATCAACCGTGTAGTACTCCTCTTAAGGAATTTACTAATGGTGTTTAAGGCCCTAGTAATACTACAGAAAACACCAGTAGTAATTATTACTAGTCTTGCTAACTACCTTTTTTTACTGCATCAACCATGTCGTACTCCTCTTAAGGAATTTACTAATGGTGTTTAAGGTCCTAGTAATGCCACAGAAAACACCAGTAGCATTTATCACTAGTCTTGCTAACTACCTTTTTTACCGCATCAACCGTGTAGTACTTCTCTTAAGGAATTTACTAATGGTGTTTAAGGCCCTAGTAATGCCACAGAAAACACCAGTAGTAATTATCACTAGTCTTGCTAACTACCTTTTTACCGCATAAACCATGTAGTACTCCTCTTAAGGAATTTACTAATGGTGTTTAAGGCCTTAGTAATGCCAAAGAAAACAACAGTAGTAATTATAACTAGTCTTACTATTTACCTTTTTACCGCATCAACCTTGTAGTACTCCTCTTAAGGAATTTACTAATGGTGTTTAAGGCCCTAGTAATGCCACTGAAAACACCAGTAGTAATTATCACTAGTCTTGCTAACTACCATTTTTACCGCCTCAACCGTGTCGTACTCCTCTTAAGGAATTTACTAATGGTGTTTAAGGCCCTAGTAATGCCACAGAAAACACCAGTAGTAATTATCACTAGTCTTGCTAACTACCTTTTTTAGCGCATCAACCGTGTAGTACTCCTCTTAAGGAATTTACTAATGGTGTTTAAGGCCCTAGTAATGCCACAGAAAACACCAGTAGTAATTATCACTAGTCTTGCTAACTACCTTTTTAACGCATCAACCGTGTAGTACTCCTCTTAAGGAATTTAATAATGGTGTTTAAGGCCCTAGTAATGCCACAGAAAACACCAGTAGTAATTATCCCTAGTCTTGCTAACTACCTTTTTACCGCATCAACCATGTAGCACTCCTCTTAAGGAATTTATTAATGGTGTTTAAGGCCCTAGTAATGCCACAGAAAACACCAGTAGTAATTATCACTAGTCTTGCTAACTACCTTTTTTTACCCGCATCAACCGTGTACTACTCCTCTTAAGGAATTTACTAATGGTGTTTAAGGCCCTAGTAATGCCACAGAAAACACCAGTAGTAATTATCACTAGTCTTACTAACTACCTTTTTACCGCATCAACCCTGTAGTACTCCTCTTAAGGAATTTACTAATGGTGTTTAAGACCCTAGTAATGCCACAGAAAACACCAGTAGTAATTATCACTAGTCTTACTAACTACCTTTTTTACCGTATCAACCGTGTAGTACTCCTCTTAAGGAATTTACTAATGGTGTTTAAGGCCATAGTAATGCCACAGAAAACACCAGTAGTAATTATCACTAGTCTTGCTAACTACCTTTTTTTACCGCATCAACCGTGTAGTACTCCTCTTGAGGAATTTACTAATGGTGTTTAAGGCCCTAGTAATGCCACAGAAAACACCAG
Source organism: Artemia sp. Qi Xiang Cuo (assembly GCF_049724085.1). Lineage (NCBI taxonomy): Eukaryota > Metazoa > Arthropoda > Branchiopoda > Anostraca > Artemiidae > Artemia > Artemia sp. Qi Xiang Cuo. Next base: position 24,242,787 of record NC_142811.1, read on the forward strand.
TAGTAATTATCACTAGTCTTGCTAACTACCTTTTTTTACTGCATCAACCGTTATGTACTCCTCTTAAGGAATTTACTAATTGTGTTTAAGGCCCTAGTAATTCCACAGAAAACACCAGTATTAATTATCACTAGTCTTGATAACTACCTTTTTTACCGCATCAACCGTGTAGTACTCCTCTTAAGGAATTTACTAATGGTGTTTAAGGCCCTAGTAATGCCACCGAAAACACCAGTAGTAATTATCACTAGTCTTGCTAACTACCTTTTTTTTACCGAATCAACCGTGTAGTAATCCTCTTAAGGAATTTACTATTGGTGTTTAAGGCCCTAGTAATGCCACAGAAAACACCAGTAGTAATTATCACTAGTCTTCCTAACTACCTTTTTTACCGCCTTAACCGTGTCGTACTCCTCTTAAGGAATTTACTAATAGTGTTTAAGGCCCTAGTAATGCCACGGAAAACACCAGTAGTAATTATCACTAGTTTTACTAACTACCTTTTTTACCACATCAGCCGTGTAGTACTCCTCTTAAGGAATTTACTAATGGTGTTTAAGGCCCTAGTAATGCCACAGAAAACACCAGTAGTAATTATCACTAGTCTTGCTAACTACCTTTTTTATCGCATCAACCCTGTAGTGCTCCTCTTAAGGAATTTACTAATGGTGTTTAAGGACCTAGTAATGCCACAGAAAACACCAGTAGTAATTATCACTAGTCTTGCTAACTACCTTTTTTATCGCATCAACCATGTAGTGCTCCTCTTAAGGAATTTATTAATGGTGTTTAAGGCCCTAGTAATGCCACAGAAAACACCAGTCGTAATTATCACTAGTCTTGCTAACTACCTTTTTTATCGCATCAACCATGTAGTGCTCCTCTTAAGGAATTTACTAATGGTGTTTAAGGCCCTAGTAATGCCACAGAAAACACCAGTAGTAATTGTCACTAGTCTTGCTAACTACCTTTTTTATCGCATCAACCATGTAGTGCTCCTCTTAAGGAATTTACTAATGGTGTTTAAGGCCCTAGTAATGCCACTGAAAACACCAGTAGTAATTATCACTAGTCTTGCTAACTACCTTTTTTATCGCATCAACCCTGTAGTGCTCCTCTTAAGGAATTTACTAATGGTGTTTAAGGCCCTAGTAATGCCACGGAGAACACCAGTAGTAATTATCACTAGTCTTACTAACTACCTTTTTTTTACCACATCAACCGTGTAGTACTCCTCTTAAGGAACTTACTAATGGTGTTTAAGGCCCTAGTAATGCCACAGAAACACCAGTAGTAACTATCACTAGTCCTGCTAACTATCTTTTTTACCGCATCAACCGTTTAGTACTCCTCTTAAGGAATTTACTAATGGTATTTAAGGCCCTAGTAATTCCACATGAAACACCAGTAGTAAGTATCACTAGTCTTGCTAACTACCTTTTTTACCGCATCAACCGTATAGTACTCCTCTTAAGGAATTTACTAATGGTGTTTAAGGCCCTAGTAATACTACAGAAAACACCAGTAGTAATTATTACTAGTCTTGCTAACTACCTTTTTTTACTGCATCAACCATGTCGTACTCCTCTTAAGGAATTTACTAATGGTGTTTAAGGTCCTAGTAATGCCACAGAAAACACCAGTAGCATTTATCACTAGTCTTGCTAACTACCTTTTTTACCGCATCAACCGTGTAGTACTTCTCTTAAGGAATTTACTAATGGTGTTTAAGGCCCTAGTAATGCCACAGAAAACACCAGTAGTAATTATCACTAGTCTTGCTAACTACCTTTTTACCGCATAAACCATGTAGTACTCCTCTTAAGGAATTTACTAATGGTGTTTAAGGCCTTAGTAATGCCAAAGAAAACAACAGTAGTAATTATAACTAGTCTTACTATTTACCTTTTTACCGCATCAACCATGTAGTACTCCTCTTAAGGAATTTACTAATGGTGTTTAAGGCCCTAGTAATGCCACTGAAAACACCAGTAGTAATTATCACTAGTCTTGCTAACTACCATTTTTACCGCCTCAACCGTGTCGTACTCCTCTTAAGGAATTTACTAATGGTGTTTAAGGCCCTAGTAATGCCACAGAAAACACCAGTAGTAATTATCACTAGTCTTGCTAACTACCTTTTTTAGCGCATCAACCGTGTAGTACTCCTCTTAAGGAATTTACTAATGGTGTTTAAGGCCCTAGTAATGCCACAGAAAACACCAGTAGTAATTATCACTAGTCTTGCTAACTACCTTTTTACCGCATCAACCGTGTAGTACTCCTCTTAAGGAATTTACTAATGGTGTTTAAGGCCCTAGTAATGCCACAGAAAACACCAGTAGTAATTATCCCTAGTCTTGCTAACTACCTTTTTACCGCATCAACCATGTAGCACTCCTCTTAAGGAATTTATTAATGGTGTTTAAGGCCCTAGTAATGCCACAGAAAACACCAGTAGTAATTATCACTAGTCTTTCTAACTAACTTTATTTTACCCTCATCAACCGTGTACTACTCCTCTTAAGGAATTTACTAATGGTGTTTAAGGCCCTAGTAATGCCACAGAAAACACCAGTAGTAATTATCACTAGTCTTACTAACTACCTTTTTACCGCATCAACCCTGTAGTACTCCTCTTAAGGAATTTACTAATGGTGTTTAAGACCCTAGTAATGCCACAGAAAACACCAGTAGTAATTATCACTAGTCTTACTAACTACCTTTTTTAACGTATCAACCGTGTAGTACTCCTCTTAAGGAATTTACTAATGGTGTTTAAGGCCATAGTAATGCCACAGAAAACACCAGTAGTAATTATCACTAGTCTTGCTAACTACCTTTTTTTTACCGAATCAACCGTGTAGTACTCCTCTTGAGGAATTTACTAATGGTGTTTAAGGCCCTAGTAATGCCACAGAAAACACCAGTAGTAATTATCACTAGTCTTGCTAACTACCTTTTTTTACTGCATCAACCGTGATGTACTCCTCTTAAGGAATTTACTAATGGTGTTTAAGGCCCTAGTAATGCCACAGAAAACACCAGTAGTAATTATCACTAGTCTTGATAACTACCTTTTTTACAGCATAAACCGTGTAGTACTCCTCTTAAGGAATTTACTAATGGTGTGTAAGGCCCTAGTAATGCCACCGAAAACACCAGTAGTAATTATCACTAGTCTTGATAACTACCTTTTTTTTACCGAATCAACCGTGTAGTACTCCTCTTAAGGAATTTACTATTGGTGTTTAAGGCCCTAGTAATGCCACAGAAAACACCAGTAGTAATTATCACTAGTCTTCATAACTACCTTTTTTACCGCCTTAACCGTGTCGTACTCCTCTTAAGGAATTTACTAATAGTGTTTAAGGCCCTAGTAATGCCACGGAAAACACCAGTAGTAATTATCACTAGTTTTACTAACTACCTTTTTTACCACATCAGCCGTGTAGTACTCCTCTTAAGGAATTTACTAATGGTGTTTAAGGCCCTAGTAATGCCACAGAAAACACCAGTAGTAATTATCACTAGTCTTGCAAACTACCTTTTTTATCGCATCAACCATGTAGTGCTCCTCTTAAGGAATTTACTAATGGTGTTTAAGGCCCTAGTAATGCCACAGAAAACACCAGTAGTAATTGTCACTAGTCTTGCTAACTACCTTTTTTATCGCATCAACCCTGTAGTGCTCCTCTTAAGGAATTTATTAATGGTGTTTAAGGCACTAGTAATGCCACAGAAAACACCAGTCGTAATTATCACTAGTCTTGTTAACTACCTTTTTTATAGCATCAACCCTTTAGTGCTACTCTGAAGGAATTTAATAATTGTGTTTAAGGACCTAGTAATGCCACAGAAAACACCAGTAGTAATTATCACTAGTCTTGTTAACTACCTTTTTTATCGCATCAACCATGTAGTGCTCCTCTTAAGGAATTTACTAATGGTGTTTAAGGCCCTAGTAATGCCACTGATAACACCAGTAGTAATTATCACTAGTCTTGCTAACTACCTTTTTTATCGCATCAACCATGTAGTGCTCCTCTTAAGGAATTTACTAATGGTGTTTAAGGCCCTAGTAATGCCACGGAGAACACCAGTAGTAATTATCACTAGTCTTACTAACTACCTTTTTTTACCACATCAACCGTGTAGTACTCCTCTTAAGGAACTTACTAATGGTGTTTAAGGCCCTAGTAATGCCACAGAAAACACCAGTAGTAATTATCACTAGTCTTGCTAACTACCTTTTTTTACCTCATCAACCGTGTAGTACTCCTCTTAAGGAATTTACTAATGGTGTTTAAGGCCCTAGTAATGCCACGGAAAACACCCGTAGTAATTATCACCAGTCTTGCTAACTACATTTTTTTTTACCGCATCAACCGTGTAGTTCTCCTCTTAAGGAATTTACTAATGGTGTTTAAGGCCCTAGTAATGGCACAGAAAACACCAGTAGTAATTATCACTAGTCTTGCTAACTACCTTTTTTTTACCGCATCAACCGTGTAGTACTCCTCTTAAGGAATTTACTAATGGTGTTTAAGGACCTAGTAATGCCACAGAAAACACCAGTAGTAATTATCACTAGTCTTGCTAACTACCTTTTTACCGCATCAACCGTGTAGTACTCCTCTTAAGGAATTTACTAATGGTGTTTAAGGCCCTAGTAATGCCAAAGAAAACAACAGTAGTAATTATCACTAGTCTTACTTTTTACCTTTTTACCGCATCAACCATGTAGTACTCCTCTTAAGGAATTTTACTAATGGTGTTTAAGGCCCTAGTAATACCACGGAAAACACCAGTAGTAATTATCACCAGTCTTGCTAACTACCTTTTTGACCGCCTCAACCGTGTCGTACTCCTCTTAAGGAATTTACTAATGGTGTTTAAGGCCCTAGTAATGCCACAGAAAACACCAGTAGTAATTATCACTAGTCTGGCTAACTACCTTTTTTACCGCATCAACCGTGTAGTTCTCCTCTTAAGGAATTTACTAATGGTGTTTAAGGCCCTAGTAATGCCACAGAAAACACCAGTAGTAATTATCACTAGTCTTGCTAACTACCTTTTTTACCGCATCAACCGTGTAGTACTCCTCTTAAGGAATTTACTAATGGTGTTTAAGGCCCTAGTAATGCCACAGAAAACACCAGTAGTAATTATCACTAGTCTTGCTAACTACCTTTTTACCGCATCAACCATGTAGCACTCCTCTTAAGGAATTTATTAATGGTGTTTAAGGCCCTAGTAATGCCACAGAAAACACCAGTAGTAATTATCACTAGTCTTGCTAACTACCTTTTTTTACCGCATCAACCGTGTCGTACTTCTCTTAAGGAATTTACTAATGGTGTTTAAGGTCCTAGTAATGCCACAGAAAACACCAGTAGTAATTACCACTAGTCTTACTAACTACCTTTTTACCGCATCAACCATGTAGTATTCCTCTTAAGGAATTTACTAATGGTGTTTAAGACCCTAGTAATGCCACAGAAAACACCATTAGTAATTATCACTAGTCTTACTAACTACCTGTTTACCGCATCAACCGTGTATTACTCCTCTTAATGAATCTACTAATGGTGTTTAAGGCCCTAGTAATGCCACAGAAAACACCAGTAGTAATTATCACTAGTCTTACTAACTACCTTTTTTACCGTATCAACCGTGTAGTACTCCTCTTAAGGAATTTACTAATGGTGTTTAAGGCCCTAATAATGCCACAGAAAACACCAGTAGTAATTATCACTAGTGTTGCTAACTACCTTTTTTTACCGCATCAACCGTGTCATATTCCTCTTAAGGAATTTACTAATGGTGTTTAAGGCCCTAGTAATGCCTCAGAAAATACCAGTAGTAATTATCACTTAGTCTTTATAACTACCTTTTTTTTACCGCATCAACCGTCTAGTACTCCTCTTAAGGAATTTACTAATGGTGTTTAAGGCCCTGGTAATGCCACAGAAATCACCAGTAGTAATTATCACTAGTCTTGCTAACTACCTTTTTTACCGAATCAACCGTATAGTACTCCTCTTAAGGAATTTACTAATGGTGTTTAAGGCCCTCGTAATGCCACAGAAAACACCAGTAGTAATTATCACTACTCTTGCTAACTACCTTTTTTAACGCATCAACCGTGTAGTACTCCTCTTAAGGAATTTACTAATGGTGTTTAAGGCCCTAGTAATGCCACAGAAACAACAGTAGTAACTATCACTAGTCCTGCTAACTATCTTTTTTACCGCATCAACCGTGTAGTTCTCCTCTTAAGGAATTTACTAATGGTATTTAAGGCCCTAGTAATGCCACATGAAACACCAGTAGTAAGTATCACTAGTCTTGCTAACTACCTTTTTTACCGCATCAACCGTATCGTACTCCTCTTAAGGAATTTACTAATGGTGTTTAAGGCCCTAGTAATACTACAGAAAACACCAGTAGTAATTATTACTAGTCTTGCTAACTACCTTTTTTTACTGCATCAACCATGTCGTACTCCTCTTAAGGAATTTACTAATGGTGTTTAAGGTCCTAGTAATGCCACAGAAAACACCAGTAGCATTTATCACTAGTCTTGCTAACTACCTTTTTTACCGCATCAACCGTGTAGTACTTCTCTTAAGGAATTTACTAATGGTGTTTAAGGCCCTAGTAATGCCACAGAAAACACCAGTAGTAATTATCACTAGTCTTGCTAACTACCTTTTTACCGCATAAACCATGTAGTACTCCTCTTAAGGAATTTACTAATGGTGTTTAAGGCCTTAGTAATGCCAAAGAAAACAACAGTAGTAATTATAACTAGTCTTACTAATTACCTTTTTACCGCATCAACCCTGTAGTACTCCTCTTAAGGAATTTACTAATGGTGTTTAAGGCCCTAGTAATGCCACGGAAAACACCAGTAGTAATTATCACTAGTCTTGCTAACTACCATTTTTACCGCCTCAACCGTGTCGTACTCCTCTTAAGGAATTTACTAATGGTGTTTAAGGCCCTAGTAATGCCACAGAAAACACCAGTAGTAATTATCACTAGTCGTGCTAACTACCTTTTTTAGCGCATCAACCGTGTAGTACTCCTCTTAAGGAATTTACTAATGGTGTTTAAGGCCCTAGTAATGCCACAGAAAACACCAGTAGTAATTATCACTAGTCTTGCTAACTACCTTTTTACCGCATCAACCGTGTAGTACTCCTCTTAAGGAATTTACTAATGGTGTTTAAGGCCCTAGTAATGCCACAGAAAACACCAGTAGTAATTATCCCTAGTCCTGCTAACTACCTTTTTACCGCATCAACCCTGTAGCACTCCTCTTAAGGAATTTATTAATGGTGTTTAAGGCCCTAGTAATGCCACAGAAAACACCAGTAGTAATTATCACTAGTCTTTCTAACTACCTTTTTTTTACCAGCATCAACCTTGTACTACTCCTCTTAATGAATTTACTAATGGTGTTTAAGGCCCTAGTAATGCCACAGAAAACACCAGTAGTAATTATCACTAGTCTTACTAACTACCTTTTTACCGCATCAACCCTGTAGTACTCCTCTTAAGGAATTTACTAATGGTGTTTAAGACCCTAGTAATGCCACAGAAAACACCAGTAGTAATTATCACTAGTCTTACTAACTACCTTTTTTACCGTATCAACCGTGTAGTACTCCTCTTAAGGAATTTACTAATGGTGTTTAAGGCCCTAATAATGCCACAGAAAAAACCAGTAGTAATTATCACTAGTGTTGCTAACTACCTTTTTTTTACCCGCATCAACCGTGTACTACTCCTCTTAAGGAATTTACTAATGGTGTTTAAGGCCCTAGTAATGCCACAGAAAACACCAGTAGTAATTATCACTAGTCTTGCTAACTACCTTTTTTAGCGCATCATCCGTGTAGTACTCCTCTTAAGGAATTTACTAATGGTGTTTAAGGCCCTAGTAATGCCACAGAAAACACCAGTAGTAATTATCACTAGTCTTGCTAACTACCTTTTTACCGCATCAACCCTGTAGTACTCCTCTTAAGGAATTTACTAATGGTGTTTAAGGCCCTAGTAATGCCACAGAAAACACCAGTAGTAATTATCCCTAGTCCTGCTAACTACCTTTTTACCGCATCAACCATGTAGCACTCCTCTTAAGGAATTTATTAATGGTGTTTAAGGCCCTAGTAATGCCACAGAAAACACCAGTAGTAATTATCACTAGTCTTGCTAACTACCTTTTTTTACCCGCATCAACCGTGTACTACTCCTCTTAAGGAATTTACTAATGGTGTTTAAGGCCCTAGTAATGCCACAGAAAACACCAGTAGTAATTATCACTAGTCTTACTAACTACCTTTTTACCGCATCAACCCTGTAGTACTCCTCTTAAGGAATTTACTAATGGTGTTTAAGTCCCTAGTAATGCCACAGAAAACACCAGTAGTAATTATCACTAGTCTTACTAACTACCTTTTTTACCGTATCAACCGTGTAGTACTCCTCTTAAGGAATTTACTAATGGTGTTTAAGGCCATAGTAATGCCACAGAAAACACCAGTAGTAATTATCACTAGTCTTGCTAACTACCTTTTTTTTACCGCATCAACCGTGTAGTACTCCTCTTGAGGAATTTACTAATGGTGTTTAAGGCCCTAGTAATGCCACAGAAAACACCAGTAGTAATTATCACTAGTCTTGCTAACTACCTTTTTTACTGCATCAACCGTGATGTACTCCTCTTAAGGAATTTACTAATGGTGTTTAAGGCCCTAGTAATGCCACAGAAAACACCAGTAGTAATTATCACTAGTCTTGCTAACTACCTTTTTTACCGCATCAACCGTGTAGTACTCCTCTTAAGGAATTTACTAATGGTGTTTAAGGCCCTAGTAATGCCACCGAAAACACCAGTAGTAATTATCACTAGTCTTGCTAACTACCTTTTTTTACCGAATCAACCGTGTAGTACTCCTCTTAAGGAATTTACTATTGGTGTTTAAGGCCCTAGTAATGCCACAGAAAACACCAGTAGTAATTATCACTAGTCTTCCTAACTACCTTTTTTACCGCCTTAACCGTGTCGTACTCCTCTTAAGGAATTTACTAATAGTGTTTAAGGCCCTAGTAATGCCACGGAAAACACCAGGAGTAATTATCACTAGTTTTACTAACTACCTTTTTTTAGCCCATCAGCCGTGTAGTACTCCTCTTAAGGAATTTACTAATGGTGTTTAAGGCCCTAGTAATGCCACAGAAAACACCAGTAGTAATTGTCACTAGTCTTGCAAACTACCTTTTTTATCGCATCAACCATGTAGTGCTCCTCTTAAGGAATTTACTAATGGTGTTTAAGGCCCTAGTAATGCCACAGAAAACACCAGTAGGAATTTTCACTAGTCTTGCTAACTACCTTTTTTATCGCATCAACCATGTAGTGCTCCTCTTAAGGAATTTATTAATGGTGTTTAAGGCCCTAGTAATGCCACAGAAAACACCAGTCGTAATTATCACTAGTCTTGTTAACTACCTTTTTTATCGCATCAACCATGTAGTGCTCCTCTTAAGGAATTTATTAATGGTGTTTAAGGCCCTAGTAATGCCACAGAAAACACCAGTAGTAATTATCACTAGTCTTGCTAACTACCTTTTTTATCGCATCAACCATGTAGTGCTCCTCTTAAGGAATTTACTAATGGTGTTTAAGGCCCTAGTAATGCCACGGAAAACACCAGTAGTAATTATCACTAGTCTTGCTAACTACCTTTTTTATCGCATCAACCATGTAGTGCTCCTCTTAAGGAATTTACTAATGGTGTTTAAGGCCCTAGTAATTCCACGGAGAACACCAGTAGTAATTATCACTAGTCTTACTAACTACCTTTTTTTTACAACATCAACCGTGTAGTACTCCTCTTAAGGAACTTACTAATGGTGTTTAAGGCCCTAGTAATGCCACAGAAAACACCAGTAGTACTTATCACTAGTCTTGCTAACTACCTTTTTTTACCTCATCAACCTTGTAGTACTCCTCTTAAGGAATTTACTAATGGTGTTTAAGGCCCTAGTAATGCCACGGAAAACACCCGTAGTAATTATCACCAGTCTTGCTAACTACATTTTTTTTTACCGCATCAACCGTGTAGTTCTCCTCTTAAGGAATTTACTAATGGTGTTTAAGGCCCTAGTAATGGCACAGAAAACACCAGTAGTAATTATCACTAGTCTTGCTAACTACCTTTTTTTTACCGCATCAACCGTGTAGGACTCCTCTTAAGGAATTTACTAATGGTGTTTAAGGCCCTAGTAATGCCACAGAAAACACCAGTAGTAATTATCACTAGTCTTGCTAACTACCTTTTTACCGCATCAACCATGTAGTAATCCTCTTAAGGAATTTACTAATGGTGTTTAAGGCCCTAGTAATGCCAAAGAAAACAACAGTAGTAATTATCACTAGTCTTACTTTTTACCTTTTTACCGCATCAACCATGTAGTACTCCTCTTAAGGAATTTTACTAATGGTGTTTAAGGCCCTAGTAATACCACGGAAAACACCAGTAGTAATTATCACCAGTCTTGCTAACTACCTTTTTGACCGCCTCAACCGTGTCGTACTCCTCTTAAGGAATTTACTAATGGTGTTTAAGGCCCTAGTAATGCCACAGAAAACACCAGTAGTAATTATCACTAGTCTGGCTAACTACCTTTTTTACCGCATCAACCGTGTAGTACTCCTCTTAAGGAATTTACTAATGGTGTTTAAGGCCCTAGTAATGCCACAGAAAACACCAGTAGTAATTATCACTAGTCTTACTAACTACCTTTTTACCGCATCAACCATGTAGTACTCCTCTTAAGGAATTTACTAATGGTGTTTAAGACCCTAGTAATGCCACAGAAAACACCAGTAGTAATTATCACTAGTCTTACTAACTACCTTTTTTACCGTATCAACCGTGTAGTACTCCTCTTAAGGAATTTACTAATGGTGTTTAAGGCCATAGTAATGCCACAGAAAACACCAGTAGTAATTATCACTAGTCTTCCTAACTACCTTTTTTTTACCGCATCAACCGTGTAGTACTCCTCTTGAGGAATTTACTAATGGTGTTTAAGGCCCTAGTAATGCCACAGAAAACACCAGTAGTAATTATCACTAGTCTTGCTAACTACCTTTTTTTACCGAATCAACCGTGATGTACTCCTCTTAAGGAATTTACTAATGGTGTTTAAGGCCCTAGTAATGCCACAGAAAACACCAGTAGTAATTATCACTAGTCTTGCTAACTACCTTTTTTACCGCATCAACCATGTAGTACTCCTCTTAAGGAATTTACTAATGGTGTTTAAGGCCCTAGTAATGCCACCGAAAACACCAGTAGTAATTATCACTAGTCTTGCTAACTACCTTTTTTTACCGAATCAACCGTGTAGTACTCCTCTTAAGGAATTTACTATTGGTGTTTAAGGCCCTAGTAATGCCACAGAAAACACCAGTAGTAATTATCACTAGTCTTCCTAACTACCTTTTTTACCGCCTCAACCGTGTCGTACTCCTCTTAAGGAATTTACTAATAGTGTTTAAGGCCCTAGTAATGCCACGGAAAACACCAGTAGTAATTATCACTAGTTTTACTAACTACCTTTTTTTACCACATCAGCCGTGTAGTACTCCTCTTAAGGAATTTACTAATGGTGTTTAAGGCCCTAGTAATGCCACAGAAAACACCAGTAGTAATTATCACTAGTCTTGCAAACTACCTTTTTTATCGCATCAACCATGTAGTGCTCCTCTTAAGGAATTTACTAATGGTGTTTAAGGCCCTAGTAATGCCACAGAAAACACCAGTAGTAATTGTCACTAGTCTTGCTAACTACCTTTTTTATCGCATCAACCCTGTAGTGCTCCTCTTAAGGAATTTAGTAATGGTGTTTAAGGCCCTAGTAATGCCACAGAAAACACCAGTCGTAATTATCACTAGTCTTCTTAACTACCTTTTTTATCGCATCAACCATGTAGTGCTCCTCTTAAGGAATTTACTAATGGTGTTTAAGGCCCTAGTAATGCCACAGAAAACACCAGTAGTAATTATCACTAGTCTTGCTAACTACCTTTTTTATCGCATCAACCATGTAGTGCTCCTCTTAAGGAATTTACTAATGGTGTTTAAGGCCCTAGTAATGCCACGGACAACACCAGTAGTAATTATCACTAGTCTTTCTAACTACCTTTTTTATCGCATCAACCATGTAGTGCTCCTCTTAAGGAATTTACTAATGGTGTTTAAGGCCCTAGTAATGCCACGGAGAACACCAGTAGTAATTATCACTAGTCTTACTAACTACCTTTTTTTTATCACATCAACCGTGTAGTTCTCCTCTTAAGGAACTTACTAATGGTGTTTAAGGCCCTAGTAATGCCACAGAAAACACCAGTAGTAATTATCACTAGTCTTGCTAACTACCTTTTTTTACCTCATCAACCGTGTAGTACTCCTCTTAAGGAATTTACTAATGGTGTTTAAGGCCCTAGTAATGCCACGGAAAACACCCGTAGTAATTATCACCAGTCTTGCTAACTACATTTTCTTTTACCGCATCAACCGTGTAGTTCTCCTCTTAAGGAATTTACTAATGGTGTTTAAGGCCCTAGTAATGGCACAGAAAACACCAGTAGTAATTATCACTAGTCTTGCTAACTACCTTTTTTTTACCTCATCAACCGTGTAGCACTCCTCTTAAGGAATTTACTAATGGTGTTTAAGGCCCTAGTAATGCCACAGAAAACACCAGTAGTAATTATCACTAGTCTTGCTAACTACCTTTTTACCGCATCAACCATGTAGTACTCCTCTTAAGGAATTTACTAATGGTGTTTAAGGCCCTAGTAATGCCAAAGAAAACAACAGTAGTAATTATCACTAGTCTTACTTTTTACCTTTTTACCGCATCAACCATGTAGTACTCCTCTTAAGGAATTTTACTAATGGTGTTTAAGGCCCTAGTAATACCACGGAAAACACCAGTAGTAATTATCACCAGTCTTGCTAACTACCTTTTTGACCGCCTCAACCGTGTCGTACTCCTCTTAAGGAATTTACTAATGGTGTTTAAGGCCCTAGTAATGCCACAGAAAACACCAGTAGTAATTATCACTAGTCTGGCTAACTACCTTTTTTACCGCATCAACCGTGTAGTACTCCTCTTAAGGAATTTACTAATGGTGTTTAAGGCCCTAGTAATTCCACAGAAAACACCAGTAGTAATTATCACGAGTCTTGCTAACTACCTTTTTTACCGCATCAACCATGTAGTACTCCTCTTAAGGAATTTACTAATGGTGTTTAAGGACCTAGTAATGCCACAGAAAACACCAGTAGTAATTATCACTAGTCTTGCTAACTACCTTTTTACCGCATCAACCATGTAGCACTCCTCTTAAGGAATTTATTAATGGTGTTTAAGGCCCTAGTAATGCCACAGAAAACACCAGTAGTAATTATCACTAGTCTTGCTAACTACCTTTTTTTACCGTTATCAACCGTGTCGTACTTCTCTTAAGGAATTTACTAATGGTGTTTAAGGTCCTAGTAATGCCACAGAAAACAACAGTAGTAATTACCACTAGTCTTACTAACTACCTTTTTACCGCATCAACCATGTAGTATTCCTCTTAAGGAATTTACTAATGGTGTTTAAGACCCTAGTAATGCCACAGAAAACACCATTAGTAATTATCACTAGTCTTACTAACTAACTCTTTACCGCATCAACCGTGTCTTACTCCTCTTAAGGAATCTACTAATGGTGTTTAAGGCCCTAGTAATGCCACAGAAAACACCAGTAGTAATTATCACTAGTCTTACTAACTACCTTTTTTACCGTATCAACCGTGTAGTACTCCTCTTAAGGAATTTACTAATGGTGTTTAAGGCCCTAATAATGCCACAGAAAACACCAGTAGTAATTATCACTAGTGTTGCTAACTACCTTTTTTACCGCATCAACCGTGTCATATTCCTCTTAAGGAATTTACTAATGGTGTTTAAGGCCCTAGTAATGCCTCAGAAAATACCAGTAGTAATTATCACTAGTCTTTCTAACTACCTTTTTTACCGCATCAACCGTATAGTACTCCTCTTAAGGAATTTACTAATGGTGTTTAAGACCCTGGTAATGCCACAGAAATCACCAGTAGTAATTATCACTAGTCTTGCTAACTACCTTTTTTACCGAATCAACCGTATAGTACTCCTCTTAAGGAATTTACTAATGGTGTTTAAGGCCCTCGTAATGCCACAGAAAACACCAGTATTAATTATCACTACTCTTGCTAACTACCTTTTTTACCGCATCAACCGTTTAGTACTCCTCTTAAGGAATTTACTAATGGTGTTTAAGGCCCTAGTAATGCCACAGAAACACCAGTAGTAACTATCACAACTCATGCTAACAATCTTTTTTAACGCATCAACCGTGTAGTACTCCTCTTAAGGAATTTACTAATGGTATTTAAGGCCCTAGTAATGCAACATAAAACACCAGTAGTAAGTATCACTAGTCTTGCTAACTACCTTTTTTACCGCATCAACCGTATCGTACTCCTCTTAAGGAATTTACTAATGGTGTTTAAGGCCCTAGTAATACTACAGAAAACACCAGTAGTAATTATTACTAGTCTTGCTAACTACCTTTTTTTACTGAATCAACCATGTCGTACTCCTCTTAAGGAATTTACTAATGGTGTTTAAGGTCCTAGTAATGCCACAGAAAACACCAGTAGCATTTATCACTAGTCTTGCTAACTACCTTTTTTACCGCATCAACCGTGTAGTACTTCTCTTAAGGAATTTACTAATGGTGTTTAAGGCCCTAGTAATGCCACAGAAAACACCAGTAGTAATTATCACTAGTCTTGCTAACTACCTTTTTACCGCATAAACCATGTAGTACTCCTCTTAAGGAATTTACTAATGGTGTTTAAGGCCTTAGTAATGCCAAAGAAAACAACAGTAGTAATTATAACTAGTCTTACTATTTACCTTTTTACCGCATCAACCATGTAGTACTCCTCTTAAGGAATTTACTAATGGTGTTTAAGGCCCTAGTAATGCCACGGAAAACACCAGTAGTAATTATCACTAGTCTTGCTAACTACCATTTTTACCGCATCAACCGTGTCGTAATCCTCTTAAGGAATTTACTAATGGTGTTTAAGGCCCTAGTAATGCCACAGAAAACACCAGTAGTAATTATCACTAGTCTTGCTAACTACCTTTTTTAGCGCATCAACCGTGTAGTACTCCTCTTAAGGAATTTACTAATGGTGTTTAAGGCCCTAGTAATGCAACAGAAAACACCAGTAGTAATTATCACTAGTGTTGCTAACTACCTTTTTACCGCATCAACCGTGTAGTACTCCTCTTAAGGAATTTACTAATGGTGTTTAAGGCCCTAGTAATGCCACAGAAAACACCAGTAGTAATTATCCCTAGTCTTGCTAACTACCTTTTTACCGCATCAACCCTGTAGGACTCCTCTTAATGAATTTACTAATGGTGTTTAAGGCCCTAGTAATGCCACAGAAAACACCAGTAGTAATTATCACTAGTCTTGCTAACTACCTTTTTTTTACCCGCATCAACCGTGTACTACTCCTCTTAAGGAATTTACTAATGGTGTTTAAGGCCCTAGTAATGCCACAGAAAACACCAGTAGTAATTATCACTAGTCTTACTAACTACCTTTTTACCGCATCAACCCTGTAGTACTCCTCTTAAGGAATTTACTAATGGTGTTTAAGACCCTAGTAATGCCACAGAAAACACCAGTAGTAATTATCACTAGTCTTACTAACTACCTTTTTTACCGTATCAACCGTGTAGTACTCCTCTTAAGGAATTTACTAATGGTGTTTAAGGCCCTAATAATGCCACAGAAAAAACCAGTAGTAATTATCACTAGTGTTGCTAACTACCTTTTTTTACCGCATCAACCGTGTCATACTCCTCTTAAGGAATTTACTAATGGTGTTTAAGGCCCTAGTAATGCCTCAGAAAACACCAGTAGTAATTATCACTAGTCTTTCTAACTACCTCTTTTTTACCGCATCAACCGTATAGTACTCCTCTTAAGGAATTTACTAATGGTGTTCAAGGCCCTGGTAATGCCACAGAAATCACCAGTAGTAATTATCACTAGTCTTACTAACTACCTTTTTTAACGCATCAACCGTATAGTACTCCTCTTAAGGAATTTACTAATGGTGTTTAAGGCCCTAGTAATGCCACAGAAAACACCAGTCGTAATTATCACTAGTCTTGCTAACTACATTTTTTTACCGCATCAACCGTGTCGTACTCCTCTTAAGGAATTTACTAATGGTGTTTAAGGCCCTAGTAATGCCACAGAAAACACCAGTAGTAATTATCACTAGTCTTGCTAACTACCTTTTTTACCGCATCAACCATGTAGTACTCCTCTTAAGTAATTTACTAATGGTGTTTAAGGCCCTAGTAATGCCACAGAAAACACCAGTAGCATTTATCACTAGTCTTGCTAACTACCTTTTTTACCGCATCAACCGTGTAGTACTTCTCTTAAGGAATTTACTAATGGTGTTTAAGGCCCTAGTAATACTACAGAAAACACCAGTAGTAATTATTACTAGTCTTGCTAACTACCTTTTTTTACTGCATCAACCATGTCGTACTCCTCTTAAGGAATTTACTAATGGTGTTTAAGGTCCTAGTAATGCCACAGAAAACACCAGTAGAAATTATCACTAGTCTTGCTAACTACCTTTTTTACCGCATCAACCGTGTAGTACTTCTCTTAAGGAATTTACTAATGGTGTTTAAGGCCCTAGTAATGCCACAGAAAACACCAGTAGTAATTATCACTAGTCTTGCTAACTACCTTTTTACCGCATAAACCATGTAGTACTCCTCTTAAGGAATTTACTAATGGTGTTTAAGGCCTTAGTAATGCCAAAGAAAACAACAGTAGTAATTATAACTAGTCTTACTATTTACCTTTTTACCGCATCAACCATGTAGTACTCCTCTTAAGGAATTTACTAATGGTGTTTAAGGCCCTAGTAATGCCACGGAAAACACCAGTAGTAATTATCACTAGTCTTGCTAACTACCATTTTTACCGCATCAACCGTGTACTACTCCTCTTAAGGAATTTACTAATGGTGTTTAAGGCCCTAGTAATGCCACAGAAAACACCAGTAGTAATTATCACTAGTCTTGCTAACTACCTTTTTTAGCGCATCAACCGTGTAGTACTCCTCTTAAGGAATTTACTAATGGTGTTTAAGGCCCTAGTAATGCCACAGAAAACACCAGTAGTAATTATCACTAGTCTTGCTAACTACCTTTTTACCGCATCAACCATGTACTACTCCTCTTAAGGAATTTAATAATGGTGTTTAAGTCCCTAGTAATGCCACAGAAAACACCAGTAGTAATTATCACTAGTCTTGCTAACTACCTTTTTACCGCATCAACCCTGTAGCACTCCTCTTAAGGAATTTATTAATGGTGTTTAAGGCCCTAGTAATGCCACAGAAAACACCAGTAGTAATTATCACTAGTCTTTCTAACTACCTTTTTTTTACCCGCATCAACCGTGTACTACTCCTCTTAAGGAATTTACTAATGGTGTTTAAGGCCCTAGTAATGCCACAGAAAACACCAGTAGTAATTATCACTAGTCTTTCTAACTACCTTTTTACCGCATCAACCATGTAGTACTCCTCTTAAGGAATTTACTAATGGTGTTTAAGACCCTAGTAATGCCACAGAAAACACCAGTAGTAATTATCACTAGTCTTACTAACTACCTTTTTTACCGTATCAACCGTGTAGTACTCCTCTTAAGGAATTTACTAATGGTGTTTAAGGCCCTAATAATGCCACAGAAAACACCAGTAGTAATTATCACTAGTGTTGCTAACTACCTTTTTTTACCGAATCAACCGTGTCATACTCCTCTTAAGGAATTTACTAATGGTGTTTAAGGCCCTAGTAATGCCTCAGAAAACACCAGTAGTAATTATCACTAGTCTTTCTAACTACCTCTTTTTTACCGCATCAACCGTATAGTACTCCTCTTAAGGAATTTACTAATGGTGTTTAAGGCCCTGGTAATGCCACAGAAATCACCAGTAGTAATTATCACTAGTCTTACTAACTACCTTTTTTAACGCATCAACCGAATAGTACTCCTCTTAAGGAATTTACTAATGGTGTTTAAGGTCCTAGTAATGCCACAGAAAACACCAGTAGCATTTATCACTAGTCTTGCTAACTACCTTTTTTACCGCATCAACCGTGTAGTACTTCTCTTAAGGAATTTACTAATGGTGTTTAAGGCCCTAGTAATGCCACAGAAAACACCAGTAGTAATTATCACTAGTCTTGCTAACTACCTTTTTACCGCATAAACCATGTAGTACTCCTCTTAAGGAATTTACTAATGGTGTTTAAGGCCTTAGTAATGCCAAAGAAAACAACAGTAGTAATTATAACTAGTCTTACTATTTACCTTTTTACCGCATCAACCATGTAGTACTCCTCTTAAGGAATTTACTAATGGTGTTTAAGGCCCTAGTAATGCCACGGAAAACACCAGTAGTAATTATCACTAGTCTTGCTAACTACCATTTTTACCGCCTCAACCGTGTCGTACTCCTCTTAAGGAATTTACTAATGGTGTTTAAGGCCCTAGTAATGCCACAGAAAACACCAGTAGTAATTATCACTAGTCTTGCTAACTACCTTTTTTAGCGCATCAACCGTGTAGTACTCCTCTTAAGGAATTTACTAATGGTGTTTAAGGCCCTAGTAATGCCACAGAAAACACCAGTAGTAATTATCACTAGTCTTGCTAACTACCTTTTTACCGCATCAACCGTGTAGTACTCCTCTTAAGGAATTTACTAATGGTGTTTAAGGCCCTAGTAATGCCACAGAAAACACCAGTAGTAATTATCCCTAGTCTTGCTAACTACCTTTTTACCGCATCAACCGTGTAGAACTCCTCTTAAGGAATTTATTAATGGTGTTTAAGGCCCTAGTAATGCCACAGAAAACACCAGTAGTAATTATCACTAGTCTTGCTCACTACCTTTATTTTTCCCGCATCAACCGTGTACTACTCCTCTTAAGGAATTTACTAATGGTGTTTAAGGCCCTAGTAATGCCACAGAAAACACCAGTAGTAATTATCACTAGTCTTACTAACTACCTTTTTACCGCATCAACCCTGTAGTACTCCTCTTAAGGAATTTACTAATGGTGTTTAAGACCCTAGTAATGCCACAGAAAACACCAGTAGTAATTATCACTAGTCTTACTAACTACCTTTTTTACCGTATCAACCGTGTAGTACTCCTCTTAAGGAATTTACTAATGGTGTTTAAGGCCCTATTAATGCCACAGAAAACACCAGTAGTAATTATCACTAGTGTTGCTAACTACCTTTTTTTACCGAATCAACCGTGTCATACTCCTCTTAAGGAATTTACTAATGGTGTTTAAGGCCCTAGTAATGCCTCAGAAAACACCAGTAGTAATTATCACTAGTCTTTCTAACTACCTCTTTTTTACCGCATCAACCGTATAGTACTCCTCTTAAGGAATTTACTAATGGTGTTTAAGGCCCTGGTAATGCCACAGAAATCACCAGTAGTAATTATCACTAGTCTTACTAACTACCTTTTTTAACGCATCAACCGAATAGTACTCCTCTTAAGGAATTTACTAATGGTGTTTAAGGTCCTAGTAATGCCACAGAAAACACCAGTAGCATTTATCACTAGTCTTGCTAACTACCTTTTTTACCGCATCAACCGTGTAGTACTTCTCTTAAGGAATTTACTAATGGTGTTTAAGGCCCTAGTAATGCCACAGAAAACACCAGTAGTAATTATCACTAGTCTTGCTAACTACCTTTTTACCGCATAAACCATGTAGTACTCCTCTTAAGGAATTTACTAATGGTGTTTAAGGCCTTAGTAATGCCAAAGAAAACAACAGTAGTAATTATAACTAGTCTTACTATTTACCTTTTTACCGCATCAACCATGTAGTACTCCTCTTAAGGAATTTACTAATGGTGTTTAAGGCCCTAGTAATGCCACGGAAAACACCAGTAGTAATTATCACTAGTCTTGCTAACTACCATTTTTACCGCATCAACCGTGTCGTACTCCTCTTAAGGAATTTACTAATGGTGTTTAAGGCCCTAGTAATGCCACAGAAAACACCAGTAGTAATTATCACTAGTCTTGCTAACTACCTTTTTTAGCGCATCAACCGTGTAGTACTCCTCTTAAGGAATTTACTAATGGTGTTTAAGGCCCTAGTAATGCCACATAAAACACCAGTAGTAATTATCACTAGACTTGCTAACTACCTTTTTACCGCATCAACCGTGTAGTACTCCTCTTAAGGAATTTACTAATGGTGTTTAAGGCCCTAGTAATGCCACAGAAAACACCAGTAGTAATTATCCCTAGTCCTGCTAACTACCTTTTTACCGCATCAACCCTGTAGGACTCCTCTTAAGGAATTTAGTAATGGTGTTTAAGGCCCTAGTAATGCCACAGACAACACCAGTAGTAATTATCACTAGTCTTGCTATGTAACTTAATTATACACGCATCAACCGTGTACTACTCCTCTTAAGGAATTTACTAATGTTGTTTAAGGCCCTAGTAATGCCACAGAAAACACCAGTAGTAATTATCACTAGTCTTGCTAACTACCTTTTTACCGCATCAACCCTGTAGTACTCCTCTTAAGGAATTTACTAATGGTGTTTAAGACCCTAGTAATGCCACAGAAAACACCAGTAGTAATTATCACTAGTCTTACTAACTACCTTTTTTACCGTATCAACCGTGTAGTACTCCTCTTAAGGAATTTACTAATGGTGTTTAAGGCCCTAATAATGCCACAGAAAACACCAGTAGTAATTATCACTAGTGTTGCTAACTACCTTTTTTACCGAATCAACCGTGTCATACTCCTCTTAAGGAATTTACTAATGGTGTTTAAGGCCCTAGTAATGCCTCAGAAAACACCAGTAGTAATTATCACTAGTCTTTCTAACTACCTCTTTTTTACCGCATCAACCGTATAGTACTCCTCTTAAGGAATTTACTAATGGTGTTCAAGGCCCTGGTAATGCCACAGAAATCACCAGTAGTAATTATCACTAGTCTTACTAACTACCTTTTTTAACGCATCAACCGAATAGTACTCCTCTTAAGGAATTTACTAATGGTGTTTAAGGTCCTAGTAATGCCACAGAAAACACCAGTAGCATTTATCACTAGTCTTGCTAACTACCTTTTTTACCGCATCAACCGTGTAGTACTTCTCTTAAGGAATTTACTAATGGTGTTTAAGGCCCTAGTAATGCCACAGAAAACACCAGTAGTAATTATCACTAGTCTTGCTAACTACCTTTTTACCGCATAAACCATGTAGTACTCCTCTTAAGGAATTTACTAATGGTGTTTAAGGCCTTAGTAATGCCAAAGAAAACAACAGTAGTAATTATAACTAGTCTTACTATTTACCTTTTTACCGCATCAACCGTGTAGTACTCCTCTTAAGGAATTTACTAATGGTGTTTAAGGCCCTAGTAATGCCACTGAAAACACCAGTAGTAATTATCACTAGTCTTGCTAACTACCATTTTTACCGCCTCAACCGTGTCGTACTCCTCTTAAGGAATTTACTAATGGTGTTTAAGGCCCTAGTAATGCCACAGAAAACACCAGTAGTAATTATCACTAGTCTTGCTCACTACCTTTTTTAGCGCATCAACCGTGTAGTACTCCTCTTAAGGAATTTACTAATGGTGTTTAAGGCCCTAGTAATGCCACAGAAAACACCAGTAGTAATTATCACTAGTCTTGCTAACTACCTTTTTACCGCATCAACCGTGTAGTACTCCTCTTAAGGAATTTACTAATGGTGTTTAAGGCCCTAGTAATGCCACAGAAAACACCAGTAGTAATTATCCCTAGTCCTGCTAACTACCTTTTTACCGCATCAACCATGTAGCACTCCTCTTAAGGAATTTATTAATGGTGTTTAAGGCCCTAGTAATGCCACAGAAAACACCAGTAGTAATTATCACTAGTCTTGCTAACTACCTTTTTTTACCCGCATCAACCGTGTACTACTCCTCTTAAGGAATTTACTAATGGTGTTTAAGGCCCTAGTAATGCCACAGAAAACACCAGTAGTAATTATCACTAGTCTTACTAACTACCTTTTTACCGCATCAACCATGTAGTACTCCTCTTAAGGAATTTAATAATGGTGTTTAAGACCCTAGTAATGCCACAGAAAACACCAGTAGTAATTATCACTAGTCTTACTAACTACCTTTTTTACCGTATCAACCGTGTAGTACTCCTCTTAAGGAATTTACTAATGGTGTTTAAGGCCCTAATAATGCCACAGAAAACACCAGTAGTAATTATCACTAGTGTTGCTAACTACCTTTTTTACCGAATCAACCGTGTCATACTCCTCTTAAGGAATTTACTAATGGTGTTTAAGGCCCTAGTAATGCCTCAGAAAACACCAGTAGTAATTATCACTAGTCTTTCTAACTACCTCTTTTTTTACCGCATCAACCGTATAGTACTCCTCTTAAGGAATTTACTAATGGTGTTTAAGGCCCTGGTAATGCCACAGAAATCACCAGTAGTAATTATCACTAGTCTTACTAACTACCTTTTTTAACGCATCAACCGAATAGTACTCCTCTTAAGGAATTTACTAATGGTGTTTAAGGTCCTAGTAATGCCACAGAAAACACCAGTAGCATTTATCACTAGTCTTGCTAACTACCTTTTTTACCGCATCAACCGTGTAGTACTTCTCTTAAGGAATTTACTAATGGTGTTTAAGGCCCTAGTAATGCCACAGAAAACACCAGTAGTAATTATCACTAGTCTTGCTAACTACCTTTTTACCGCATAAACCATGTAGTACTCCTCTTAAGGAATTTACTAATGGTGTTTAAGGCCTTAGTAATGCCAAAGAAAACAACAGTAGTAATTATAACTAGTCTTACTATTTACCTTTTTACCGCATCAACCATGTAGTACTCCTCTTAAGGAATTTACTAATGGTGTTTAAGGCCCTAGTAATGCCACGGAAAACACCAGTAGTAATTATCACTAGTCTTGCTAACTACCATTTTTACCGCCTCAACCGTGTCGTACTCCTCTTAAGGAATTTACTAATGGTGTTTAAGGCCCTAGTAATGCCACAGAAAACACCAGTAGTAATTATCACTAGTCTTGCTAACTACCTTTTTTAGCGCATCAACCGTGTAGTACTCCTCTTAAGGAATTTACTAATGGTGTTTAAGGCCCTAGTAATGCCACAGAAAACACCAGTAGTAATTATCACTAGTCTTGCTAACTACCTTTTTACCGCATCAACCGTGTAGTACTCCTCTTAAGGAATTTACTAATGGTGTTTAAGGCCCTAGTAATGCCACAGAAAACACCAGTAGTAATTATCCCTAGTCTTGCTAACTACCTTTTTACCGCATCAACCATGTAGCACTCCTCTTAAGGAATTTATTAATGGTGTTTAAGGCCCTAGTAATGCCACAGAAAACACCAGTAGTAATTATCACTAGTCTTGCTAACTACCTTTTTTTACCCGCATCAACCGTGTACTACTCCTCTTAAGGAATTTACTAATGGTGTTTAAGGCCCTAGTAATGCCACAGAAAACACCAGTAGTAATTATCACTAGTCTTACTAACTACCTTTTTACCGCATCAACCCTGTAGTACTCCTCTTAAGGAATTTACTAATGGTGTTTAAGACCCTAGTAATGCCACAGAAAACACCAGTAGTAATTATCACTAGTCTTACTAACTACCTTTTTTACCGTATCAACCGTGTAGTACTCCTCTTAAGGAATTTACTAATGGTGTTTAAGGCCCTAATAATGCCACAGAAAACACCAGTAGTAATTATCACTAGTGTTGCTAACTACCTTTTTTTACCGCATCAACCGTGTCATACTCCTCTTAAGGAATTTACTAATGGTGTTTAAGGCCCTAGTAATGCCTCAGAAAACACCAGTAGTAATTATCACTAGTCTTTCTAACTACCTCTTTTTTACCGCATCAACCGTATAGTACTCCTCTTAAGGAATTTACTAATGGTGTTCAAGGCCCTGGTAATGCCACAGAAATCACCAGTAGTAATTATCACTAGTCTTACTAACTACCTTTTTTAACGCATCAACCGTATAGTACTCCTCTTAAGGAATTTACTAATGGTGTTTAAGGCCCTAGTAATGCCACAGAAAACACCAGTCGTAATTATCACTAGTCTTGCTAACTACATTTTTTTACCGCATCAACCGTGTCGTACTCCTCTTAAGGAATTTACTAATGGTGTTTAAGGCCCTAGTAATGCCACAGAAAACGCCAGTAGTAATTATCACTAGTCTTGCTAACTACCTTTTTTACCGCATCAACCATTTAGTACTCCTCTTAAGGAATTTACTAATGGTGTTTAAGGTCCTAGTAATGCCACAGAAAACACCAGTATCATTTATCACTAGTCTTGCTAACTACCTTTTTTACCGCATCAACCGTGTAGTACTTCTCTTAAGGAATTTACTAATGGTGTTTAAGGCCCTAGTAATGCCACAGAAAACACCAGTAGTAATTATCACTAGTCTTGCTAACTACCTTTTTACCGCATAAACCATGTAGTACTCCTCTTAAGGAATTTACTAATGGTGTTTAAGGCCTTAGTAATGCCAAAGAAAACAACAGTAGTAATTATAACTAGTCTTACTATTTACCTTTTTACCGCATCAACCATGTAGTACTCCTCTTAAGGAATTTACTAATGGTGTTTAAGGCCCTAGTAATGCCACGGAAAACACCAGTAGTAATTATCACTAGTCTTGCTAACTACCATTTTTACCGCCTCAACCGTGTCGTACCCCTCTTAAGGAATTTACTAATGGTGTTTAAGGCCCTAGTAATGCCACAGAAAACACCAGTAGTAATTATCACTAGTCTTGCTAACTACCTTTTTTAGCGCATCAACCGTGTAGTACTCCTCTTAAGGAATTTACTAATGGTGTTTAAGGCCCTAGTAATGCCACAGAAAACACCAGTAGTAATTATCACTAGTCTTGCTAACTACCTTTTTACCGCATCAACCGTGTAGTACTCCTCTTAAGGAATTTACTAATGGTGTTTAAGGCCCTAGTAATGCCACAGAAAACACCAGTAGTATTTATCCCTAGTCTTGCTAACTACCTTTTTACCGCATCAACCATGTAGCACTCCTCTTAAGGAATTTATTAATGGTGTTTAAGGCCCTAGTAATGCCACAGAAAACACCAGTAGTAATTATCACTAGTCTTGCTAACTACCTTTTTTTACCCGCATCAACCGTGTACTACTCCTCTTAAGGAATTTACTAATGGTGTTTAAGGCCCTAGTAATGCCACAGAAAACACCAGTAGTAATTATCACTAGTCTTACTAACTACCTTTTTACCGCATCAACCATGTAGTACTCCTCTTAAGGAATTTACTAATGGTGTTTAAGACCCTAGTAATGCCACAGAAAACACCAGTAGTAATTATCACTAGTCTTACTAACTACCTTTTTTACCGTATCAACCGTGTAGTACTCCTCTTAAGGAATTTACTAATGGTGTTTAAGGCCCTAATAATGCCACAGAAAACACCAGTAGTAATTATCACTAGTGTTGCTAACTACCTTTTTTTACCGCATCAACCGTGTCATACTCCTCTTAAGGAATTTACTAATGGTGTTTAAGGCCCTAGTAATGCCTCAGAAAACACCAGTAGTAATTATCACTAGTCTTTCTAACTACCTCTTTTTTACCGCATCAACCGTATAGTACTCCTCTTAAGGAATTTACTAATGGTGTTCAAGGCCCTGGTAATGCCACAGAAATCACCAGTAGTAATTATCACTAGTCTTACTAACTACCTTTTTTAACGCATCAACCGTATAGTACTCCTCTTAAGGAATTTACTAATGGTGTTTAAGGCCCTAGTAATGCCACAGAAAACACCAGTCGTAATTATCACTAGTCTTGCTAACTACATTTTTTTACCGCATCAACCGTGTCGTACTCCTCTTAAGGAATTTACTAATGGTGTTTAAGGCCCTGGTAATGCCACATAAATCACCAGTAGTAATTATCACTAGTCTTACTAACTACCTTTTTTAACGCATCAACCGTATAGTACTCCTCTTAAGGAATTTACTAATTGTGTTTAAGGCCCTAGTAATGCCACAGAAAACACCAGTAGTAATTATCACTAGTCTTGCTAACTACCTTTTTTACCGCATCAACCATGTAGTACTCCTCTTAAGGAATTTACTAATGGTGTTTAAGGCCCTAGTAATGCCACAGAAAACACCAGTAGTAATTATCACTACTCTTGCTAACTACCTTTTTTACCGCATCAACCATGTAGTGCTCCTCTTAAGGAATTTACTAATGGTGTTTAAGGCCCTAGTAATGCCACGGAAAACACCAGTAGTAATTATCACTAGTCTTACTAACTACCTTTTTTATCGCATTAACCATGTAGTGCTCCTCTTAAGGAATTTACTAATGGTGTTTAAGGCCCTAGTAATGCCACAGAAAACACCAGTCGTAATTATCACTAGTCTTGCTAACTACATTTTTTTACCGCATCAACCGTGTCGTACTCCTCTTAAGGAATTTACTAATGGTGTTTAAGGCCCTAGTAATGCCACAGAAAACACCAGTAGTAATTATCACTAGTCTTGCTAACTACCTTTTTTACCGCATCAACCATGTAGTACTCCTCTTAAGGAATTTACTAATGGTGTTTAAGGCCCTAGTAATGCCACAGAAAACACCAGTAGTAATTATCACTACTCTTGCTAACTACCTTTTTTACCGCATCAACCGTGTAGTACTCCTCTTAAGGAATTTACTAATGGTATTTAAGGCCCTAGTAATGCCACATAAAACACCAGTAGTAAGTATCACTAGTCTTGTTAACTACCTTTTTTACCGCATCAACCGTGTAGTACTCCTCTTAAGGAATTTACTAATGGTGTTTAAGGCCCTAGTAATACCACAGAAAACACCAGTAGTAATTATTACTAGTCTTGCTAACTACCTTTTTTATCGCATCAACCATGTAGTGCTCCTCTTAAGGAATTTACTAATGGTGTTTAAGGCCCTAGTAATGCCAAAGAAAACGCCAGTAGTAATTATCACTAGTCTTACTAACTACCTTTTTTTACCGGATCAACCGTGTAGTAGCCTACTCCTCTTAAGGAATTTACTAATGGTATTTAAGGACCTAGTAATGCCACAGAAAACACCAGTAGTAATTATCACTAGTCTTCCTAACTACCTTTTTTACCGCCTCAACCGTGTCGTACTCCTCTTAAAGAATTTACTAATGGTGTTTAAGGCCCTAGTAATGCCACGGAAAACACCAGTAGTAATTATCACTAGTCTTGCTAAGTACCTTTTTTATCGCATGAACCATGTAGTGCTCCTCTTAAGGAATTTACTAATGGTGTTTAAGGCCCTAGTAATGCCACAGAAAACACCAGTAGTAATTATCACTAGTCTTACTAACTACCTTTTTTTACCGGATCAACCGTGTAGTACTCCTCTAAAGGAATTTACTAATGGTATTTAAGACCCTAGTAATGCCAGAGAAAACACCAGTAGTAATTATCACTAGTCTTCCTAACTACCTTTTTTACCGCCTTAACCGTGTCGTACTCCTCTCAAGGAATTTACTAATGGTGTTTAAGGCCCTAGTAATGCCACGGAAAACACCAGTAGTAATTATCACTTGTCTTACTAACTACCTTTTTTTACCGCATCAGCCGTGTAGTACTCCTCTTAAGGAATTTACTAATGGTGTTTAAGGCCCTAATAATGCCACAGAAAACACCAGTAGTAATTATCACTAGTCTTGCTAACTACCTTTTTTATCGCACCAACCATGTAGTGCTCCTCTTAAGGAATTTACTAATGGTGTTTAAGATCCTAGTAATGCCACAGAAAACACCAGTAGTAATTATCACTAGTCTTACTAACTACCTTTTTTATCGCATCAACCATGTAGTGCTCCTCTTAAGGAATTTACTAATGGTGTTTAAGGCCCTAGTAATGCCACGGAAAACACCAGTAGTAATTATCACTAGTCTTACTAACTACCTTTTTTATCGCATTAACCATGTAGTGCTCCTCTTAAGGAATTTACTAATGGTGTTTAAGGCCCTAGTAATGCCACGGAAAACACCAGTAGTAATTATCACTAGTCTTGCTAACTAACTTTTTTATCGCATCAACCCTGTAGTGCTCCTCTTAAGGAATTTACCAGTGGTGTTTAAGGCCCTAGTAATGCCACACAAAACACCAGTAGTAATTATCACTAGTCTTGCTAACTACCTTTTTTATCGCATCAGCAATGTAGTGCTCTTCTTAAGTAATTTACTAATGGTGTTTAAAGCCCTAGTAATGCCACCGAAAACACCAGTAGTAATTATCACTAGTCTTGCTAACTACCTTTTTTGTCGCATCAACCATGTAATGTTCCTCTTAAGGAATTTACTAATGGTGTTTAAGGCCCTAGTAATGCCACAGAAAACACCAGTAGTAATTATTACTAGTCTTGCTAACTACCTTTACTATCGCATCAACCATGTAGTGCTCCTCTTAAGGAATTTACTAATGGTGTTTAAGGCCCTAGTAATGCCACAGAAAACACTAGTAGTAATTATCGCTAGTCTTGCTAACTATTTTTTTTTACCGCATCAACCGTGTAGTGCTCCCCTTAAGGAATTTACTAATGGTGTTTAAGGCCCTAGTAATGCCACAGAAAATACCAGTAGTAATTATCACTAGTTTTGCTAACTACCTTTTTTTTACTGCATCAACCGTGTAGTACTGTGTTTAAGGCCCTAGTAATGCCACAGAAAACACCAGTAGTAATTATCACTAGTCTTAATAACTACCTTTTTTTTACCGCATCAACCGTGTCGTACTCCTATTAAGGAACTTACTAATGGTGTTTAAGACCCTAGTAATGCCACAGAAAACACCAGTAGTAATTATCACTAGTTTTGCTAACTACCTTTTTTTACCGCATCAACCGTGTCGTACTCCTCTTAAGGAATTTACTAATGGTGTTTAAGGCCCTAGTAATGCCACAGAAAACACCAGTAGTAATTATCACTAGTCTTGCTAACTACGTTTTTACCGCATCAACCCTGTAGTACTCCTCTTAAGGAATTTACTAATGGTGTTTAAGGCCCTAGTAATGCCACAGAAAACACCAGTAGTAATTATCACTAGTCTTAATAACTACCTTTTTACCGCATCAACCGTGTAGTACTCCTCTTAAGGAATTTACTAATGTTGTTTAAGGTCCTAGTAATGCCACAGAAAACACCAGTAGTAATTATCCCTAGTCTTACTAACTACCTTTTTTTACTGCATCAACCGTGTAGTACTCCTCTTAAGGAATTTACTAATGGTGTTTAAGGCCCTAGTAATGCCACAGAAAACACCAGTAGTAATTATCACTAGTCTTGCTAACTACCTTGTTTTACTGCATCAACCGTGTAGTACTCCTCTTAAGGAATTTACTAATGGTGTTTAAGGCCCTGGTAATGCCACAGAAATCACCAGTAGTAATTATCAATAGTCTTGCTAACTACCTTTTTTCCCGCATCAACCGTGTAGTACTCTTAAGGAATTTACTAATGGTATTTAAGGCCCTAGTAATGCCACATAAAACACCAGTAGTAAGTATCACTATTCTTGCTAACTACCTTTTTTACCGCATCAACCGTGTCGTACTTCTCTTAAGGAATTTACTAATGGTGTTTAAGGCCCTAGTAATGCCACCGAAAATGCCAGTAGTAATTATCACTTGTCTTGCTAACTACCTTTTTTTACCGCATCAACCGTGTCGTACTCCTCTTAAGGAATTTACTAATGGTGTTTAAGGCCCTAGTAATGCCACAGAAAACACCAGTAGTAATTATCACTAGTCTTGATAACTACGTTTTTACCGCATCAACCATGTAGTACTCCTCTTAAGGAATTTACTAATGGTGTTTAAGGCCCTAGTAATGCCACACAAAACACCAGTATTAATTATCACTAGTCTTAATAACTACCTTTTTACCGCATCAACCGTGTAGTACTCCTCTTAAGAAATTTACTAATGTTGTTTAAGGTCCTAGTAATGCCACAGAAAACACCAGTAGTAATTATCACTAGTCTTACTAACTACCTTTTTTTACCGCATCAACCGTGTAGTACTCCTCTTAAGGAATTTACTAATGGTGTTTAAGGCCCTAGTAATGCCACAGAAAACACCAGTAGTAATTATCACTAGTCTTGCTAACTACCTTTTTTTACTGCATCAACCGTGTAGTACTCCTCTTAAGGAATTTACTAATGGTGTTTAAGGCCCTGGTAATGCCACAGAAATCACCAGTAGTAATTATCAATAGTCTTGCTAACTACCTTTTTTCCCGCATCAACCGTGTAGTACTCTTAAGGAATTTACTAATGGTATTTAAGGCCCTAGTAATGCCACATAAAACACCAGTAGTAAGTATCACTATTCTTGCTAACTACCTTTTTTAACGCATCAACCGTGTCGTACTTCTCTTAAGGAATTTACTAATGTTGTTTAAGGCCCTAGTAATGCAACCGAAAATGCCAGTAGTAATTATCACTTGTCATGCTAACTACCTTTTTTACCGCATCAACCATATAGTACTCCTCTTTAGGAATTTACTAATGGTGTTTAAGGCCCTAGTAATGCCACAGAAAACACCAGTAGTAATTATCATTACTAGTCTTAATAACTACTTTTTATTACCGCATCAACTGCGTAGTAATGTGTTTAAGGCCCTAGTAATGCCACAGAAAACACCAGTAGTAATTATCACTAGTCTTGCTAACTACCTTTTTATTGCATCAACCATGTAGTACTCCTCTTAAGGAATTTACTAATGGTGTTTAAGGCCCTAGTAATGCCACAGAAAACACCAGTAGTAATTATCACTAGTCTTAATAACTACCTTTTTTACCGCATCAACCGTGTAGTACTCCTCTTAAGGAATTTATTAATGGTGTTTAAGGCCCTAGTAATGCCACAGAAAACATAATTATCACTAGTCTTGCTAACTACGTTTTTACCGCATCAACCATGTAGTACTCCTCTTAAGGAATTTACTAATGGTGTTTAAGGTCCTAGTAATGCCACACAAAACACCAGTAGTAATTATCACTAGTCTTGCTAACTACCTTTTTATTGCATCAACCATGTAGTACTCCTCTTAAGGAATTTACTAATGGTGTTTAAGGCCCTAGTAATGCCACAGAAAACACCAGTAGTAATTATCACTAGTCTTAATAACTACCTTTTTTACCGCATCAACCGTGTAGTACTCCTCTTAAGGAATTTATTAATGGTGTTTAAGGCCCTAGTAATGCCACAGAAAACACCAGTAGTAATTATCACTAGTCTTGCTAACTACGTTTTTACCGCATCAACCATGTAGTACTCCTCTTAAGGAATTTACTAATGGTGTTTAAGGCCCTAGTAATGCCACACAAAACACCAGTAGTAATTATCACTAGTCTTACTAACTACCTTTTTACCGCATCAACCGTGTAGTATTTCTCTTAAGGAATTTACTAATGGTGTTTAAGGTCCTAGTAATGCCACAGAAAACACCAGTAGTAATTATCACTAGTCTTACTAACTACCTTTTTTTACCGCATCAACCGTGTAGTACTCCTCTTAAGGAATTTACTAATGGTGTTTAAGGCCCTAGTAATTCCACAGAAAACACCAGTAGTAATTATCACTAGTCTTGCTAACTACCTTTTTTTTACCGCATCAACCGTGTCGTACTCCTCTTAAGGAATTTACTAATGGTGTTTAAGGCCCTAGTAATGCCTCAGAAAACACCAGTAGTAATTATCACTAGTCTTGCTAACTATCTTTTTTTACTGCATCAACCGTGTAGTACTGTGTTTAAGGCCCTATTAATGTCACAGAAAACACCAGTAGTAATTATCACTAGTCTTAATAACTACCTTTTTTTTACCGCATCAACCGTGTCGTACTCCTCTTAAGGAATTTACTAATGGTGTTTAAGACCCTAGTAATGCCACAGAAAACACCAGTTGTAATTATCACTAGTTTTGCTAACTACCTTTTTTTACCGCATCAACCGTGTCGTACTCCTCTTAAGGAATTTACTAATAGTGTTTAAGACCCTAGTAATGCCACAGAAAACACCAGTAGTAATTATCACTAGTCTTGCTAACTACGTTTTTACCGCATCAACCATTTAGTACTCCTCTTAAGGAATTTACTAATGGTGTTTAAGGTCCTAGTAATGCCACAGAAAACACCAGTAGTAATTATCACTAGTCTTACTAACTACCTTTTTTTACCGCATCAACCGTGTAGTACTCCTCTAAAGGAATTTAGTAATGGCGTTTAAGGCCCTAGTAATGCCACAGAAAACACCAGTAGTAATTATCACTAGTCTTACTAACTACCTTTTTTTACCGCATCAACCGTGTAGTACTCCTCTTAAGGAATTTACTAATGGTGTTTAAGGCCCTGGTAATGCCACAGAAATCACCAGTAGTAATTATCACTAGTCTTGCTAACTACCTTTTTTCCCGCGTCAACCGTGTAGTACTCCTCTTAAGGAATTTCCTAATGGTATTTAAGGCCCTAGTAATGCCACAGAAAACACCAGTAGTAAGTATCACTATTCTTGCTAACTACCTTTTTTACCGCATCAACCGTGTATTACTCATCTTAAGGAATTTACTAATGGCGTTTAAGGCCCTAGTAATGCCACAGAAAACGCCAGTAGTAATTATCACTAGTCTTGCTAACTACCTTTTTTACCGCATCAACCATATAGTACTCCTGTTAAGGAATTTACTAATGGTGTTTAAGGCCCTAGTAATGCCACAGAAAAACACCAGTAGTAATTATCACTAGTCTTAATAACTACCTTTTTTTACCGCATCAACCGTGTCGTACTCCTCTTAAGGAATTTACTAATGGTGTTTAAGACCCTAGTAATGCCACAGAAAACACCAGTAGTAATTATCACTAGTTTTGCTAACTACCTTTTTTTATTGCATCAACCGTGTCGTACTCCTCTTAAGGAATTTACTAATGGTGTTTAAAGCCCTAGTAATGCCACAGAAAACACCAGTAGTAATTATCACTAGTCTTGCTAACTACGTTTTTACCGCATCAACCATGTAGTACTCCTCTTAAGGTATTTACTAATGGTGTTTAAGGCCCTAGTAATGCCACAGAAAACACCAGTAGTAATTATCACTAGTCTTACTAACTACCTTTTTACCGCATCAACCGTGTAGTACTCCTCTTAAGAAATTTACTAATGTTGTTTAAGGTCCTAGTAATGCCACAGAAAACACCAGTAGTAATTATCACTAGTCTTACTAACTACCTTTTTTTACCGCATCAACCGTGTAGTACTTCTCTTAAGGAATTTACTAATGGTGTTTAAGGCCCTAGTAATGCCTCAGAAAACACCAGTAGTAATTATCACTAGTCTTGCTAACTACCTTTTTTTACTGCATCAACCGTGTAGTACTTCTCTTAAGGAATTTACTAATGGTGTTTAAGGCCCTAGTAATGCCTCAGAAAACACCAGTAGTAATTATCACTAGTCTTGCTAACTACCTTTTTTTTTACTGCATCAACCGTGTAGTACTTCTCTTAAGGAATTTACTAATGGTGTTTAAGGCCCTAGTAATGCCACAGAAAACGCCATTGTAATTATCACTAGTCTTGCTCACTACCTTTTTTACAGCATCAACCAAATAGTACTCTTCTTAAGGAATTTACTAATGGTGTTTAAGGCCCAAGTAATGCCACAGAAAACACCAGTAGTAATTATCACTAATCTTACTAACTAACTTTTTTTTACCGCATCAACCGTGTAGTACTCCTCTTAAGGAATTTAATAATGGTGTTTAAGGCCCTAGTAATGCCACAGAAAACACCAGTAGTAATTATCACTAGTCTTGCTAACTACGTTTTTACCGCATCAACCATGTAGTACTCCTCTTAAGGAATTTACTAATGGTGTTTAAGGCCCTAGTAATGCCACACAAAACACCAGTAGTAATTATCACTAGTCTTGCTAACTACCTTTTTACCGCATCAACCATGTAGTATTCCTCTTAAGGAATTTACTAATGGTGTTTAAGGCCCTAGTAATGCCACAGAAAAACACCAGTAGTAATTATCACTAGTCTTAATAACTACATTTTTTACCGCATCAACCGTGTCGTACTCCTCTTAAGGAATTTACTAATGGTGTTTAAGACCCTAGTAATGCCACAGAAAACACCAGTAGTAATTATCACTAGTTTTGCTAACTACCTTTTTTATTGCATCAACCGTGTCGTACTCCTCTTAAGGAATTTACTAATGGTGTTTAAAGCCCTAGTAATGCCACAGAAAACACCAGTAGTAATTATCACTAGTCTTGCTAACTACGTTTTTACCGCATCAACCATGTAGTACTCCTCTTAAGGTATTTACTAATGGTGTTTAAGGCCCTAGTAATGCCACAGAAAACACCAGTAGTAATTATCACTAGTCTTACTAACTACCTTTTTACCGCATCAACCGTGTAGTACTCCTCTTAAGGAATTTAATAATGTTGTTTAAGGTCCTAGTAATGCCACAGAAAACACCAGTAGTAATTATCACTAGTCTTACTAACTACCTTTTTTTACCGCATCAACCGTGTAGTACTCCTCTTAAGGAATTTACTAATGGTGTTTAAGGCCCTAGTAATGCCAAAGAAAACACCAGTAGTAATTATCACTAGTCTTGCTAACTACCTTTTTTTACCGCATCAACCGTGTCGTACTCCTCTTAAGGAATTTACTAATGGTGTTTAAGGCCCTAGTAATGCCTCAGAAAACACCAGTAGTAATTATCACTAGTCTTGCTAACTACCTTTTTTTACTGCATCAACCGTGTAGTACTTCTCTTAAGGAATTTACTAATGGTGTTTAAGGCCCTAGTAATGCCTCAGAAAACACCAGTATTAATTATCACTAGTCTTGCTAACTACCTTTTTTTTTACTGCATCAACCGTGTAGTACTTCTCTTAAGGAATTTACTAATGGTGTTTAAGGCCCTAGTAATGCCACAGAAAACGCCATTGTAATTATCACGAGTCTTGCTCACTACCTTTTTTAAAGCATCAACCATATAGTACTCGTCTTAAGGAATTTACTAATGGTGTTTAAGGCCCAAGTAATGCCACAGAAAACACCAGTAGTAATTATCACTAATCTTACTAACTAACTTTTTTTTACCGCATCAACCGTGTAGTACTCCTCTTAAGGAATTTACTAATGGTGTTTAAGGCCCTATTAATGCCACAGAAAACACCAGTAGTAATTATCACTAGTCTTGCTAACTACCTTTTTTTACCGCATTAACCGTGTCGTACTCCACTTAAGGAATTTACT
Organism: Artemia sp. Qi Xiang Cuo; assembly: GCF_049724085.1. NCBI lineage: Eukaryota > Metazoa > Arthropoda > Branchiopoda > Anostraca > Artemiidae > Artemia > Artemia sp. Qi Xiang Cuo. Next base: position 24,278,431 of record NC_142811.1, read on the forward strand.
AATGGTTTTTAAGGCCCTAGTACCGCATCAACCGTATCGTACTCCTCTTATTGAATTTACTAATCGTGTTTAAGGTCCTAGTAATGCCACAGAAAACACCAGTAGTAATTATCACTAGTCTTTCTAACTACCCTTTTTTTACCGCACCAACCGTGTAGTACTCCTCTTAAGGAATTTACTAATGGTGTTTAAAGCCCTAGTAATGCCACAGAAAATACCAGTAGTAATTATCACTAGTCTTGCTAACTACCTTTTTTACCGCATCAACGATATAGTACTCCTCTTAAGGAATTTACTAATGGTGTTTAAGGCCCTAGTAATTCCACAGAAAACACCAGTAGTAATTATCACTAGTCTTAATAACTACCTTTTTTTACCGAATCAACCGTGTAGTACTGTGTTTAAGGCCCTAGTAATGCCACAGAAAACACCAGTAGTAATTATCACTAGTCTTGCTAACTATCTTTTTACCGCATCAACCATGTAGTACTCCTCTTAAGGAATTTACTAATGATGTTTAAGGCCCTAGTAATGCCAAAGAAAACACCAGTAGTAATTATCACTAGTCTTGCTAACTACGTTTTTACCGATCAAACCATGTTGTACTCCTCTTAAGGAATTTACTAATGGTGTTTAAGGCCCTAGTAATACCACAGAAAACACCAGTAGTAATTATCACTAGTCTTACTAACTACCTTTTTACCGCATCAACCGTGTAGTACTCCTCTTAAGAAATTTACTAATGTTGTTTAAGGTCCTAGTAATGCCACAGAAAACACCAGTAGTAATTATCACTAGTCTTACTAACTACCTTTTTTTACCGCATCAACCGTGTAGTACTCCTCTTAAGGAATTTACTAATGGTGTTTAAGGCCCTAGTAATGCCACAGAAAAAACCAGTAGTAATTATCTCTATTCTTGCTAAATAACTTTTTTTTTACATCATCAACCGTGTAGTACTCCTCTTAATGAATTCACTAATGGTGTTTAAGGCCCTAGTAATGCCACAGAAAACACCAGTCTTAATTATCACTAGTCTTGCTAACTACCTTTTTTACCGCATCAACCATATAGTACTCCTCTTAAGGAATTTACTAATGGTGTTTAAGGCCCTAGTAATTCCACAGAAAACACCAGTAGTAATTATCACTAGTCTTAATAACTACCTTTTTTTACCGCATCAAACTTGTAGTACTGTGTTTAAGGCCCTAGTAATGCCACAGAAAACACCAGTAGTAATTATCACTAGTCTTGCTAACTATCTTTTTAACGCTTCAACCATGTAGTACTCCTCTTAAGGAATTTACTAATGATGTTTAAGGCCCTAGTAATGCCACAGAAAACACCAGTAGTAATTATCACTAGTCTTAATAACTACCTTTTTTTACCGCATCAACCGTGTCGTACTCCTCTTAAGGAATTTACTAATGGTGTTTAAGACCCTAGTAATGCCACAGAAAACACCAGTAGTAATTATCACTAGTTTTGCTAACTACCTTTTTTTACCACATCAACCGTGTCGTACTCCTCTTAATGAATTTACTAATGGTGTTTAAGGCCCTAGTAATTCCACAGAAAACACCAGTAGTAATTATCACTAGTCTTGCTAACTACGTTTTTACCGATTAAACCATGTTGTACTCCTCTTAAGGAATTTACTAATGGTGTTTAAGGCCCTGGTAATGCCACAGAAATCACCAGTAGTAATTATCACTAGTCTTGCTAACTACCTTTTTTCCCGCGTCAACCGTGTAGTACTCCTCTTAAGGAATTTCCTAATGGTATTTAAGGCCCTAGTAATGCCACATAAAACACCAGTAGTAATTATCACTATTCTTGCTAACTACCTTTTTTACCGCATCAACCGTGTCTTACTCATCTTAAGTAATTTACTAATGGTGTTTAAGGCCCTAGTAATGCCACAGAAAACGCCAGTAGTAATTATCACTAGTCTTGCTAACTACCTTTTTTACCGCATCAACCATATAGTACTCCTCTTAAGGAATTTACTAATGGTGTTTAAGGCCCTAGTAATGCCACAGAAAACACCAGTAGTAATTATCACTAGTCTTAATAACTACCTTTTTTTACCACATCAACCGTGTAGTACTGTGTTTATGGCCCTAGTAATGCCACAGAAAACACCAGTAGTAATTATCACTAGTCTTGCTAACTACCTTTTTTTACCGCATCAACCATGTAGTGCCCCTCTTAAGGAATTTACTAATGGTGTTTAAGACCCTAGCAATGCCACAGAAAACACCAGTGGTAATTATCACTAGTCTTGCTAACTACCTTTTTTTACCGCATCAACCGTGTAGTACTCCTCTTAAGGAATTTAATAATGGTGTTTAAGGCCCTAGTAATGCCAAAGAAAACACCAGTAGTAATTATCACTAGTCTTGCTAACTACCGTTTTTTACCGCATCAACCGTGTCGTACTCCTCTTAAGGAATTTACTAATGGTGTTTAAGGCCCTAGTAATGCCTCAGAAAACACCAGTAGTAATTATCACTAGTCTTGCTAACTACCTTTTTTTACTGCATCAACCGTGTAGTACTTCTCTTAAGGAATTTACTAATGGTGTTTAAGGCCCTGGTAATACCACAGAAATCACCAGTAGTAATTATCACTAGTCTTGCTAACTACCTTTTTTACCGCATCAACCGTGTAGTACTCCTCTTAAGGAATTTACTAATGGTATTTAAGGCCCTAGTAATGCCACATAAAACACCAGTAGTAAGTATCACTAGTCTTGCTAACTACCTTTTTTACCGCATCAACCGTGTCGTACTCCTCTTAAGGAATTTACTAATGGTGTTTAAGGCCCTAGTAATGCCACAGAAAACGCCAGTAGTAATTATCACTAGTCTTGCTAACTACCTTTTTTACCGCATCAACCATATAGTACTCCTCTTAAGGAATTTACTAATGGTGTTTAAGGCCCTAGTAATGCCACAGAAAACACCAGTAGTAATTATCACTAATCTTCCTAACTAACTTTTTTTTACCGCATCAACCGTGTAGTACTCCTCTTAAGGAATTTACTAATGGTGTTTAAGGCCCTAGTAATGCCACAGAAAACACCAGTAGTAATTATCTCTATTCTTGCTAAATACCTTTTTTTTTACCTCATCAACCGTGTAGTACTCCTCTTAATGAATTAACTAATGGTGTTTAAGGCCCTAGTAATGCCACAGAAAACACCAGTGTTAATTATCACTAGTCTTGCTAACTACCTTTTTTACCGCATCAACCATATAGTACTCCTCTTAAGGAATTTACTAATGGTGTTTAAGGCCCTAGTAATTCCACAGAAAACACCAGTAGTAATTATCACTAGTCTTAATAACTACCTTTTTTTACCTCATCAACCGTGTAGTACTGTGTTTAAGGCCCTAGTAATGCCACAGAAAACACCAGTAGTAATTATCACTAGTCTTGCTAACTATCTTTTTAACGCTTCAACCATGTAGTACTCCTCTTAAGGAATTTACTAATGATGTTTAAGGCCCTAGTAATGCCACAGAAAACACCAGTAGTAATTATCACTAGTCTTAATAACTACCTTTTTTTACCGCATCAACCGTGTCGTACTCCTCTTAAGGAATTTACTAATGGTGTTTCAGACCCTAGTAATGCCACAGAAAACACCAGTAGTAATTATCACTAGTTTTGCTAACTACCTTTTTTTACCACATCAACCGTGTCGTACTCCTCTTAATGAATTTACTAATGGTGTTTAAGGCCCTAGTAATTCCACAGAAAACACCAGTAGTAATTATCACTAGTCTTGCTAACTACGTTTTTACCGATTAAACCATGTTGTACTCCTCTTAAGGAATTTACTAATGGTGTTTAAGGCCCTAGTAATGCCACAGAAAACACCAGTAGTAATTATCACTAGTCTTGCTAACTACCTTTTTTACCGGATCAACCATGTAGTACCCCTCTTAAAGAATTTACTAATGATGTTTAAGGCCCTAGTAATGCCACAGAAAACACCAGTAGTAATTATCACTAGTCTTGCTAACTACGTTTTCACCGATTAAACCATGTTGTACTCCTCTTAAGGAATTTACTAATGGTGTTTAAGGCCCTAGTAATGCCACAGAAAACACCTGTAGTAATTATCACTAGTCTTGCTAACTACCTTTTTTACCGCATCAACCGTGTCGTACTCCTCTTAAGAATTTACTAATGGTGTTTAAGGCCCTAGTAATGCCACAGAAAACACCAGTAGTAATTATCACTAGTCTTAATAACTACCTTTTTTTACCGCATCAACCGTGTCATACTCCTCTTAAGGAATTTACTAATGGTGTTTAAGACCCTAGTAATGCCACAGAAAACACCAGTAGTAATTATCACTAGTTTTGCTAACTACCTTTTTTTACCGCATCAACCGTGTCGTACTCCTCTTAAGGAATTTACTAATGGTGTTTAAGGCCCTAGTAATGCCACAGAAAACACCAGCAGTAATTATCACTATTCTTAATAACTACCTTTTTTTACCGATCAACCGTGTCGTACTCCTCTTAAAGAATTTACTAATGGTGCTTAAGACCCTAGTAATGCCACAGAAAACACCAGTAGTAATTATCACTAGTTTTGCTAACTACCTTTTTACCGCATCAACCATGTAGTTACTCCTCTTAAGGAATTTACTAATTGTGTTTAAGGCCCTAGTAATGCCACAGAAAACACCAGTAGTAATTATCACTAGTCTTACTAACTACCTTTTTACCGCATCAACCGTGTAGTACTCCTTTTAAGGAATTTACTAATGGTGTTTAAGGCCCTAGTAATGCCACAGAAAACACCAGTAGTAACTATCACTAGTCTCACTAACTACCTTTTTTACCGCATCAACCGTGTCGTACTCCTCTTAAGGAATTTACTAATGGTGTTTAAGACCCTAGTAATGCCTTAGAAAACACCAGTAGTAATTATCACTAGTCCTACTAACTACCTGTTTTACCGCATCAACCGTATCGTACTCCTCTTAAGGAATTTACTAATGGTGTTTAAGGCCCTAGTAATGCCACAGAAAACGCCAGTGGTAATTATCACTAGTCTTGCTAACTACCTTTTTTACCGCATCAACCATGTAGTACTCCTCTTAAGGAATTTACTAATGGTGTTTAAGGCCCTAGTAATGCCACAGAAAACACTAGTAGTAATTACCACTAGTCTTGCTAACAACCTTTTTTTTTACCGCATCAACCGCGTCGTACTCCTCTTAAGGAATTTACTAATGGTGTTTAAGGCCCTAGTAATGCCGTAGAAAACATCAGTAGTAATTATCACTAGTCTTGCTAACTACCTTTTTACCGCATCAACCATGTAGTACTCCTCTGAAGAAATTTACTAATGGTGTTTAAGGCCCTAGTAATGCCACAGATAACACCAGTAGTAATTATCACTAGTCTTAATAACTACCTTTTTTTTTACCGCATCAACCGTGTATTACTCCTCTTAAGGAATCTACTAATGGTGTTTAAGGCCCTAGTAATGCCACAGAAAACACCAGTAGTAATTATCTCTAGTCTTGCTAACTACCTTTTTTTTTACCGCATCAACCGTGTAGTACTCCTCTTAAGGAATTTGCTAATTGTGTTTAAGGCCCAAGTAATGCCACTGAAAACACCAGTAGTAATTATCACTAGTCTTGCTAACTACCTTTTTTTACCGCATCAACTGTGTCGTACTCCTCTTAAGGAATTTACTAATGGTGTTTAAGACCCTGGTAATCCCACAGAAACACCAGTAGTAATTATCACTAGTCCTACTAAATACATTTTTTACCGGATCAACCATGTAGTACTCCTCTTAAGGAATTTACTAATGGTGTTTAAGGCCCTAGTACCGCATCAACCGTATCGTACTCCTCTTAATGAATTTACTAATCGTGTTTAAGGTCCTAGCAATGCCACAGAAAACACCAGTAGTAATTATCACTAGTCTTTCTAACTACCCTTTTTTTTACCGCACCAACCGTGTAGTACTCCTCTTAAGGAATTTACTAAGGGTGTTTAAGGCCCTAGTAATGCCACAGAAAACACCAGTAGTAATTATCACTAGTCTTACTAACTATCTCAATTTTTATCGCGTTAACTGATTAAAACTTCTCTTACGGAATTCATAAACGGTATTTTAGGCCGCAGTAATGCAAAAGTAAACGCCAGTAGTAATCATCACTATGCTTACTAATTACCTTCTTTTTGCTGCATGAACTGTGTGGAACTCCTCTTAAGGAATTTACTAATGGTATTTTGAGCATCACTTCTACCGGGAGCTAGTTTCGGGTGGCAATTGACCACAAGATAAGGTTTCTGCTAATAATGCTGCCGTACAAGCGCCGAAATGAGGTGATTGGTATGAAGGACTGACGAATTTCTCCCTACGCCTAGACTCTAATGGCGGTCATGATGAAATTTTTCCAGTGTTAAGCGTATGCTTCCAGAACACTGAGTTAGTTGCCACGTCAATACTATTTTGAAACAGTTTCGAGTAGCCTATCTCAAAAGTGTTGCAAGGAGTTGTATAAAGTCGAAAAGTTAAAAAAGCCGAACCGAACCGACATTTGCCATTTTCTTAAGGACTTGGGCTAATTGGCTACTAAAAAGCCTTTTTGACAGTCTCAGTATTGGTTAATATCAACTCCGGAGAAAGTATACTAGGAAAAAGGCTTGAATGTTCACTTCCTATGCAGTCTTTAATTTATTCCCATCTTTCCCCGAAAATGCACACGGCTATCAAAATTACATGAAAAAATACAGGGGTCAGAATTACTTGTTTATCCTGGAAGTTATACTTAACGGTTTTCTGACAAAAATTTTTCGTTTTTTTTTTTCAATTTAATTAGTAGATATTAAAGCTCGCAGAAAATAAAATTGCTCAGTTTGAGCGTATCTCTTTTCATTTTATTTGTGGAATTTTTTTGACGCTCTAATGACAACTTGGGAAAAATTTATTATTAAGATAAAAATGCTTGACTATTAAGTTTTCATTTACTCCACCCCCACCCCCCATCTCACAAAAAATACAGAAGTGTCAAAACGCTGAAGCTGGAATCACTTTACTATTCTGAAAGCTATTCCTAAAGGAATGTAAATAAAGTTTTCTCGGCTATTATTTTCCAATGAAATTAGTTGGTATTAAAACCACGGAAATTAACTTCCTCAGTTTTGTTTGTTTCTTTTAATTTTTATCCTCAACGTTCTACATTTTTAGCCCCTGTACCACGCCCTTTCTTATCCTCATCCCCAGCATATGGGTGGATCCAATGGGTGATTGGGGGATCTTGTCCCCATAAAAAGTCAAAAATTGTATTAATTACAGGGGTGGAGGGACAAAAATACCAATGTGGATACAAATTTTTATCAGTGACCCCCTACCCATCCCACCCCCCTACATTAATTCTGGATCCTCCCCTTCCCTAGGGTGTTCCTAAACCCCGCCCTATCAAAGTACACGAAAAGGAAGTCACTAAAATCCAAGCATATATTAATTTAAAATTGAACGCAGGTTATGTTGCATATAAATATACTTCAAGTTTATATAAAGAAGCAGTCTATATCATTTAAATATACAAATCGAGATAATAAAACACTTATAGCACTGAGTAGAAATATATCAAATATAGTCTCAATACACTAAATATCTAAAATAAGTAAAAATATGTTGGTGACTGACATAAAAGTCTGCTAGAGAGAATGTTTGCTGTACGCTCATGCGCGGGGGGGGGGTCGCTTTCAACTTTTTACACACGAATAGTTTCTGTTTGCTTCGAATTGCTATTATTTAGAGGGTCGGGGAGTAGCTGACATACTGGAGTTACTATTCTTCATCGTCCTGAGTAAAAATTTGTTAATGTTATTCTTACTGCCTCTCAGTAAAAAAAAAAAAAAAAAAAAAAAAAAAAAAAAAAAAAAAAAAAAAAAACTTTTATGATTATATGCGAATCACTAATGAGAATTCAAATGACTGTCGCTTTTTACTTTTTTTTTTTATTTTTTTTTTTTTTATATATATCGGATGCACATTTGAAATTGGCAGGGAATGTCAAACTAACAATCCTTTTTTAGATTTTTATCTCAAGACTTAAAAAAATGACACTAAATCCCTTAGAAAAGATGCTAATGTAATATCTGGACATGACAAACAATGTGACTGCGACATAGATCTATTTACTGGCTGATAAACTGCTTAATTCTAGGGGGAGGCGTCCTCTTTACTCAGCTTTTCAATCTGATGCGATGTTTTCGAAGATTTTCTAGCTAACACTATCGTACAAGCCTTCGCTATCCATTGCAAGATTCCCCGCGAACTTGTTTTAATGTGTTCTGGACACTGGTTATTCTTAAAACAAGTTTCTTTTTTAGAGAATCTAGGGAGGGGTGTCAAAACAAACCCCCCTACCCCCCCCCCCCCTGAATACGGCCTTGTATATTCATGAATGAATTTATTTTTTTTTTTAAATACTGGGTAACAAAAATACTGTAGCAGTAATTACTGCATAAAAATTCAACTCATCGGTATTCTCAATTATTACTATCAGCAGGTATTTCACTTGAAGGGTTACTGATCATTCATATCAGTCACGGAGTTTAAAAACACAACACAAGCTAGCGTTAATCACAAAAACTCGAACACTATCTTTGGTCTATAGAAATTATGCACTTACGTAGCACACGCACAATTTAGAAACCTGGAATGTATTGAGTACGTAGAGTGCTCTAAAAAAGCACATAATTGAATGGAATTCAGAATGCTAATCTAAATGTGATATTTTATATATCGTCTCAGTCGTATCTAGAGCCCCCCCCCCAAGTCAAGAAAATTGATCAAGGGTTCTCGTTTTGGGGGACTAGTCCCAATAAGAAGGGTAACCCCATTTCAGCTGTGATCCAATTTAATCCAGGCCTCCCTGATAAAAAAAAAATGAAAAAAATAACAATTTATCGTAGCACACACCCGCCCGAGGCACAGCCGCGCAAAGGTGTAGAGTGGCATCAATTGGGGCGGGGAGCATTTGCCCCCTTAGATCTTGTGCCTCTCCCCTAGATTTTGACATATACCCTTTTTTATTTTCTTTTTCATTAAAAAACAAAACAGCAAAATTGTCTCCTATGGCTCTTGAGAAATTACATTCCTCCCCCTCCTCCTAATTTTTGTGAAATGACGCCACTGAAGATGCGTCAGTTTCTACCTCGAGGGTAGCCAAGAAAGGTTTGAAACTTAGTTCCTAGAGTTTCCGGTTTTTTTTTTCATCAAAATGCCTAAAAATTACCCCCTTAGCACCAACATAGACAAGTACCAAGTATTGTTAGCCCCCTTTTTTTGTTTACTTAGCTTCTGATCATGGGCGTAGGGAGGGGGGCAGGGGGGGGACCGCGGCCCCCCGAGAGCTTAAAATTTACATTAGATATGGGTGAAAAAGCAGATGGTTGGAAAAGAAGTTGATAAAAGGCCCTCCAACACACAATCGACTGCCCCCCCCCCATGGGCTCCCATAAGTTGAATTCCAGGGGGGGGCAAACTACGTCTAATTGCTACTTTTAATGCTATATAATAGAAATCTCAGAACAAAAATATAAAAATAAAGGCAGCATCATTCAGCCAGGGGGGCAAGAGCCCCCCTGCCCCCCCCCCCCTAGACAATATGCTGACTACGCCATTGCTTCTGATTACTATACCTACACATTGTAAGTTTGATTGATAGTTTTAACGTGATTGTAGTTTCGTCGTGATTTGTAGTTTTGACAAGAAGTTACTTCAGAATTTCCTTTTCCTATAATAGTTGCTTTCAAATGCAAATTCTATATTATCTTATAACTTAACATTACATACATTTTACGTAAGAGTGAAAAAAACACAATATTGTGGACCAAAAACGAAATACCGGCTGGGATTCCCATACTTTTTTGTCGCGTTTGTGCCCCCCCCCCTCATGTTTTCAAAATATTTCTAAACGCTAGAGCCGGTTATTAGTGTATGATCCAGTTTTATGGGGTAAGTAATAAAGTCCTTTAGAACATCGTTTCTCAACGTTTCTCAAGTTTGTCACATTTCAAACAGATATAATGTAAAGTCAGTAATCTCACAACATCCGAATAATAAAAGCACTTGGAGTCTAATCATTTGTTTTACTAGAAATGTCCAGTTGTTAAATAACTATTGATTGATACGTGATAATTAATTAATGTAAGTTATCATTTTAGCATATGTAATGTACATTTCATTAAAATCTACTAATAGCCAAGGCTCTGGGTGTTTTTTCACAATTAAAAAAGTTTGGAAGAATAGGAAGGATAAGTCTGCAAACCAAGATTAGAATATTGGAAGCTACAGTGATGACAGTAGTCAAATATGGCTCTGAAGCATGGGCGCTTCGAAAAGCGGATGAAGATTTGCTCGATGTTTTCCAGAGAAATTGCTTACGGATTGTTCTGGGTACCTGGCTGACTGACCGTATTTCAAAGAATAGGCTGTACGGAAAATGTGGTTCAATACCGCTCTCTAGGGCTGTAATGAAAGAAAGGTTGAGATGGCTAGGGCACGTTGTGCGGATGAAGGGTGACAGATTGTTCTTTTCGGCCAACCGTGTAGGGCTAAACGGAAAGCAGGTCGTCCTCATCTGGGGTGGGTGTAAAAAGGGAGGCTTTGAATAGAATGGGATGGAGGAGGAGGAGCGTGCGTACCTGTGTTGGCCTCAGGCGGCTTAGTGCTATGGTGAGTTGTTAGTAGTAGTAGTAGTATTTAACTCTTTTTTATTGACTGCGACCTCATGTCTATGGGATCCCAACCCTGAGGTTGAGAAACGATAGCTTCGACATCCAGCATCATTTGTGGAGTTGAATCGAATTTTGTAATCATCTAACATTCACTTACTCGTGGAGCATTCCGTCATTCTATGGTAAGGACCGTTCTTAATGAGATTTGACTAATGCCGAACACCTCGCGCTGCTATGAGCCAGTTGGAATTTTTCAGCCAATAAGAAAGTTTCATAAAAAATCTGATTGGCTTACATTTGCAGCAGCTAAATATTGGTATTAGTAAAACCTCGTTACGTATCGGCCTTTAAGAAACTTTAAGCACAACACAAAACACCCCCTCGACCACACTTCCCCCTCCCAATTGATGCCTTGGACACAGCGTCAGTGATACTGAAATTTACACAATAATGCTATTTTTTTTACAAAAACTATTAGGTGTTTTATACTACAATTATATATAAGACTCGGCAGGAGCCAAAAGGCATGACGTCTACATCCTATAGGCACAAAAAAACTGTTTTCACATATTTAATTGTCGATACATTGACATGTTTTTTTAACATTTTTATTTTAAATTTTCTTTTTTAATGACAACTCTTACTATTTTAAATAGCCTCAAGGCGCTTAAATGGAATTAGAAAACTGTTATTTAATATTGAGTCAATTAGAAACGCTTAGAGCATTCAAGATTGAGGTTCCCGAACTCTTCTTGTAGTAGCACCCTTTAACGTAGTTCAGATAGCCACTGTCTGCACCAGGAGGGTCTGTGAATTTGTTTTATCTCATTTGAAAAAATGGAACAGTGGACTTGAGACCATATAACCTAACCTTAGAGATACTAAATATATACAGAGTCGATATTTGACTTCTAATCTTGGCAATAATAAAACAAGCATAGATAGAACTGATCGCGGGAATACATCGTTGTTAGATAAGACAAAATCTAGTTAAATATTTTATTTGGCCTTCTATCGTACGTCTTAACCCTATGGGTCAAACTCACAGATTTATTAGTACTAAGACTATGGTTTTTATGAAAGAGTTTTAATACCTATGAGCTTCCCAAAAATTATTACATAAAAAACTTTTGCTATTATAAATTTCATCTACAGTCAAGGTTTAAAAGATGCATCTAAAAAAATCCAATCCATCTGATTCATCTTATTCTAAGTAATTTGTATCATTTCTATGTTACGTAAAACATTCCTGTAAAAGATTTCCGTCGGTTTCTTCAAATGTCTAAAATTGAAATGGTGAAATCTACGAGAAATTAGAAATACACTTTTCGCTTTACATAATTGTTTAGGCACTATCAAAATTAATGGGAAATGATTTAAACACAAAATGCCTCACGTTTCCATTCACACACTTTCAAAATTATCTTTCAGGAAGGCGCTCTAGTTGGGGCATTGTTCTACGGCGCTCACGGCAAAACTTTTTATGAATTGGCCAATCATGCTGCTGACATTCTATACCACAGTATCGCGCTTCCTATAAAATAAAAAAGCAGAATGATAGTACAGGAAAAACCTAAAAATGCTTGATGTTCCTATGCTAACTGCTAACAAAATGCTTAGGCTACTATTCACCAATTAGATTCGGCAAGAATTCTCTGCTTAGAGATTGACTTAGCTTATCCACTGAGCTAATTTTCATTAAAAGTGAGATCAGATGATCTTAATTTAAACTGAAGAAAAATTTTACTGGAATCCTTTAATTTTTAAATTTATTGTAAATTGGGTTTATAGAAATATCTCCAGTATCTCTGTTTAAAGCAAGTTCACTATTTACGGATTCAGGAGGAGGTTATTTACGGAGGAGGCTCAGTCAATTGAAAATAAAAAGTTCCAGTGTCCTTTTCTAAGATTTAGCCTGCTTTTCAACCAATTGCTACCGAATGTGTTGGTACTGACTACAGTGTCTTTAAGAAATTCTTATTCCAGTTTAACGGCCCTTGCGTTTCAGCAGCTGATTTGAAACAGTCTTCAGATAAATATAGAATTAATTCTAAGGGAGAAACGAGAGGAGGTTGGATGTATAAATTGATATATAATCCTCAGGGCCATATACAGGACTTTTGTTCGGGGGGGGGGGGAGGGGCTTCGGAAGCAGAATCTGAAGGAGAGGAGCTAGATTTGCCAGCAGATCCTGTTGAAAACGGTCTTAGTGACTGAATGTTCAGCTATTATGATCCAGTACTTAGTTAATCAAAGTCATCAAAGTGTTACAAACCACTTTTTCACTTGTATTCGGTGCTTTTATGAATAAATGAAAAATAACATGCATTTGGTATGGGAAATATGGCTGAATGAGGCTATTTAAATACGAATGGTTGTTAGGGTAACATTTCTTAGGTTTAATTTAGAAAAAATTGTTAATATGATTTTACTCCCAAATAATAGTATTTTTTTTACAAAATGGATGTCCGAAATCAGGCACTGTTCAAGTGCTGAGGTGTTACCCTAGGCACAAGATTAATAAAGGGATAAACTAGACTATTAATTAAATTGATGAAATTGATGAACGGGCATTACCTTTTTAAGCCCAGGAAAGTCAGAATCATCAGAATATTTCATTAAAATCTGAAAGTAAGGCTTAAAAAGAAATGCTCAACTGGTCCTGTAGCTACAGGACGACTCCAGAACAGCAATTTTACTCTATATTTCCATGGAAATACCATACTTTGCCCCATTTTACCAATTTCACCTTGTTTTACAAATTTTACTTACCGAGTTTTTATTTTACGGTAATTTTACACCACCAGGCAATACACGGAAAATCCAAATTGCTACAGATCTTGAATTTAAATAAGATAAACAGTAGAAAAGGCAGAGATAGAAAGTAGAAAGATAAAAGTAGAAAGAGAGTAAAAGAAAGTAGAAAGATAAAAAGTAGAATGAAAAATTAAAAACAAAGTAGAATGACAGATAAAGTAGAATGAAAAAGTGAAAAGTAGAATGCCAATACACGAAAACCCAAATTGTTAGAGGTTTTTTGAATTGGAACAAGAGCAAGGTCAACGACTGTATTTTATCTTTCACCAAAGCCAATCCCCGTAGATCATAGACCATGAGCCGTAGGCCGTAAACAGTACATCATGTACACTGGTTTTCGATTGACGAATGATCTTAAGCTGGACAATCAGGAGATTCATGAGTAAGACAGATTGACAGATTGATAAGTGCTGATGATTTGAAAACACTGCTATTTTTTCATTTAGTTTTCAGTAAATAGATTTCACAGTGTCGGCGTACATAAATAAAAGCAAACTAAAATTATAAAAATGTCAGATTTTTGACCAATTTCAAAGAAATTTCAATTTTCTACCAATTTCAGATTTCAAAAGAAATTTTCAAATTTCGAGGTTTCTGAGTACAGAGATTAAATCCTTGAGTACCCTGGTGCTTAAGAGAAATCAGAGGGACGCATATTTATATTTATATATATATATATATATATATATATATATATATATATATATATATATATATATATATATATATATATATATATATATATATATATATATATATATATATATATATATATATATATATATATATATATATATATATATATATATATATATATATATATATATATATATATATATAACAATATATATATATATTCGTGGTAACAAACTCTAAGTAAGTAGCGACCCGGCTTAATTGTAACCGAATCTCTAAAAAACGGAATTTTGATACCATTAGATGTATTAAAAGAATTGGCTTATTGTGCTGATTTCAAATAAATAAGTTTCATTATATATATATATATATATATATATATATATATATATATATATATATATATATATATATATATATATATATATATATATATATATATATATATATATATATATATATATATATATATATATATATATATATATATATATATATATATATATATATGTAAAGCTCTTCTTATTTCCCTGTAAACCTCTCTTTAGTTCTTTATTTGTATGCCATTTATATTGGCAGATGTAATGGTTAACGTAAATTCCAAAGATAGCCGATAAACGTTGGTACATGGTCTTTATTAAATAACGTGAGAATAAACACAGAGAAAATAAGGTAGCACAAGAACAACTAGCTACGACGAAGGCGAAATATGGACTGCCTTTAGAAATGAACCAAGAATATAACTTTCCTAGAACGGAAGTTCCAGGCCTGGGAACGACCCCTTTCCCACGACTGGCTTTAAAAGACTGATTAATGGGACATCGATACGTTACGAGCCATTGAACTTTTTTCTAGTCAAAGTGCCTTTTTGAGAAACACTTCCTTTTAAATGAACATTTGAAATAGGCTGTTACACAATACCTAATATGGATACCCTCGCTAGAGCTTCTATCCACTAATTCAAATTTCTACAACTGAGAGTCTCCGGTTGATTTCTACCTTCACTTAGCCATTCTACGGTTGGTGTTTTTTTTACCTGATTTTATACAGTCGACGTGTGATCTACATTTGACAGTTTCCAACCAAAATTTAACATTTTGAATTCGATAATCGAAAATTAATTCTCAATTGTGACTACATTTGACGCTAGTGATTTAATTGAAACCAACTACAATTGGACTTGGAAAGGACTATCTTTCGTAAGTGATTTTAACACGACTAAACAACCCAGTAAATTTTATTATACCCTTGTTGTTAGAAGTGAAGTTATTGCCCAAAATTTAACGTCCGCAATTAAAGAACGGTGTTTAAAACAAATATTTAAATTTTAAGAATAATTGCTTTTTCAAATTTTAATCTCAATATGTCAGTTTTTATTCCTATTCTTGATCCGGCGGAAACCGGATATAACAAAAAGGTTGCTTTTGATTTTGTAAAACAGTGGAGGAGAAATGGCATATTTCCACCTCTTTTATTTGACTCAAATGATCCTGATTTCGACCAAGATGAACTTTATGATTACCTTCAAAAGATCAAGACATGGGTCCCAACAAACCCTCCAACTCCCCTGAGCACCACCCCAATTAATCCTCCAATAGAACAGCCTCATCAGTCCCAAGTAATAGGATCGCTAATTGACCCTCTTTCAGTAATAACGCCACTCACAAAGGCAGAAAGCGGAAAAATAATTGAGTTTGTTTCGCAGTTACAAAATTTCAGTTGTCTGAAATTGGTCTGATTCAAGAGCTCCCCCCTGGACCGCTATCGTTGACACATAAATGCCCAACTAACTAAGAAATGAAATACCCAGAAAAGCTTCTCGAATTGATGTTAAATACTTTACAATATATATATATATATATATATATATATATATATATATATATATATATATATATATATATATATATATATATATATATATATATATATATATATAGTTAATATGGGCCGACGTTCGTTCCTTATTAGGTTGCGGCTACCGCTTCAACCCTGATAACTAAGTTTTGCAAGAAAAGTTTTAATGTATTTTCACAATGTAAAATTTGCCAAATGTATTTTCTTGAAACCAATTGAAAAAATACTATACAAGTTGAAGAAAGTTTGCAGTCTTCTGAATCATTGAGCCTTTTTTCTTTATTTACACAAAAATTTCGATGGAATCCTCCTAGTCTTCTAGGGTCCTTATTTAAGTAAACCATTTGCACCAAATTAAATCCCTCGCCTTTTACTACCTAAAAATGTCATTAATCAGGTATACACATTGGGAGACATGAAAGATTCGAGCTCATGGTCTCTGCTGAAATCTCGAAACTTTCTTATAGTTTCTCATGTTATCCAAAAAAAAATTACGAAAAACTCTTTGGCCAAACTTAAGTATTAAATACCGTATTAAGCACTCAATTTATTGTAAAATCAAAGAAATAAACAAAGCTCATGGGTCATTTGTTGTTGGGCGGAGGAGAGGGGCTCAGAGGCAGTTTTAGGGAACAGAGGAGGAACTTGCCCTGGGCGCAGAAAGTTCAGGGGCGCAAAGTTTCAAATAAATAATCCTACGGTTATAATCATTTTGTTAATTTTTTTTTAATAAAGTAGAGGACGCAGTTAATAAATCAAATAATTAATAAGTATTAATTATTTAATAAATAAATTAAAAATAAAAACAATTAAATAATAATGATTCATATAAATAAATTAAAGTAAGGAATAATAAGGGAATAATTAAATTATTTAAATAATAAATTCAAAAATAATTAAAAGTAAATTGTTAATTAATTCATAAATTGAAAATAATTCTGTTAATAAATTAAAATTTTGATGAAACTTTGGCCTGCTGTTTTGGTGGCCAAATGCTATTTGAGAAAACCTTTTTAATAGAGACGAAAGGGTTGGTAAGGACAAGGTGATGAAATTAGAGACAGCTGACGAGAGAAATATGAAAGAGTAAAGCAAGGATTGTTGATTTTCTTAGTTTCTACGCGATGCTTTTATTCCAAGCTCATTCTTAACGACCAATAAAGATGGGTCATATTTCGAAGGATTCATGTTACTTTAAGAATAGGTCACCCAAACAACACAAAAATAAATAGTTTTAGTGGCTCAGTGAGTTGTGAAATCTGAGCCATTTCGACGAAAATAGTCTAAACATTCTGACAGATAGAAAGACGTACATAGAAATGAATGATGGGCGGGAGGCGGGGAGAGGGCTAGAGTTTGGCTTATATGGAAATAAGTGACATGTATATTCATAAATGGGGTAGAGTTATTGGGATGAACAGGAAAATAAGTCTGTGAACAAAGATTAGAATATTGGAAGCTTCAGTGATGACAGTGGTCAAGTATGGTTCTGAGGCATGGCTGCTCCAAAAAACGGAGGGAGAGTTGCTAGATATGTTCCAAAGAAATTAGCTTGGGACTGTTTTGGGTACCCGACTGGATAACCGTATCTCGAAGAGTAGGATGAACCGTAGTTCAATCCCGCTCTCTAGGGCCATAACGAGAGAAAGGGGCAGATGGCTAGGACACATTCTGCGGATGAGGGATGACCGATTGCAAAAGATCTTCCTTTTTGGCCAACCGTCTAGAGCTAAACGGTAAGCAGGTCGCCCATGGTTGGGGTGGGAGGATGTCGTAAGGAAAGATTGAAGTTAGATGGGAACTTGTCTTTGAATAGACTGGGACGGAGAAGTAGCGTGTGTAGCTGTGTCAACCTCAGGTGGCCTGGTCCTGTAGTGAGTTTTAGTAGTAGTAGTAGTTGTTAGTAGTAGTAGTAGCATGTTCATAAAGCATTCTAAAATATCTGAAATCAAGTAGTCTAAGGAGAATAAAATATTTTTAAAGCATGATTACTACTAGAGGGGGAAGTCCGATCCCCGAAATCATTTGCCACAGGGCCGTCGAGAGCGATGACAGGGTCCCAGGTATAGACTTATTCACTCCCCTCTTTACCACCTACTTTTTTTTTACAATGCAGTAAAAATGCACATGAATGTGACAAGTCACAGCAGGGGCTCTGTGTATTCGAAATGAGGGACTGCACGCAACATTCCCCTTGCTCTCTCTTGTAATTATATTTTTGGGTTGTTTATACAGACAAATTAGTTTGTTCAAAGCCAAAGGGCCAAGACACAATTGTTGTGCGTGTAATTGAACTTCCGTATAACTGAACAACCGTGTAACTGAATCCCCGTATAACCGAACCACCGTGCAACTGAACCCCCGTGTAACTCAACCCCGTGCAACTGAACTCCCGTATAACCGAACCCCCGTATAACCGAGCCCCCATGCAACTGAACCCCAGTGCAACTGAACCCTCGTGCAACTCAACCACCGTACTTACATTGGGTAAAACGCAATAGGTTATGAACCGTAGTTCTCTAACTACGGTATAGTCATTTAACCTTTAAACTGTTTTAAATAAAATAGCAGTCCTAAAATTTAGATCGGTTGTATTTGGGGAAAAATATGGTGGGGTGGAAGCCCACAGCTCATTTTAATTCTTACCAAGTGCATTGACATTTTTAATTTCCACTCGAATGAGCCCCCCCCCAAAGTGCCTACGAATTTTTTTTCCACAAAAACATTATGTGTTAGCACTGAGCAACTAGCTTAACTTACAGCCCTTGCCCCAGATGCTGCTGGTGGGGTTGATAACCCCAAAGGCATGGTTATTTGATCTTCAGACTATTTTGAACAAAATGTTTATTTTTATTTTGATAGGATGTATTTGGGGGGGGGGGATGTCGGTTAAGAGGGAAAGTCTGTTTGTCCTGTGATTACCATTGATTCTTCAAAATTGAACTTGAACTTTCCATTTTCAATTGAATGACCCACCTTCATATTTTTTACAATCATCCCGTCTATAAAAACCTTAAATTTTAACGATTGGTAAGATGCAATAACATACGGATTGCTAATACAGGTGTATCAGCAATTTTTTTTGGGAACAGCTAAGCGTTTCAAGATGAAACTTCTGGGGCATCTACCTGCTACTACTGCTATTAATACTGCTACTACTACTACTAATTCAACACTATTATTAGTTCTACTGCTCCTACTACGACATCTGCTACTGTTTAACTAGCACTATTAAGGCTACGCATATTAAGTTGAAAATTTGACAGAATGAGGTATTTGAGGTGGAACTTGAACTAAATCAAAAGACACTATGTGCATGCAGATTTTCAAAATGGCATATCTCAAAAAGAGATTTGTGTATTAAGTTGGAACTTTCAGAGAGTGCTTAAAGGGAAAGTCAATTCACCAAAAGGAAATATGTGCACGCTCAGGCCTGGATTTACTACTAGGTCCCAGTAATTTTTTCCTGACAAAAACTGGACTGATGTGATTTATCGTCGCCAGGTGCACTCTGCCGCCACGCTGCCTATTCACAGAAAAGTGACTTTAAAACAACACGGGAATTCTATGGTCACTTATAAACCGTCAGACGTCTCCCAAGAATGGTAGCTGAGTGTTCGGTATTACCCCTCTCTTTCATCACTTTTCGCTTATCAGTTGTGTTCTGCTAACGCACAGTTACATGGTCACTTGATTACACACAGTTACAGTTACATGGGGGTTCATTTACACGGGGGTGTAGTTAAATAGGGTTGAGTTGCACGAGTGTTCAGTTAAAGGGGGGTTAGTTGCACGAGGGTTCAGTTGTCCGGGGGTTCGGTTGCACTGGGGTTCAGTTGCAACGGGGTACGGTTATACGGGGGTGCACGGGGGTTCAGTTATATGGGGGTTCAGTTTGACGTGGGTTCAGTTACATGGGGGTTTTGTTAAATTGGGTTGAGTTGCACGGGGGTTGAGCTGCACGAGGGTTCAGTTGCGCGGGGGTTCAGTTACATGGGGGTTCAGTTGCACGGGGGTTCAGTTACATGGGGGTTCAGTTACACGGGGGTTTAGTTAAATGGGGGTTGAGTTGCACGAGGGTTCAATTAAAGGGGGTTCAGTTGCATGAGGGTTCAGTAGCACGAGGGTTCAGTAGCACGAGGGTTCAGTTGCAAGGGGGTTCAGTTGCACGGGGGTTCAGTTGCACGGGGGTTCAGTTATACGGGGGTTTAGTTACAGGGGTTCAGTTACACGGGGGTTCAGTTACAATGGAACCGACACAATTACAAAACCTTAAAAAAGAGACGCTAGACATTCGAGTATGCGAGCGCTAAATAGTTCTTTTTTTCTGAATTAAGGTTTTATTCACAAATGTTCCTATTTTGTTTAATTACATGGAGATTTTACAATTCATGATATCTGGCAATTTTTCGCAAGTTTTGACGGCACAGATGCCTTTGGATTTTTAACTTTCTATTCAGTAGAATAAAGGTCAACTTCACTTCTTATCCACAAATCTACCAAGTTTGGAAAAATAGGATGATGAGCCTGTGGACCAAAATTGACCACTTACTTGGCATCTGCCACAAATAGAAAATTCTCTTGGTTCTTGTTCTATCAAAGAGCATGGAGGGTAACGACACTCATAGTAGCGAAAATAATCCGTTTCTTCTTGAAGTCGCTCACCGTTAAAAGTGTAAAAATGTAAAGTGGATTTGTAGTCTCCGTTCTAAAACAAAAAGAAGAAAATAAATCAGCGCTCTGTCGTTAATAAATGAGCGAACCTTTTTCAACTATTAATTCTAATTTTCCATCTTTTTGAAGTTACGATTTCGAGGTGTAGGATTTGGGAATCTCAATACGAACGTTACAAAAACAATAATCTCAAGTTTTATTCCGTTTGAAGCATTTTTTTTGTTGTGTAATATTTTATAAGTTTTGTATTATCCTATTGTACCTATTTTTCTTACTATATTTCTACATGAGCTTCTATTTTCCACTTTCTAATTAGGGCGACATGCTTCATAATAAAGCTATGGAATTAATTTATTCCTTCTAGCAAAAAAAAATTTCTAATCTCTTAAATCACAAGAAGATGGCAAACAGTTTATAACTATGTTATTATTTTAAATTATTTATTTGATTCAATTATGCACCCTAAGAAACTAATTAATATAATTCTCTGATATGCTGAATCTCATGGTGTGATTTTCACTAAGATCGCCTAACAATTTGTGGGTGTTCCCCTTTTTCCGAAAATCAGGCAAATTTTCTCAGGCTTGTAGCTTTTGAAGGATAACATAAAACTTGATGAACTTTATATATTTGGAATCAGCATAAAAAGCAAATTCGTTTGATGTATCAATTGTTATCAAAATTCTTTTTTTAGAGTTTCATTCACTATTGAGCCGAGTCATTCACTATTCACCCCCTACTTACAGTTCATTACCACCAACCGTTTGGTATTTCCTCTTATTAGCAACAATATTTGAGTTACCAAGCTGGAGCTTCAGCCTAAACTCATAAACCGTAAGAGAACGAAGTAACTGTAAAAGACCTGTAATCAAGATCCGCCCCATCTGAGAGATTTAAGTAGAGGTATAGAAAAATAATGACAAATAAGTGGTGATCTAGCAGAAAGCCTTATCATTAAAAGAAGATATTCACATTTATCATCATTCAGAGAAAGTCAAATAGTGGAGAAAGAAGAAGCAACAAAATTAACTGAGTCAGAAAGCTTCAGAAATCAGAATCAGAAAGCAGTCGACTATGACTATTATTATCTGGAATCAATTTATTTTCTATGATTTGTTCATATTTACCTACTGCCAAATGGATTAACTGAACCCAGAGTAGTTTAATTATTTTGTATATATATATATATATTATTTTGTATATATATATATATATATATATATATTATATATATATATATATATATATATATATATATATATATATATATATATATATATATATATATATATATATATATATATATATATATATATATATATACGACAGTGACGATTTCCAGAATAAGCAAGCAGAAGAGAGGAAGTTTCTTGTTGCAAGTGCCATTGTACCTGCCAGGAGTGAGGTCTCCCTTAAGCTATAGGAAGTAGGTGGCAAGAACCCAATCTTTCCTTGCTTATTGGGACTGAATATGGCACAGATGAATTTATATCTTAAACCAATCCTGAATTTTCTCCAGTCAAACAGAAAGCTGGATCTAGCGTTGCTGTCAAAAATGACTTGCGATTTCTTCGAGTTAACAGCATTACGCGACGCTAAATTCAAGCTCATTCAGATAACATTCCCTGCAAGAGCCTCTCAAGCTACAAAAAGCCGAACAAAAGATTCAGTGACATCAGAAATCCTGGATTTGCTAGCTGAATGTGACCGGAACAACATCCGATTTCCAAGGTTTGTCATCACTCATCCTTCCCAAGTCCCACAGGTCCCCGAGAGCAATTTCTCTATCCTGCTAGGAGAAATACGGGATCTGAAGAGCTCTATGTCCGTCGTCAAGCAGTATACGATAGGTGTTAAATTGACTGCCTCCCCAGACATTGGCGTTACAGCAGCGAGAAACAACGATCAACCGATTTGTACTGTTATCGTCGAAGAGGCTCCATATGTGGACCCCCTCACTAGACTACAAACATTTGGTCAACTGCAATCTGAAGTGGGCATACAAGGGGTCAGGTAACTGAGAAATAATAGGCCTCAAGTCAAATTCAGTGACATTGTAAAATCCAAAGCTTTTTGAAGTGAAGCCCCTAGCGTCCTTTCCGCAAAATTGCCAAATGGCAGCCAAAACAGCATAAAGTGCAAAGTGAGGGAAGAAAAATCGTTTGGCATAATAAGAGGACTTTCCGTCGATGTGGATGCTAATGAACTGGTAAAGCATAATCCAGGTAGAGGAAGCTCTCCGCTTCGGACAAAGCGAAACGGTCAGACTGACTTTCAAAAATAAACTGACTCTGAACTTTGCCTTGTTTTATGGAATCGAGCCTAGATATGACTTTTTTCGGGTAACGAAGTACAAGGAAACCCCAAGAAGATGTTTTAGATATTAAAGCTGCAACCATCCCATTGAAAACTGCAAGAACTGTCCCAGATGCTCTAGATGTGCTGGACCTCACACTAGTAACAAAGACACGCCATGCAACGAAGACCCCAAATGCGTTTCTTGCGAAGGATCTCATGTCTGCTTCAGCCTAACATGCCCTAAATTAAGAGAGATTCTGAAAAACAAGAGTAAACAATGAATAGGCCTCTTAAAGCTCTTAGTCTGAATATAAATGGTTGTCGCAATAAAGAAAAGGCCATAGACGATCTTCTCCAGATTTATGACGTAATGTTTATCCAGGAGCATAAGCTTTCTGGAATGAATACAAACTTCCTAAACAGATCCCGGTCTCACGATGTCTTCATACATCCCGCAATATCTACGGCAGGGCGTCCGTCCGGAGGCCTGGCAATATACGCTAGGAGAGAACTATCGGCTAAGCCGTCAATTAGATGCAGTAATCTATTATGTGTTTTCTGCTGAGGGTATTGAGGTTATCAATTCATACATGCCCACTTACTACAAAAATGCTGTGTCTCTAACGAAATTCTCAAAAGCAGCAGATGCCCTTGGACGACATTTGGAGTCTATTGAGTATAGTGGGAGTAAGCGGCTAATAGCTGGGGGCTTCAACTGCGGCCCTACCAAGTACCATATCCTGTATGATATCTTTCTAAACTGCCTTCCAACCTCTTATAATATCTGGCCGAAGTCCCTGGATTTTACGTACACCCATACTAGTGGTCATATGTCAAACATTGACCTTGTACTTTCGTCCACATCCATCCCTGGTCTCCCAGTTACAGTGTGTACTGACGATCCGATTAGTGACCCTGCCGGAATTTCGTTCCACCTGCATTCAGCACAGAGCACTAATAACGCCTGTTCCAGAAGGTGGGTCTACAAGCAAAACTGGCATAAGTGTAATATTGCCCTATATATTGCCACTGTTGCTTCGGTCCTTAGTTGCATAAAATTTCCGTTTCATCTACTCTGTACCGGTCCTTCCAACATGGCGGCCTCTATTGAACTCAACACTTACTATCATCAAGTTACCCACGCTCTGAAAGCTGCCAAATCGAAAGCGGTTCCTACAAGAAGAGTCAAAATTGGAACAGAGAAACCAATGTGGTCCGAATCCATCGAACTCCAGACGGCTAAATGACGTGCTAAAATGTGGCTAAACATTTGGATTGCTTGCGGAAGACCGTTACGCGGGACTGTATTCGAGCTGAAACAGAGTACAAAACGCAAATACAAAGCTGAGATGAAAAAGTACCGTATTATCGGGCAACAGTTCACTGAGAACAAGAAATCATGGCGAAGTCTAATTAGACCGGACGACCGTGCACCTAATACTTCCCTGACACTGCATGACTGGCACTGTTACTATACTTCGGTATACGGAGGCGAGAATCTTGCCATAACCAACCAGTATAAAAAGGAAGTCACCAGCTGGCTTGCGCGCTTCTCGGGACAGCGCTGTGTTGTTCCCTTATCCCTTGAAAAGATCAAAATCGTGGTCAAAAAGGCACTTTCCAAAGGAAAAAATGGGACAGATGGCGACGGTCTCACAACAAAACATCTCAAGCACTTACCTGAAAGTTTCTATTCCCACCTTCAGCTTATCTTCCAGATGTGCATCTCCAGGGGTTTTGTACCAAAAAGTTTCCTGAAAGGAGTCATCACTTCTATCGCCAAGAAAGGAAAAGATCCCAATGACTGTAAATCTTACAGACCCATAACAGTCTCTTTCATCCTGAGCAAAGTGATTGAGTATGTGATCTTCTCCGAGCTGGATACTGGAGATTTCGGGGATAATCAACTTGGATCCCAGAAAGGTCTCAGTTGTCCAGAGGCTCATCGCCTTCTTGCTAATGTACTCATGGACTCAGAGAGAAACAAGTCGCCTCTCTATATGTGCACTATAGATATTTCAAAAGCGTTCGGCAGCGTCAACCACATGCAAGCAATGAATGCTCTACTGCTGAGTGGTGTAAGTGCGAGCATAGTGAAAACATTGAAATTCTGGTATGAAAATTCAATAGTTTCTACCAAATGGAAAGATAGAACATCAGATCCCGCCAAAATCAAAAGAGGCGTGAGGCAAGGGAGCGTTCTTAGTCCTCTCATTTTCAAACATGCGATTTCCAAGATTCTGGACCGCATCTCACCCTCCCTTCTACTTGACGGTACCGACCTGTCTTACCTTGCATACACTGACGACGTCCTTCTGCTCAGTAGATCAAAAGCTGACTTACAAGATAACCTGAGTCGACTCCACAGTGACTTTCTTTCTATCGGGCTCTCTATCAATATAGAGAAGTGCGAGTTTTTAACCTTCAACGCACCTAAAAGTGAATCTGTGACCCTCGGCAATCATGCAGTCCCTGCAGTGTCTGAGCTACGATATCTGGGTATCATGATTGAAGAAAAGATCGGTAAAACCAGGCAATCCATCGTCAAGCAAACAACTACCGCCATTAAACGTACTTACGGGTCTATAGTGCCGAATCGTGGACGCTACTCCAGGAAATCTCTAGCCTCAATTTATCGTTCAGTTTGCCAGCCACATGTAATCTACCTTGCCGGTGCATCCCATGTGCTGACAGTAAGAGACTGCGAAAAAATCCGAAAGTGCTACTATAAGTATGCAAAATTTTTACTGTATATATTCAAGCGATACCGGAATTCTCGACTGGAAAAATATGGACTTCCAGAGCCATCCAAGCAATGGTCGACCATTCGGGACAATTCAGTGTTCAAAGTCAGATAGATGAGACGTCGTTTTTTACCTGCATTTGTTTGAGTTTCGTATCTCTTTTCTTTTTTGTTGTGCTCCACTATAATCTTTTTGTAGATGGTGGGTAATTAAATTATTATTATTTTATATATATATATATATATATATATATATATATATATATATATATATATATATATATATATATATATATATATATATATATATATATATATATATATATATATATATATATATATATATATATATATATATATATATATATTTTTTTTTTTTTTTTTTTTTTTTTTTATATATATATATATATATATATATATATATATATATATATATATATATATATATATATATATATATATATATATATATATATATATATATATAAATATTATGGGTAATTTTTTAAGAATCCAGAACCAGGTACTTTTTCCCACTTGACCCCTGCTTTTACCCCATTAAATTCCACAATAGATATTTTATGTTCTTGCAAATCTAGCCGTAATAATTTCCATTATCTTCACGCCTTAATGCTAACCAGTGTTACCAACACTTCAAAACAAAATGTACCACGAATTCCATGAGAAATGTACCAAAGACAAAAAAAATGTACCATACCCCAATTCTTTCCGCGTGTTACGCTCAAATTTCTAATCGAATGAACCCTTTTCCAAATTTCTTCGACAACTCCTTCGATACGAAGTGCCCTGGTCTAAAGGAAAAAAAATAATACATTGTGCCAACATCGTTCTTTAATTAGGCAGCGGGATTGCGCTGTCTATGATATTTTCTGTTCGTTTTAAGTTTTAATGTTGCTCCTTACTTTCAGTTGAAAAAAAAATTGTTTTTTTTATTTAATCGCTGATACAGGTACAGCGCAATATGTATATGAGTATGAAATTTGCCTGAAATAGGACACCTTTCCTGTTGCAGAATCTGAGTAACCAAATGCAGACTGAAACCATTTGTCATCTCATTCAGAAGAGAAGAGGCACTCAAGTCCACAGCATTCACCTAACACAGTGGTCAGCAGCCATTTTAGTTAAGAGACTCAAATATAAAAAATGGGACTATTATTTAATGTCTGCCAACAATATATGTTTATTATTGTATCAAATCTATATAATAGCTTTAGACCTTGACTCAATTGTGAGTGCCCCACCCGCAATAGCCCCCACCCACAAATATTACTATTTACGTTAGTTTTACCCTAGGATGAAGGGATGATAAACTATGGATCTTCAAGTAAAATGAATCATTTTATGCAATTCTGAAAATTAGATAACTGTCACTGCTTTTTCCTTACTAAAAATTTTCAAAATGAGGAGATTCACCTTGGGTGGTCTTTTGTCTTTCGTTTTTATTCCACTGGATTCTTAACTATCACCAATCCAAATGTCATTATAGCTTTATTTTTAGTCTTTCATTTTCAATCGGAAAGACTTGATACGCAGAAAGGTGTTTTTGTCGACCTTTGGACCCCGGAAATGAAGTGTATTTTTACGAAAAAAGGAAAATATGTGACTGCTTGTTTGTATCTTATCTTGACTATGCTGAACAGATCAGGGTGAAATAAAATATCTGTAGATGAAAAAATACAAACATAGGTACAAAAATACTGAATTGTACCACATTAATTTTGTAAAATGTACCATATTTTGTGGGATTGTACTAAATTGTACCAGTGGAGGTGAAATGTACCAAAATGGTACAATTGTACCACGTTTGGCATCACTGATGCCAACCCTGTTTTTTGGTAACTATATTGATTTTCTTTGTTCTCGCATAGACTTTTATCTGCCTTCTAATATTCAGATTTACATCTCTACTTTTTAGGTCTTCTCTACGAAGACGTAAATACAGTTACAGTGGATTGTTTATCTTCAGGTAAATCTAGCCATATTAATTTTGTTTATCTTCACACCTTAATGGCAACCCTGTTTTTGGTAACTTTATTGATTTTCTTTGTTCTCGGCTAAGTGTTCATCTGTCTTCCATTATTTGGACTTGTGTCTCCACTTTTTAGGTCTTCTCTGCGAAGTGTGCCAAAATCGATACGCCTTCAAAAACTAAAAAGCTCAGCATCTCAACGACGAATGCACTTAAAAAAACAAACAAATTAAACATTTTATCCTCACAAATATGCCCTAGAACCAGACACACAGGCATGCATTTTTGAAAGGGAAAAATCATGTATAAGAAGGGGGGGATTGGCTCAACAGGAAAAGTGGCAAAATTGTAACATATGAAGTCCTTAAACATTATATAAGTTTATTGAATCATTTTAGAAAACCACAGTAACGACACCGAAAGGGGGTACAGAATCTCCCATCCTACCGTATATGTCTGCCTAGAATAGATAAAAATAGAATTTTGTTTAAAGAAATCAAATAATCAATCTTAGTTTATACCTCTTCAGCACTCTCTGCAGGTATTTGTTGTATAGCAGTCCAATATAAGCTTGTCTCTTTTGGCGTCTCTGAATCTTTTTCGCGTATTTGGTGCGTTAACGGGTCGTTCGCCACCATATCGCTGTGGCTCTCCACTGAAAAAAAAAAAAATTTTAAGACCAGATTAAAATAAAAGTGTTACAGCAACAAGGCTGGTAAAGGGCGATGAAATAAATGAATGACGTGTGCTCCCCTCCACCTTGAGATTGTGGAAATACCTTCTTTGGTTTTTTTTATCGAAAAATGTTTATGGTATTTTCATTTTAAAAATTGAAAAAAATGCCCCTCCAAACTTTGAAAATATGGGTTCGCCCCCCCCCCTCTCTTAATTATCGTGAATTAACACCACAGGAAACCAAGCAGCAAAGCCATGGGTGACAATAAGCTGAATTATAGGGGGGATAACCTGGTCTAATCGGCACTTCCAATGCTGTATAATAGAAATCTCAGAACAAAAATATAAGGCAGCGTCTTTCAGCCAGGTGGGATGGCGCCCCTACTCCCCCTTATGGGCTACCATGCACAAAGCATGCTTTAGTAATACAAAAAAATATCATATTTCGTAAATAAATTTGACCCTATAACAATATTATAATAATAATAAGATAATCATGAAAGAAAACTATCTCTTCTTCTCACTTTGGTTTTAATGATTTTAATCCGAAAGTCGTGGCTGAGAGTGGTCTACTTTCAAAAATCATGTAAATAATATAGCACGTGCCACACATGGGAAAATTGACACGGAGAATACTATATTTAACATTGAATTGTCCGCAATCCTCAGTATTGTAAATAAAGTAGTTAAATGATTGGAAGGCGAAGTTAGATAGGCATTCGATTTTTAATTGATAAAATAAACAACTATTTTTTTCATGTGTGGGTGTTTACAATGCATCCCTTGAAAGATTTTGGAGTTCAGAAGCAAATGTACACGGAAAATAAAATCTACTAAAGCGTCATGACATAAATTGAAGTAAAAGCTGCTTCGGACTAGGGATATTATTTAACTGATTTTAAAAGGTATACCATGAATACAGGGTGGGGGGTTGAGGGTCAGCCATCCCAAAAAACTAAGAATGTGAACAAATATATACGTTGAGAAGTGAAACATTTCTAAACTTCTACATCAACAGGTTTTTCTCCGCAGTCTTTTCCCCTCAAGAAGTAGGCCGGTCAATCTCCCTCTATCCCATGGCTCATGGCTCACCTTGACGAATCAGGAAGTACCCAACCGTCCACTTTAGAACTAGATGTTACCCAATTTTAAAAGTGTGTGCACCAGGTGAGGTATTCCACGCGTGGCTAAAGTATGTCAAGCTTGTGGGTACCACTGTGGGTACTTTCCCATTATATGGGTCTTTCTAAAAAGTCAAGTTTGGTTAATACTAATGAAATAAAATGGATGAATATATAATAGTTTAGAAACAAATTTGGGCTATACATATGCAAATTAGGGGGGTGGGGTAAAGCATAGCATATATTAAATGCGTAACCTAACCTAGGTACCTCCCCCCCCCCGAAACCCCATAAAAATACAGTTGAAAATCGCATACGCAATAAAAACCACGCTATCATCGCCTACTCTAAAGCGGTTAACACGTCAAAAACGGGTTTTATCATTGCCTACTCTACACCGGTTAACCCTAGAGACCCATATAATGGGAAAGTACCCCATTGTGGCACAAAGGATGCCCCATGTGGCAAAAACGAGTGACATGTATGGTATAAAGGGTATCACAATTGACACAAAGGGTACCATGCATGATACGAAGAGATACAGTGCGGTGGATCTTTGAAACGCCTGACTCCCCGAAATATACACCAAGGGGCAGAGTGAATAACACCTCTTTTTAAAATATTCTGGTGATCCAGTGACAGTTCGAATCATACTTACTTAATTGGTAATACTCATTTCATTGTGGATTTGAAAAACATGACTTCAATTGTCAACTTCATACCCAAAGGAAATTTTCTTGTCAAGCTTATGAGAACAAAAAAAAATAATAAGGTAGATTGAAGACCATTCAACTCGTGAGAAAATATAAGGCCATTGAATTTTTAACAACATGCATAAGTTGTTATCTCATTGTAATTTCGAAATCATAAAGTCTTATATTTATTTCAAATGATTAACAAGTTCTAAGGAATTGAAAACTGGCAATTGAATATTTACAGATAGATTGTACAATCATTTTATTTATTTTTTGAACACACATCATTCGCATGATATGATAAGACGGAGTAAAGGAAAAAGAAAAAAAAAAGAAAAATACATAGCACATAAATAGGAAACAAATATAAATAATAATGCATTAAATATGGCCAAGACAAATATATACAAAAATACTAAACACAGCTGAATTAGAACATGGTACCAATTATTCTGTGAAGAACTGAATTATCGCTTATGCTTGGCCATTAGTTTAAAAGCTGCAAGACTGTGGTCATCGAGTTGAAACTTACTAATCGATGGAGAATTCCAATGCCGATGTGGCAACCGAAGCAAATATTTAGCGAACTGAAAGAAAACGGACCGAACTTTCAGACAGTCAGTTTTAGTAAACAGTTTCCAAAACGGAGCAATATACAAGAACTGGAGCAATATACAAGAACTGAGGAAGGGCTACGATATTGAAAAGTTCCAGTTCCATAATTTGTATAAGGGTATATGGACTACCATAGAGTCCTTTCACCTCTTTGACGTCAAAATAGTGCCTTCAAATGGTCAGCAATCCTTCTTCGTCGGCTAGTTAATAGTAGGTCGTTGAATAGAAATTTCGCTGCAACGATCGATACATAAAAAGTAGATATACGTCGTGTGAGATGGTCTAGTATCAGGGATCGGATGTGGCGTAGCGAGGAACCAATGGGAAGGCCTAGATAAACGATGTGGTCAAAAGTTCATCAGTGGTATTACCAAATGCTATAAAGGACGGTGGCTCGCTTTTCAAGAACTATTTCAGACTTATCAGAAATTGAACGAAAGGCAAATTTAAGGTGCTCCATTTGAAGTGTGGCAAAATTGCCATTTATTCTTTGAATGGTATGGCTGAGATTTGAAACGTCATCTGCACGAATATACTAGAGACATAGTTAATGAAGATCGAATCAGAAACGTGGGACACTGGTCTTGAGCAT
Source organism: Artemia sp. Qi Xiang Cuo (assembly GCF_049724085.1). NCBI lineage: Eukaryota > Metazoa > Arthropoda > Branchiopoda > Anostraca > Artemiidae > Artemia > Artemia sp. Qi Xiang Cuo. The sequence goes on from NC_142811.1 coordinate 24,309,883, forward strand.
TCAACACACAGCTGGTGGCCGGTGTTTACCTTCTGGAAAATGCTCACCCGCCGGAAAATACCCCCTGCGGAAAATCTTCCCTTGGAAAATACTCCCCCCCCTCCGTGGCTGGTTGGTTTCCTATCACTTTCGACTTATAAAAAAAGGAATAACTCTCAATTTCTGATCTAATGAGCACGCTCCTAAGTTTCTGTGACCATGAGGTGGAGGTGTGGATGAGAGAGGGGCGGTCCCCCTCCTATACGGAATAAGTTCTGTTCATTTTGGGGTTTAATGTTACTCTTTACTTTCACAATAACATCGTAGACCAGGAATATTCCCAGAAATCATAAGAGAGTAGATATCAATTTCGCATTTTTGATACATGTTTTAAACGTATCAAACGTTTATTTTGTACCCCTCATCCCGAAAAACCCCTCAACAAAAATCCTGGTTACGGCCCTGGGGATCATACCTCAATTTTTACCACACCCCCCCCCCCCCCGTCTCTACTTTAAAACTAATTCTATATTTATCTGATGGTTCAATGAGACCTTTTTTTGCATTAAAATGCACCCTTTGAGGTATATCCCTTCCTCCCAAACTACAAATTAATCGGAGAACCCATTGTAGAAGTTTAAGTGCCTTTTTAAATTTGTAATCCGTTTATTACTTACAGATAGTATTTGTTATTGGGAAACATACGGACATTTTTCACGGGTTTTCCGCGGGAGGGGGGGGGGTTAAACGCCTAGAACAAAACAGCTATTGAACAGATTAGAAGAAGAAACTGTTCTTTGGCATGCTCTTTCTGAACAGGAATGAGTTTCCGATGTCGAACTAGGGGCAGTAGCGGTTTTAGGCCTTATAATCTTGAGGGGGAGAGGTGCGCCACATTAGAGTAAAAATATAAAACAAAATGAATTTAGTGACAGAAAAACTGGGGGTAGATGCCACCTACACAGGCCTATAGAACCTCCACGGGCCGGGGGCATGTTTTTATCCGAAGGTGGTTTCAGACGAAAACATAGTCGAGATTACATGTCTCGTGGAGAATGAATGACGGAGAAATCCAGTCCTTTTTGGCCAGGTTGTCACTCAGTACAGTTTGTTTAAAACCTACCTCCATGTCTCCTGGAAACGTTAACTCATCTAGGCCATATTCGAATTTGAAACAAAAAGAAATATACTATTACTTTTAAAATAAAATGTTCTCTTTTAAAATATTCTGCTTTTTAATCTGTCAATATCAAAATGAATTGGCTTTTCATAATTTGGCCCAGTCGCTAGCAAGAAAAATTATTTATTTGGAGTCACTTATTTATAGATTTTCAAGTCTAGTAAGAAAAATTTAAGAATTATTTATCTAAATATCAGGATGTTAACATGTTCCGCAAAACAGCTGCTCATTTATACATTTTCAAATCTAGCAAAAAAAAGTTTGGATGTTGGGAGCTATTTTTTGCTATCTCACGATCCTATCTGCGGCCAGGAATGTAGACAGGAGGTACGGGGGGGGGGGGGGGTACGGGGCCTACTGCTCATCCCCTAAAATCTCAAGATTGTCCTTAAAATTTCTTATATTTTGCTTATTATTTGTCTTTTCTGAATCCCAATCACTCCCAAAAAACGTCCCAGCGTACGTGCCTGCATACGAAACTATTTCTTCTTCAGGCAGAATACAATATTTCACTGTTTGCAAAAAATCACAAAACAGAATTACCTCTGTATACATTTTGAATTGCATAACCTTCCCGAAGCCTCCTCTTGAGGTTTGAATGTGAGGATCCACTTGAATCTGGGCATAATACCAAATTAGACAGTCTACAATCTACAGTGATGCCGTTCTTCTGGATGACTTTAAAGCCGCTGGCAATGCCACCATAGTGCTTCTCCCTAAAAACAAAACAATCGCTTTGAATCAACGGAATTGCTTTAGTGCGAAAAAAATGGGTTTACCCAATAGAAGGAAGAAAATGAATTTTTGATTTGAGCGCAGTTGGAAAAGGAAAATTTCAACAGGAATTTGAACAAATTTTTTTTTCTAAAAGTATGGGCGATGATTCTAGAAGTTATAATAGAGAATAGAGAATAGTGAATATATATATATATATATATATATATATATATATATATATATATATATATATATATATATATATATATATATATATATATATATTTGCCTTTTTAACTGATTCAAATAGATTGCAGTTTTGATAGAAAATTCAAGAAAATCATTTATAGATGTTACGGTGAATGTCCGCGTGTGTGTGTGTGTGTGTGTGTATGTGTGTGATCTGTGCGATGTGTGCATGTGTGCATGTGTGTATGTGATGTGTGATGCGTGTATGTGTGTGTATGTGTGTTATGTGTGTATTTGTGTGTGTATGTGTGTTATGTGTGTATGTGTGTGTGTATGTGTGTGTGTGTGTGTGTATGTGTATGTGTGTTTTTGCCTGTTTATCTGATTCCAATAGATTGCAGTTTTGATAGAAAATCAAGAAAATCACTTATAGATGTTACGGTGAATGTCCGCAAATTGGTTAATGTCGACATTCATCGGTGAATATCCGAAATACCTTTTTTTCTCCTTGGATTTAGTCACCGTTGCCAGTCAGTTTTTTTTTTCAATTTAATGCATGGTTTGATGATGATACATCAGGTTAGATTAGGTTTGGTTAGGCGAGGTTACGTTGGTTTAGGTTAGCTGAAGTTAGGTTGTTAACCCATTTCTGATATTTAGAACCAAATTTAACATAACATAATCTAACTTAACCTAACCTAATATAAACTAACATAATCTAACCTAACCCAACTTTTACCACCATAGGTCGCATAAGGTTGAAAAAGCTGACTCGCAGAACTAATTGAAACGAAATAGAGAAAGTTTTTCGAACATTCCCCGGTGAATGTCGACCAGTGCTTCCACTTCCAATTTTTTCAAACTTCCAAAAGGCTGGTGGAAAATCCTAGAAATCCCTATTTTCAATATGAAAATCCCTATAGGTTTCCCCATTTTTTTACTTCTTTCCAAGTCACAAGTAAAGCCTTATTATGCTGACTTTTAAAACATTTGTTCAAGATGACTTATTTTGCAACTCAAGACCTTTTACTTGTACCAAAATATCTTCTTTTGACGTTTAAAAGAATGCTTTGTAATTATCGACTAGTTAACTTCGGTTTTGATTTATACATTCCGGTGCCAGATCTAAGACCATATGAATATATTTTATTTATTCGTTTTTCTTTGCCATTATTTTTTTCTTCTCTATTACTATTTTTGCAACACGTTCGTTTTTATTTGAATTGGTACGAAGGATTGGCGGGATTCATAATTGTATAATGAAATGATAAACCGGTCGCTTTTTAAACCAATATTTTTGTTTTGACATTTTTTATATTGATTTGTGCTTTTGTTAATAAAAATGTCTGAAAATTTTTCCTCAAATTTAGAAAATCCTATTTTCCACCGGGAGGGGAGGGGGTAAACGCCTGGAACCGTCTCCTAGAAGGTTCTTCGGGGTTGTCGTCAGGTGAAAAATAATCACTATATTCTTGAAAAAAATACTAAATCAGCACATAAATCACTAGATTATTGAAGAAAATCACAAAATCAACCAAAAAATCACTAGAATTATAATACTATTTATCTGCGTAATGAATAGTTATTTTGCCTCTTTGCCATGTTCTATACAGGCGCACGAATTGGGTGTAAAATCACCCCCCCCCCCGCCCTAGATAGGGAAAAACACCTTTAGATTGATGATTTGCTTTTCTCGAGCGAAAATTACCTTCAAATTTTGAAAAAATGTCTTTATCGCATCTTTATGCAGAGAATAGAAAAATGTACTTTCATTTTTTAATTTTATTCTTTGTCCATTCAAAACCCCAGTGTTTTCTCCAACAAATAAGGGAACTATTTTCTTTTTACTCTAGTTGAACTAGTGTAATTACTGGACACCAGCGACAATTTTGAAAATGACCTTTTTTCATATTTTATGGAAAAAAATTTGTCCCACCCTTCACAAATTTTAATAAGCATCGGTCTTATTGTTTCTTTAATAAAAAAAAATCCAAAGAAAATGTTTTATCCCAATATATTTCCGATTGTTACTAACAATCAATTAAAAAAAAATCCACAAAATAAGTTTTTCAAGGAAAGTAAGGAGCTCCATTAAACCAAAAATGAGCAAAAAGAAAATAAAATAATCTACCAAGCGTAAAACTACCACAAATCAGCATCTAAATAAATGAAACCCAAACCGAACAAAAATTACAATAAATAGCCGAGTCAAATTCAAAACGAGCAGAAATTAACATGATTAGAGCTCACAACCCCTATGCCTTCTCAAGGCCAGAACATAATTTGCACTCTACTGAAAAAATACAAATGAATGTGCATTGTCAGTTTAATATACATATACTCGTATTTATTCTTTAAAATCTTAATAAGTTTTTATTTATTAAAATTATTAAAGTGAAAACATTTTTTTTTTTCAATAAAGTGCAAATTATGTTCTGGCCTTGAGTAAACACTCTGATCTAACGATTTTTGAGAAAAAGGGACATGTGATGGGGCTGGTTACCCTCCAATTCTTTTGGCCATATGAAAAAGGGCGCTAGAAATTTTAATTTGCGGTCAAACGAGCCCTCTCCCGATGTTCTAGGACTATTGGTTCGATACGATCATCCCTGGGAAAAAACACACATCCGTGATCTTTCTTCTGGCCAAAAATACCAAACTCAATATATTTTTTTGGCAATGGGTGGTCTGTAAACTTCAGATGGGGCTTATTTGATTTGAAATTGAAAGTTCTAGTTACATTTTTATGAGTCAGAAGTGATCGGATGGCAACTAACCTCCTCGCCCCACCAACCTTAAGGCCATAAAGCTCCAATGCCGGTTGTTGTTTTTCACAGAGGCACTTCATATGGAAGGAATGGTCGCATGAACTTCGCCGTATAAACATCTTGCACGAGAAGTACTGATTGGCAAAAGGCTACTAAAAGAAGGGAAAATGCTTACCCCCATGTCGATCCTACCTGTCAAGAGGAAGATGGGAAATGAGCCTTAATCTCCCACAAGTAGTTTTTTACTGTGTACATATTTTAATGATTTTTTGTGCTTTCACACAAGTTCATTCTGGGTGGATGTACTAAATGATTTTTTTTTCGTTTTCATTATATTTGGTGTTAACTGACCACTTCGAAAGAGGAGCATCCTTGAGTAAGCTGGAAGTTTATAGTTGTACATCTCTTCATGTTTCTCCAGTTCTCCAACGAATTTCGAGTTTAATTCCTGGTCTGACATGTTGAGAGCCAAAATAATTGGACAATATCACCGCAGTAGCTCCCCAAAATGTGTGGGACAGCACTCGGCAACGCAACACTGACCACGGCTGGAGGCTCATACGGAGCCGGTTTAGACTGATTGGAAACCAGTCTTTATGGATTGCCTCGTGGGCGGGCCCCCACTCTACTTCAAGGCCATGGTCACAAAACAGTTTCGAATGCAATTGGTTAGCAATTCTAGTCCAAAACAGTTGCCCCGTAGGCGCTGGGCCTTACAACTCTGTTCAAGTGAAATTCAGGAATTTTTGTTCGGGGGGGGGGGGGGTACAAATAAATTAAAAACGCAAAATATTTTGTTTATATACATTTAGTCACGTTTTTATGAGTTGGACAAAATTTCGGTGGGGGAGAGGAGACCCCCCTGGATTGGGCCTAGATTCCGACAATGCAATTAAATGGCATAATGTCTCGGAATTTCTTCTCCTCTCGAGTTTATGTTTTATGAGAAATTACACCTTTTAGCCTTCAGAAAAAGGATGATTAATTGAAAATGTCATTAGAATGCAGCAATAGCACTCAACTTTTAAATCCCTCTGTATATCAGTGAATTAGTAGCCATCCAGACAAAGTGAGTGGGAGAATTGTTTATTTCCTCTTTAGATAGATCTCTTCCGGAATGAAAAACAGATCAATACCTCCATGTTTAACGCAGAATTATGTGTTTTGTTGTATGAAAGAAAAAGAATAGAAATCAATTGTTTCAGTCGATATTATAATCAGGAATATCAGGAAAAAATAAACGCGTTGGCATTGGCGGTGTGATGCTGCAGCCTCCACTGAAAAATTAACACACCCTTTTCAACCATATAAGCCAAAAGGCTCAAGTGAAAAAAACAGCTATCCAAATAATCTAGTGGTAATTGGAATACTTAATAGCCTAACTATAGTCTCTTCAAATGAATTTAAGGGACAGGTTTTCTATGTGAACTTTGTTAAACTATATATAAAAAATCAAATATAAAAAATGGACTGAAAACACTTAAGATTAGAACGCTCAGTATTTGGAATAAATTCAAGGCACATCGCATGAAGTTTTCATTATATCGAAGGGAGATCTCGAGTAAAATCTTGGGGGGAGGGGGGGGGGGTATAACAGGGGCACCAATAATTGATCAAATCGACAAATTTATTTCAAAAAGATTAAAAAACGGAATGAGGGCGCTAGAAAACCTGGGGGGGCAGACCCCTCGATCTGCCCCTGTATTATACCACAATATGTTCGGTTCAAATCCATGGTGAACTCAAATTTAATTTTCTTTACTTAACCTTAATATATAACAAGTAAGCGTCCGTAGCTTCCAGGCAATTACTAATATTCAGATCTCAAAACAAATCAATTGATTTTACACTGTGACAATATGAAGGCTGAATACAATCAAGTATTTTTCATTGCAGAGATTCCATACAGTCAGAAAGTTACAGTAAAAAGGAGACGATTTTACATATAGTTCTAGTAAGCATGCCCTGTTTAGTTTCATAACTGAGGGATTGAGTTGACGCTTTCAGGATGTTTTTTTTGTGGGGGGGGGGAGGATAAGAGGTCCTCGCTAGTCTCATATAAAATGGATAATAGGTTGGTTTATTCACTTATTAAAGCAAAATTAATTAATTAAAAAATCGAACTAACATGTTTAATTGAAATTAAGAAGTCCGTTTTATTTGAGAATAACCAAAGAGCCGTCTAAAATAAAACGGACTAGATAAGAAAAAAATTAAATTAATTTAAATTAAAAAGTTCGTTTTATTTGAGACTAGCTAAGGAGGCTGTCGCCCGACAGGTTCTTTGACTAGTCTCAAAGAAAGCGGATTTGACAAGAATGGACTGAGTTTGTAAAAATTTCATGTTTTCTAAAAACAACAGCACTGCCCTCAAAGAAAAGCTTTTCTGTACTATGGCTGATATTATATAACTTAAGAGTTCTATTAAATCATACTTGGCTAAAATTCAAAAGATTTCCGTGGAAAATACGCATTTACCAAATAGAGAAGGTTCGCTATTGACTAAAGCCATTTGGTGTCAAAGGCTTTGCACTTATAATCATTTTTTTCTACTAGGGACTGGCGTTGGTTGTAATAGAAAATGAATTGGTGAAACTGGAATTCAGAGACAAAATTTTAAAGTGCATAAATGAGATCCATTATTCTGCTTACAAAAAAAAACAATCTAAGAACCCTTTCAAAGATGCTAAACGAATCGTATTTTAGAAAACATCATAGCCTACTTGTAAAAGAACATTGAATAATAGCAATAGGCTGGTGATGTAGTTCAGCACTTTAAGAAGATTAAAGTACCCGGGGGTGGCATATGACTTTCTTTGGAGGGAGCAACGCTTGTCAGTACATTTTATGTGCTATATCATAATAATCGTTAATCATACATAAAGCTCTTGAAACTTAAAATAGATACTCTGGGAGGGGGCTAACTGCAGGCACAAACACGGTAGCTTATTTCACAAGGGGGGGGGGACAAAAACAATACCTAAATTTCGTATCCAAGGGGAGAACCATGCGAACTTACCTCATCAAGAGGTAAGGATTTTTTCGTATTTAATGTGACAAGCAAATACACAGGAATTGGAACTCGGGGGAGGGGGGGGGGGGGGCAGTAAAACATCAAAGTACCAAAAATAGGCGATTCCAATTAATAGAAATAAGGAAAATCACAGTAAACCAAATTTTTGGAAGACCATGGGATATTTGAAAGAATGAAGGCCGATTAAAAGCGTTGTCCAAGGACCAACTATTACTACTTTGTCAATTACAAAAATTGAGTGAGAAATCCTCAAAAGTCCATATCACGATCTAGTGATTTGTTTTATTATTATTATTAATCTTCTGGGATCTTCACCTAATCCACTCGCTTTGTACAGTGGCGGATCCAGGGGGCGTGGGGGCGCCCCCTAACGTAGTCTACAGTAGTGTAATTTACTTAATTAACGCAAGTTTGCTTTAATTAAACATGCTCCAAACGCAAGTTTATCGTATCAACCAAGGCCGTATCCAGGGGGGGGGTTACCCGGTTTGAACCCCCCCCCCCGAAATTTTTGACTGAGTCGAAAATAAGTAAAACCTAGGTAAAAATCAATAAAATTAGTCGAAAAGTGAGTCAAAATTAGTACCCCCCCCCCGAAAAAAATCCTGCATCCGCCCTTGGGATCAACCTGTTTTGCCCCCCCCCCCACCTAAAAAGAATCCTGGATTCACCCCTGGCTTTGTATATTTGAGTCATTTGTTTTCTCCGGAAATAGACTTCTACGCAAGTGACAGAAGGACGAGACGAAGAAATCTTACTTTTTTCGCTTTGTGCAATACCATGCTAGTTTCATAGGCCCATTTTATTCCTTCTGACGGGGGGCCCGCACTAAGCCACCTGATATACACATCAGAACACCGCTAGTAGGCACACTTCTACCTTTCCTGCCTCCTCGTGTAAAGAGTGGCACAGTTCCACTATGTATGGCACGTGCCAACTTGATTTTTGAAAACGGGTGCCCTTTGGTGCGTCCAAACATGCATATTGAAGCAATAATATGCGGTTTTCAAGCGATATTTGCATACCGTTAACCGGAAACTCATAAAAATAAGATAAAAAAATTGATGGTCAAGATTAAGCTTCTAATGAAACATACTTTGAATATAAAAATAATCCTCAAGAGAATGTACAATCTTTTCTCATCAGTTGAACTTCAATTGAACTAGATCACGATTAGAATTTGAATAAAGATTTAAATATAGGATATCGGAAGATCGTGAGAAGAAATTAAGGATCGATCAAAGACAATCAATTTAACAGTATCTTGATCGCATCCATTTTTCGTACAAGTTTAGCGAACAAAAGAAGTGTATTAGTCATCTGTTTCTACACAATAATAAGCCACATCCTCATTTACTGGCAAAATATGCGATAGTTGAATGAGTGGCGTATAACACACAAGTACCGGAATTTTTTATGGAGAGATAGCCGGACTTCCCAGTATTATTTAACAACGATCAGAAATTAAATTAAAAAAAAAACATTTATTCAGCTGAAAGTAAGAAGCAGCATTAATGCTTAAAACGAACAGAAATTATTACGTATATGAAAGTAGTTGTCCCTTCCAAAAGACCTTGCTCTTTACGCTAAGGTTTAGAATTTTTGTCCTAATTTTTTAAGAACGATTCCTGAAACACAATGGCCGTTTAATTAGAATAAAAGGTTTTTTGAATTCTATAAAAAAAAGCGTAAAGAGCGAGGTCTTGAGGAGGAGGTCATATACGTAGGTAAAGAGCCAGGTCATATACGTAATAATTTCTGTTCGTTTTAAGGTTTGATGCTGCTCCTTACTTTCAGTTTTAAAAGCTTTTTTTTTTTAATTAAATTTCTGATCGTTTTTAAATAATACCAGGAAATCCAACTCTCTCCATGAAAAATTCCGGTACTTATATATTAAACGCCACTCACTCAAGTTTACGATTTGTAATACTCGAGAACAAACCGGTTTCTTCGTTACTTTAGAAACAAATTTGAGCTATATATTTGCACATTAGGAGGGGAGAGTGTAAAGTATAGCTGGTCTGCATGCAAAATGTGTTAGGTACAATTATTCTGCATATTACGAAGTAAGAATTGTTTTCTGACTTCAAACTGTCCAAATACTTTACCCCCCCCCTCTTATCTGCAAATATTTAGCCCAAATTATATATTTTCCATCTATTGTCACTTGTCTTTGTCTTGTATCACGCTAAGCTGAAAGAAACAAACGAAGAAACCTGTTTGTTGTCGGGTTTTACAAAGCGTAAACTTGAGTGAGTGAAATATAATATACAAGAGGGCTCGCTTCAAAACAATATTTTCAATAAAAGTACCCCCCTCCCAAAAAGTTTTTTTTTTCAGAATCTAGGGAGGCATGTGCCCCCTTGACGCCACTGAGTCCAAACTAAAGCGAAATATAGAAACACTCTGCTAAAAATAATAAATTATGGGGGAAACGTTGAATTTTAAGGATTTGAGCCAAATACCTTACCCTCCCCCTTCTTTGTGTACACCTCATTAGCATGAAGACTGATCATCAACACTCTTAGGTAACGGGAGCACGTGCATAAAAGAAAACCACTTCCACGGGGTAATTATACCAAAATAATACCAGAAGCTAGACTTAAGTAGACGAAAGGATTTCCGGTGGATGGGTAATTAATTTCTGACTGTACAGGAAATTCAAATTACGTGGTAGAATAAATCAAACAAAACATTCTATTATTTGCTAAAATCTGACCCTTTAGGGGTACTTGCGTATTATCCTGACCCCACCTAAGAAGTGAATTTAGGTTAATCCTAATGAAATATACCAAAATTTGATGAAAACATAATACTTTAGTAGCAAATCTGTGGGAGATACAGAAGAGAATTATGGAAAGACGGCCGCCGAGAACGCATTATATTAGATAATTTATATATGTTATATAATTGATAAGTAATTATAAAAATTATGTTCAATAATGTACCCCTTTGGGTACTCACCAATTTACCACAGTCTATTTACCAAAGATACAGATTCAATGGAAGTGGTATCACCCCTCCCCTGTTGCAAATGCTATTCATTTTTGTTCAGTTGTCATTTACATTTATACGAGTCCATTGAGCAAGAAAGGCATAGCAGCTAGAAAATATACATTTTAAAGTTGGACCAAAATTATATTTTAATTTTACGGCGGGGCAGATTCATATATTCCGAGTCAAGGGTCGGGCCTTAAAGGCCTACTACTCCTTGGGCCGAAAATGGCACTTTACGGCAAAAAATACTAGCCTATTTTTCAGCGACGTGATTTCTTTGGTGACCTAAACAGAGTACTAGCCTTTTTTATTTCTGTTCTAATGAGCCGACATTCTACGACATCTGGTTCAACCCGACCACTCCTTGGTAAAAAAGGAGACAAAGCAGTGCTACCAGGCACGTACACACGGGGAGGGGGCAACGTCACCCGTGTAAAAATGGAAGCCCTCCAGTTATATCAATCCTTAAAAATCACTACAACTTTCAATATCCGATCAAATAACTCCCTTTCCAGTTTTCTCCGATCACTCCTTCTATACGAAATAGCGGGGAGGGGAGCAATACATGGGAGGCCTCCAATCATATCAGTCCTTAAAAAATCACTAGAACTTTCAATATCCGATCGAATAACCCCCCTTCCCAGTTTTCTCCGGTCACTCCTTCTATACGAAATTGTGGGAAGGGGAGCAATACATGGCAGGCCCTCCAATCATACCAGTCCTTAAGGAACTTTCAATATCCGATCGAATAGCCACCTTCTCAGTTTTCTCTGGTCACTCCTTCTATACGAAATAGTGGGGAGGAAAGCAATACATGGGAGGCACATCACTTTTCACTACGTCAAATAGTGCGTTGACTGTGCAAATATGATACTGTGCGGATGGAGATTTTAAAATTTTCATGTACGTTTCCCAGATACTGAACTTGAGGATTCTATATTGGAATCACCATGAGAAGAAAATTCTTTTCATATATATGCTGTTATAAAAACTTCTTTTTGAAGCTTCGGTTAAAATTGTCAAGTTTCGCTCTTTGCCTATAGTTCATTACCCCAAACTGTGTGATTGAAAACACAATAACGACGCAGCAGCTTATTTGTAAAACTTTGCAGCCTGAGAAAACCACTTTGTTTTGGCATGGAGATCACATGGATACCCAGTAGGCACAAAGGGATGCGAATTTGGGCCCTTACCCTCTGAGATCTCAAAATATTTTGTTCTCTAATGACTCATACACCTATGCCTGTTTTTAGCCTTTTCCGAATTTTTTATCCCCCTCCCCCGAGATATATCTCTCCTACTCATTAGACGGTTTTTGATTTGTGTAAGGAACAAAAAACACGAAGTAATTTATCTTGGCGGGTGGAGAACGTTCAGACAACAAAAGTGGGCCGATACCATACCCAGGTCATAGCTATGTTGTTGAAATATCAGGCAACAAATTTTATAAAACGGGTATCAATACGACGCTGCATCGTTGTGCCAAGTCTGAACTTATTTTCACGACAGCTTTGGCAGAAGGGCAGTTCGCGCTTCTCAGTTACCGAAGGCAACTAGCTATGAAATCGACTCACCGGTTCCTTGCCTGGATTTCATGATTTTTACATATTTCTGCCACAAAGCTCTGAATTTTCCGCCAATACATAGTTCAGACAAGGGTCAGAATTTCCCCAAGATTGGATTTATAGTGTTGATGGTGGCTAGAACGGCTCCCCTAGGCAAAAAAAAGCCTGACTCTCCCTTGCCTCCCACGCTTAGGAGAAAAGTCGGGACTTGTCTAGAATCCGGTAAGCACACAAGAATTGTATTGCGAATCAGATAGCATTACCCGGAAATTCATATGAGACGCTGTATAAAACAAAGGGTTTTGACTCCGGGAACTATATTTAAACTTTAGCTTTTTGGGGTTTAGGGGGACTAAAAGGTACCTAGGTTAGGTTACGTATTTAATATATGCTATGCTTTACCCCCCCCTAATGTGCAAATATATAGCCCAAATTTGTTTCTGAACTGTTCTATTTTTATTCTATTCTGTTTTATTTCATTAGCATTATCGAAACTTCACTTCTCGCGTGCTTACCGGAATCTAGACAAGTACCGAAAAGTCTTGCTACGTTTGCGGACGATAACCCTTGAAGTCGGCAGAATTAAAAGAACTGTTAGTTTATCTCACCCCGACTAGCTTTAAAAGACCAAATATTTGCAGTCCGCTCTTTGACATACAAATTGATAAAATTTTGTCGTTTAAACTTTAAGAAACAAACTATAACGGGACCTGAAATATCTTATCGGACAATAGTTTGCGGTTTCATTATCAGACAAATAGACTCAGGACAATGACTTTCGTGGTTTTTTTTCTTTCTTGATTGCTCAACTGAAACTTATTAAAAACAGAAGCCAAAAACCCACACTTTTGAGCCTAATTTTTCAAATTACTTTGAACTTTGATTCGACTCCTGTACTAATTATAGTAGCTTTGAATGCTTTAACATTCTCAGTAGCCAGTGAATTTGACTTGGTGTGCCATAAGGTTATCGGATTAAAGACTAGATAAAGACCCCATCTCACAAAAAACTCGGCCTGGTGATACAAGTGTGGAAGGAATGATCCTTTAATAAATTGAACCGTAAAGTTTAGGATTGTTCTCTCATTGAAATAGTTCTGTTAAACTAGTGGTTAGAGAACCTTTTTTCAAAATTGTAGGTGTCTTTAGAGCCTTTCCCATGAGACAAATTTATTCTGGGGGCAAGGAGGGGCTTATCTTTTGGCTGTAACGAGTTCGTAAAAAAAGCAGAACAGTTGAATTTTACGACAAATATAAGGAAATGTAGGGAAAATGTTGGTTTTGGGAGAGAGCTCCCGAGTCTAAAAATCCCCGTGGTATAGGTCTGGCTTACATGTTCGACAGTCTGTACTGTAATGGAAGAAGGTGTGAGTTTCCTCACTATTTAGGCAAGGGCGAGTCCAGGATTTTTTTTTGGAGGGGGGCAAACTAGGTTGATCCGATAAACTTGGTTAGGAGCAAGTTTAATTAACGCAAACTTGCGTTAATTAAGTAAATTACACTACTTCAGACTACTTTAGGGGGGCGCGCGCCCCCTGGATCCGCCACTGTATTTAGGCTGTTTCATTGAAAAGTAGACTGAAGATAATAACATTGTGCAACAAATATTTATGGTTAGGGGGAAAGCATAGCAGCAAGTAATGAGAAACAAGTTCACGTAAAAAAAAGCTAACGGTGTTAAAGCCGGTGTGATGGTCTTCAGGCCTCAAATTGTGAATTTCGGTTCAAACCGAGTCATCTTCGATATAGCTGGATAAAGATTCTCAAAGCAGCGAAACGATGCCCATAGTTAAAGTGCAGACCTATCTAACAGCTGACATGAATCTCGAGAAAGACAGACAAATATAGAGGGGAATGAAATAGACCCTAACGAGCGAAAATCTAGCCTCGGTGTTTTTTTTTATCTCTTTGGGAGTGTATAAACGAGCGATGTAGTGTCTACGATTACAGTGTGCACACAGTGCCAAAATTTCACAATGGCAAAAGGCCCATTCACAATGAGATTTTACTAATACCGACATTTGGCAAGCGCTTATTTCGCGAATTCGTTGAAACCAAACCCGTTCATAAAAGAGATTTAGCTAACGTCCAGAACTGGATCGAGCCGACACTTAAATTTTAATTAATTTTAACTTAGTTAAGGCCGAGCCAATCAGATTTTTTTTTAAGAATTTTCCGATTGGGTAAGACTCGAACCTTATTCAAATACATAACCAACTCCAAACAAAAAAAGATAATAAATGGAAAAGTGGAATAAAAAAGGAGTGAAATATTGGGAGGAGCTTATCAGAGCTAAGAAAATCAAAGACTAAATGAAATCTGAGATAACGACAAAAACATGGGATAATTACGATATCAGTTGATTTCAGTATTTAAATTACCCATTGCGAATGGTAAAATCTGATAAATAACCACAGTTAATGACGGGTTTCCGAACGGGCTAAATTCCGGTATTAGTAGAATTTCATTGTGAATAGGCCTTAAGTGACACGGATTTAAGAAACAGTCTCGCAACAGTCACTCAAATACCTGCTCGCGCCCTTATTTAGTTCTTTCTACTAAACGTAGTGGGAAGCAAGATAGTCTTAACTCAATAACAGAAATCTTTAAATAAAATTATGTTTTAGTGCTATTGCATATGATATAATAACTTTTTAATAAAAGTATTCTTATTATTAATATCTGAAGGCAGAACTACTAAATCTGGTTCAACTGAGAATTAAAACTCAAATAATCTTACCATAGGAGGTTGTGCAGATATTCACCCTGACTTCTATTTCCTCTTGTTACATCGTAGGCAACAGCATATACTTTGGCTCCACGTCCATTTCTATCAATTTCTAACCTTGCTTCGAAAGCATACTTCTCTATCAACTGAATATCACTTTCGTCTAACAATGCATACTTGACCTACAAATTAGTATTACATGATTGGTAAGCGTCCGTAACACAAAGCTAATCAAATGAGCATATACAGCAGATAGTTGAAGGCCCAAAAATAAAATACAAAGCTCTGATGTGATTTGTGGAGTGAAACCAACCTGCATTCTCACATTCCCGAATATAATTTTTTTTTATATTTTATATTCAGTGATCTTCCTTATGGCAAAATCACAGTAAACAGAATATACCAGTAAGATCATTCTCTATCTCACCCATTATAAAAACCCGGACCGGGGTGCGAGTGATCCGGAGAACGTTTTTGCAGATATAAACATAAGCGAAGTCAGATTAGCGGGAATGCAGGTTAGTCTGTTTCCATCAAAGTGCATTGAAACAGTCGGAAACAGACTAACCCGCATTCCCGCTAATGCAGAAATAAGTGGGAGGAGCTTTTTGTGAACGAAGACCAGAAATGATCTGCGATAAGCTTACTGGTATATTCTGTCTACTGTGGGCAAAACACACAAAATTCCACTTTTTTCGAGATAGGAGCTTGAAAGCTCTACACACTAGTGTTTCCTGATACGCTGAATCTGATGGTTTGATTTTCATTAAGGTTCTTTGGCTTTAAGGGGGTATTTGCCCCCTATTCAATACCTTGCTCTTTAAGCTAAAGTTCGAATTTTGTTTCAATTCTTTAAAAATGACCCCTTAATCACAAAGGCCGTTAATTAGAATAAATAGCTCTTATGAAAGTACTAAAAAACGTTTGGCTTAAAGAGCAAGGTATTGACTAGGGGGTGAAACCATCATATAGCTAATATTTTTCTGTTCGTTTTAAGTTTTGATGTTGCTCCTTACTTTCAGTTGAAAACTTGTTTTTTATATTTAATTTCTGATTTTTTTTTAAATAATGCTGGGGAGTCCGGCGCCCCCTTCATAGCAATGTCCCTTCCCCCATGAAAACTTCCTTCATGGAAAGATCCCCCCACATAATCCCCGACCCTCCCCCAGACCCCCACTACCAGAAAAAAATCCCCCTGAAAACGTCTGTATACTTCCCAATAACCAATGCTATATGTTAACATTGGGTAAAGTTCATAACTTTCATCCCTCCCCCCGGGGGCTTCGGGGGATTAAGTCATCCTAAAAGACATAGTTATCACATTTTCGACCATACTAAACAAAATGGCTATCTCAAAATTTTGATTGGGTGACTTTGGGAAAAAAATGTGCGTGGGAGGGGACCTAGTTCCCCTCCATTTTTTTTCGGTCACTTAATAAGGGCACTAGAACTTTTAATTTTCGTTCCAATTAGCTCTCCTACGATATTCTAGGACCGCTGGGTCAATACTACTACCCCTGGGAAAAAGAAAAAAAAACAAATGAAAACGCATCCCTGATCTTTCTTCTGGCAAAAAAGGGAAAATTCAACATGTTTTTAGATAGGAGCTTGAAACCTCTACAGTAGGGTTATCTGATACACTGAATATGATGTTTTGATTTTCATTAATGTTCTATAACTTTTAAGAGGGTGTTTTCCCCTTTTTTCCAAAATAAGGCAAATGTTCTCAGGTGCGTAACGTTTGATGGGTAAAATTAAACGTGATAAAACTTATATATTTGAAATCAAAATTAAAATATTGTTCTTTTGATGTATCTATTGGTATCAAAATACCGTTTTTTAGACTTTCGGTTACCATTAAGCCGGGTCGCTCCTTACTTACAGTTGGTTACCACGAACTGTTTGATATCTATTGTTATCAAAGTCTGGGACTAGATTATTTGTATATCTAGTATATATGTTTTAATGGATATACATATCTAGTGATATATATATATATATATAGTGATATATAGTATATATATATATAGTGATATATAGTATATAGTATATATATATATATATATATATATATATATATATATATATATATATATATATATATATATATATATATAAAACTTACTTTCAGTTGAAAAACTTATTTTTTTATATTTAATTTCTGATTTTTTTTTTAAATAATGATGGGAAATCCGGCACCCCCTTCATAGCAATGTCCCTTCCCCCATGAAAACTTCTTGCATGAAAAGATCCTCCCATATAACCTCCGCCCCACCCCCCCAACCCACTACCAGAAAAAATTCCCCCTGCAAATGGCTGTATGCTTCCCAATAACCAAACTATATGTTAACATTGGGTAAAATTCATAATTTTCAGCCCTCCCCCTGGGGGATTCGAGGGATTAAGCCATCCTAAAATAAATAGTTATAATATTTTTGACCATGCTGAACAAAATGGGTATTTAAAAATTTTGATCGGGTGACTTTCGGAGACAAAAATAGCGTTGGAGGGGGCCTAGTTGCCCTCCATTTTTTGTCACTTAAAAAGGGCACTAGAACTTTTAATTTTCATTCCAATGAGCCCTCCTACGATATTCTAGGACCACTGGGTCGATACGATCACCCCTGAGAAAAAAAAAAAAAAAAATAAACACGCATCCGTGATCTTTCTTCTGGCAAAAAATGGAAAATTCCACATTTTTGTAGATATGAGCTTGAAACCTCTACAGTAGGGTTCTCTGATACGCTGAATATGATGGTGTGATTTTCATTAAGTTTTTTTTTTTTAGGGGGTCTTTCCCCCTTTTTTCGAAAATCAGCGAAATTTTCTCAGGCGCGTTACTTTTGATTGGTAGGATTGTACTTGATGAAACTGATATATTTAAAATCAAAGTAACAATCTAATTTCTTTGTTTTATCTACTGATGTTAATATTCCTTGTTACGGTGTTTTTGCTACCATTGAACCAGGTAACTCATTACCTGCAACTTCTTACCACGATCTATTTGATAATGTCAAGCCTTCCAATCACTTTTGACTATTAAAAAGGGCACTAGGCCTTTCGTTTTCCTATCGAATGAGCCCTTTTGGAAACGACAACGCTTTCTATAAACACCTTATATGCCCCTAGGGCATAAATTAAAACCCTTACCCTAAGGTCTTTTGGGGTGGTTGTCATCCTCTAAGACCAAATTTCTAGAACTTTCAACTACGTTAAACAACATGGCTATCTCAAAATTTTGATTCGATATGTTTGGGGAAATGGTGGGCGTGAGAGGGGTGTTAGTCGCCTTCCAGTCACTTTCGACTATTAAAAAGGGCACAAGCCACTCCAATTTCCAATTGAATGAGCGCTTTTCGAAGTTTCTACGACAACTTCTTCGATACGAAGTGCCCTGCTCTAAAGGAAAAAATTGAAAAATAAAACATTCTGCCAACAAACTTCAAACCATTGCCCTGAGGGTTGTGGGGGAGTGTCCTCCTCTTTACTCAGCCCCCGTTTCTTGTCTCGTTCTCGAGTGTTCCCGTTCTTTACTTAGGCAGCGCGATCCTGCTGCCTATGATTTATACAACAACTTTCTAAATTAGCCTTATTTGCGCACAGAACATAACTTACAACCCTTGCACTGAGGGCTCTGAGGGGGTTATCATCCTAAAAGACCTAATTTCCAGACCGTTCAACTACGTTGAACAAAATGGACATCTCAAAATTTGTATTGGATGTGTTTTGGAAAATGGTGGGTGTGAAAGAGGCGTTAGTCGCTATCCAATCACTTTGAACTATTAAAAAAGGCACTAATCCTTTTAATTTCCAATTGAATGAACCCTTTTGAAGTTTTTACGACAACGCTTTCAATAAAAACTATATGCCCCATGGCATACCTTATAATCCTGACCCTGAGGGTTGTGGGGGAGGCGGGTGGTTGTCATTCTTAATGATCTAATGGCAAAAACTATAACCCACGCCGAAAAGAAGACAGTATAAAAAAGTTGCTCGTATATGTCTGATAAAAAGGTGGGCGGGTGACGGAGTAACTGCCCTCCCTTCAATTTCGACTGTTAAAAAAGGCAATGGCCATTTGAATTTCCAATCCAATTAGCCCTTTGTCAAGTTTCTACGACAAAGATTTCAATGAAAACCTTATATGCCCCCAGGGCATAAGTTATAATCCTTGCCCTGAGCGTTGTGGGGGAGTGTCCTCCTCAAAAATATATTTTCTATCTGGAAATCAACTACGCTGAACAAATTGGCCAATCCAATGAGCTTTTTTTTGAAGTTTCTACGACAACGCTTTCTTTAAAAACCACATATGCCCCCAGGGCATAACTTAAAACCCTTGCCTTGAGGGCTGTGGGGGAGTGTCCTCCACAAAAACATATTTTCTATCTGTAAATAAACTATGTTGAACAAAATGGCTGTCTCGAAATTTTTTTTAGATGTGTAAGGGGGACTAATGGGCATGGGGGGGGGGGCTATGTGCCGTCCTAACACTTTTTTCTATTAAAAAGGGCAGTAGCCCGTTGAATTTAGGATCAAAGGAGGCCTTTTTTGAAATTTCTACGACAACGTTTACTATAAAAACCATATATGCACCCAGGGCATAACTTAAAACCCTTTCCCTGAGGGTTGTGGGGGGGGGGGTGTCCTCCTCAAAAAAATATTTTCTACGTGGAAATCAACTACACTGAACAAAATGGCTATCTCAGAATTTTGATTGGATTTGTTTGGGGAAATGAGAGGCGTGGAGGGGGGCTAGTTGCCCTCCAATCACTTTCGACTATTAAAAAGGGTACTGTCCCTTTGAATCTCTAATCGAATCAGCCTTTTTCGAAGTTTCTACGACAACGCCTTCTATAAAAACCGTATATGCCCCCAGGACATAAGTTAAAACCCTTGCTCTGAGGGTTTTGGGGAGTGTCCTCCTCAAAAACATATTTTCTATCTGGAAATCAACCACTCTGAACAAAATGGCTATCTCAAACTTTTGATTGGATGTGTTTGGGGGAATGATGTGCGTGGGGGGGCGCTAATTGCCCTCCAATGACTTTCGACTATTAAAAAGGGTACTAGCCCTTCGAATTTCCAATCGAATGAGCCTGTTTTGAAGTTTCTACGACAACGCCTTCTATAAAAACCTTATATGCTAACAGGACATAACTTAAAACCCTTGCCCTGAGGGTTGTGGGGGAGTGTCCTCCTCAAAAACATATTTTCTATTTGGAAATCAACTACGCTGAACAAAATGGCTAGCTTAAAATTTTGATTGGATGTGTTTTGGGAATGACGGGCGTGGGGGGCTAGTTGCCCTCCAATCACTTTTGACTATTAAAAAGGGCACTAGAACTCTCGATTTCCAATCGAATGAGCCCCTTTCGAAGTTTTTACGACAACCCTTCTATAAAAACCTTATAGGCCCCCAGGGCATAACTTAACACCCTTGCCCTGAGGTTTGTGAGGGAGTGTCCTCCTCAAAGACATATTTTTTTATCCGGAAATCAACTACGCTGAACAAAATGGCTATCTGAAAATTTTGAGTGGATGTGGTTGGGGGAATGATGGGCGTGGGGGGGGGGCTAGTTGCCCTCCAATCACTTTCGACTATTAAAAAGGGAACTAGTCCTTTGAATTTCCAAGCGAATGAGTCCTTTTTGAAGTTTCTACAACATCGCTATCTATAAAAGCCTTATATGCCCCCAGGGCATAACTTAAAACCCTTGCCCTGAGGGTTCTGGGGGAGTGTCCTCCTCAAAAACATATTTTCTATCTAGAAATCAACTACGCTGAACAAAATGGCTATATCAAAATTTTGATTGGATGTGTTTGGGGGAATGATGCGTATGGGGAGGAGGGGGGAGTGCTAGTTACCCTCCAATTGCTTTCGACTATTAAAAAGGGCACTAGAACTCTCAATTTTCAATCGAACGAGCCCCTTTTTGAAGTTTTTACGACTACCCCTTCCATATGAAGTGCCCTGCTCTAAAGGAAAAAAATAATACATAGTACAGTGTGCCAACATCGTTCTTATATGCCCTCAGGGCATAACTTAAAACCCTTGCCCCGAGGTTTGTGGGGGAGTGTCCTCCTCAAAAACATTTTCTAACTGGAAATCAACTACGCTGAACAAAACAGTTATCTCAAAATTTTGATTGGTTGTGTTTGGGGGAATAATGGGCGTGGGGCGGGGGAATGATGGGCGGGGGGGGGGCTAGTTGCCCTCACATCACTTTCGACTATTAAAAAGGGCACTAGCCACTCTAATTTCCAATCGAATGAACCCTTTTCGAAATTTCTACGACAAATCCTTCGATACGAACTGCCCGGCTGAAGAAGAAAAAAAAAACACACGCATTGTGCCCACATCGTTCTTTACTTAGGGAGCGCTAGCGCGCTGCCTATGATCGCTGATCAAAGTTTATTTTATTTGTGCCTTTCATTTATGTTATTTTACTATGTTCATGACCGTATACTTGGCTTTAAAATACACTTATTTGTCTATCTATCTAATATGCAGAATTATTGTACCAAACACATTTTGCATGCAGACTCGTTATACCCCCCCCCCCCCCCCTAATGTGCAAATCTATCGCCCAAATTTATTTATAAAGCAACGAAGAAACTAGCGTAAAAACTGATGTGTTCTCGAATTTTACATAAATTTGAGTGAGTGGCGCATAATACACAAGTACCAGAATACCTCCCCCCCCTACGGAAATAAAAAAAAAACTAAAACTCAAACAAAATTCTCAAATTTGGAAAGCCTTATTTTCCACGGGGGGGGGGGTATTTTCCGCGGAGGGTATTTTGCGGGGGGTGGTAGTATTTCCAGGGGAGTATTCACCGGGGGGGGGGGGTTAAACGCCTAGAAACAGCAAGAATAGTTGCAATCAGTGGTGGAGACACCGTGGAAGACCTAAGTAACCGGTTTAGCCTGCTTCAAATACCCCTGTTGGTGGTATGGAAGAAAAGTGTCGGGAGTTCGTCAGAATATAAGCTGTGTGTAGTCTTTTGTAAATTAGCACGACTATGGCTCAGCCACCCTTCCCATTCATAGCTTAACACGATCTCGCTTTAACCCCGGGTCGAGGGCTTAATCAAGAACCGGGGCGGATTTTAAGTCTACCCAAGCCTTCGAAACTACGGTCTGACTTCTTTCTTCTTCAAATTGTCAACGGAATGTCTTACTGTATAATTTGCGACTAAAAATTATAAAAGTGAATTATTGCGACTTTTTTTTCGCTACAATACATTTATTAATATACAATACACACAGGCTTCCAGTTCTAATTTTGTATCATTTTAATGTACTTTGGGTACTTTCCCATTATGCGGCCCTCTTGGGTTAAATGCTATATAGTAGGCAATTATAAAACCTGTTTTTGACATGTTAACCATTATAGAATAGGCAATGATAGCGTGGTTTTCATTGCGTATACGATATTAAATTGTGTTTTTTGGGGCTTAGGGCGGAGGGGCGAAGGTACCTAGGTTAGGATAGGTTACGTATTTAATATACACTATGATTTGCCCCCCGCCCCTCCCCCTAATGTGCAAATATATAGCCCAAATCTGTTTCTAAACTATTATATATCCATCCTATTTTATTTTATTTCATTAGCAATAACCAAACTAGCACTATATAAAAGAGTGCGTTTAATACAGGAGTACCAAAAAATATATGCTAATTTGGGTTTAGATATGCTCTAGTTACTTCTATTAGGTTGAATAACCACTTATTAGGTTTAATTCGACACTTTAACCAAAAGAGCAGATTTTTTTTAGCCAGCCTTTCACTAAATGCCTCTAAGCAGCCAAGAATTAAGTATGACAACTTGCTCCTCGATAATACTAATCTTCGATGACTATTCTTTTAATAAAACACCCGCACCACCTGCTGTAATGGAAGAAAATTGAAGAAACAGTTCCTTCTTTTTTCCATAACTTTTTCTACAACGTAAAACGCATTTAACTCTTATCAAACAGTCGGTACAAGTACAATTTTAACATTTTTTGAGGTTTCACCGACAAAACGCTTAATTAACTCTTAACGCTACACATTTACAAGGGTACCCACCAAATTTAAGGAAAAATACAAAAAATTACTAAACCCTTTTTTCCTTTTGAACACCAACCATTGGATCAAGTCTGTAATAAAAACTCACTTAACAAACATTTTCTATAGATTCAGAATCCAAGAAATTTTTTTTTTATCAGATTAGCGGTGCATCAAAATCACCAATCATTCTACTATTTAAATTTTCTCCTCTTTACTTTATGAACTTACTCAAATCGGCCTCTGAACTATACCATCTAAAAAAAATGGCCTCAATGAAGCTCCGTGCGTGAAAACTTCTAATTCTAATTAGGATCCTCTTTTTCATTTTTTGTCCTGAAGTTGGTTAAATTCACTTCCGTAATGTAGTTTGTGCATCGGTCATTTTGTGCTGTTTTTGTTTTTCTTCATTTCTTATTCTTTTGCAATCCAATATGTTCTTTTTTTTATCTTTTTAGGTAAAAAAAAGAAAAATAAATTTATTTCTTCTGTGGAAAAAACTCTATGGGTCAAAGTCTTTGAATTTCGTGTATAGTATTGTCTATTTTATATTAAATTTAGCAATTTAGCTTGATTAAAAACACGTCTTTCTGAATTTAAGGAAGGAATAATTCACCAAACAATTCTTGCAATAGTAAAAACAAAATGAAATGAAAAAATGGACAAAAAATTGGAGAACGCCAATTTTCTATTTGTCCAGTAAAACTAAGAACAAGCTTTTTTCAAGTGAAATTAAAGAGCAATGTTAAAACTAGTAACCAATAGATCCTAAATAATATGGTGATTCTACGGCCCTTCCTCAACGGGAACACGTCATAACATCCAACCGTCAGGACATCCACAAAATCCGTCAGAAACACCAACCGTCACAACATCCAAAATTTTAAAACTTTAGTTTTTTGGGTTTGGGGAGGGGGGGGGGAAGTACCTAAGTTAGGTTACGTGCTTAATATATGCTATGCTTTACCCCCAACCCCTTGATGTATAAATATATAGCCGAAATTTGTTTCTAAACTATCATATACTTATTACTATTATATAAACTTAAAAATGTTTTTGGAGGTTGTGACGGTTGGTGGTTCTGACGGATTTTCCTTTTGGATGTTATGACGTTTGGTGCTTGTGACGGTTGTTCGAAATGGTAGCACCCCCTCCTCAACATCTGCTTCTTCTGCTAAAATCTGACTAATACTTTATCAACCGCATCACTTGAAAGGGGAGCACTTTCCCCTGGTATTTTTTGTCTCTCGCCCCCTTTATTCTGAAAAATACCTTTTCGGGGGTATTTTCATTGAAAAATTCCTTATTGGGGGATTTTTATTACGAAATTGATGAAAAAGATAAATCCCCCCTACATTTCAAAAATATATTTGCCCCCTCCTTAAATTTTCGTGAATTGACGCCACTGTGCTTTACTCAAACCAATTTATAAAATAAAAAACATTACCAGCTGACAATTACAAATGATTTATTTACATTGTAATAAGAAAAATAAACTTATTTCGTTCGATCATTCATTCTTGAAACAGAGAGAAACAAGACAAATTTTACCATAACGGCCGGGCCACAGCTACCCTCATACATAGGATATTATGCATTCGTTTCAAACAGTTCGTGGTAACGAACTGTAAGTAAGGAGCAACCCGGCTCAATGGTAACCAAAACTCTAGAAAACGGTATTTTGATACAAATAGATAGATCAAAAGCATCAAATTTTAATGCTGATTTCAAATATATAGGTTTCATCAAGTTTAATTCCACCCATCAAAAGTTAGGCGCCTGAGAAAATTTGGCTGATTTTCGAAAAAAGGAGGAAAGACCCCCTAAAACTTATAGAACCTTGATAAAAATCCCACCATCATATTCCGCATATTAGATAACCCTACTGTAGAGGTTCAAGCTCCAATATACAAAAATGTGTAATTTTGAATTTTTTGCAATAATAAAGATCCCGGTTGCGTTTTTATTTGTTTTTTTTTTTTTTTTTTTTTTTTTTTTTTTTCCCATGGGTGTTAGGATCGAACCAGTGGTACTATAAAATCGTAGGAGGGCTCATTTGAATGGAAATTAAAAGTTCTAGTGCCCTTTTTAAGTGACCAAAAAAAATGGAGGGTAACTAGGCCCCCTCCCACGCTAAGTTTTTTCCCAAAGTCACCTGATCAAAATTTTGAGATAGCCATTTGGTTCAGCATGTTCGAAAATATAATAAGTATGTCTTTTAGGATGACTTAATCCCCCTCAATTCCTGGGGGGAGGGCTGAAACTTATGAATTTTACCCAATGTTAACATATAGTATTGGTTATTTGGAAGTATACAGACGTTTTCAGGGGAGATTTTGCCTGGTCGGGGGGGTGTGGGGTGGGTCGGGGGTTATGTGGGAGGATCTTTCCATGAAGGATGTTTTCATGGGGGAAGGGACATTGCTATAAAGGGGACGCCGGACTTCCCAGCATTATTTAAAAAAAGATCAGAAATTTAAAATAAAAAAACAAGTATTTCAACTGCAATAGCAGCAACATCGAAACTTCAAACGAACAGAAAATATTATATATATTATTGGGTTCACCCCGTAGTCAATACCTAGGTCTTTAAGCCAAAGATTTTTTAGTATTTTCATAAGAGCTATTTATTCTAATTAACGGCCTTTGTGATTAAGTGGTCATTTTTAAAGAATTGGAACAAAATTCGAACTTTAGCGTAAAGAGCGAGGTATTGACTAGGGGCTGAACCCCCTAATATAAAAATTAAAAATATATGAATATAGAAGTTCGTTACGTATGTTAATTCGTAAGTTACGTATATGTATTACTAATAAAAACGTTCGTAAATAAAATTAATCAAGTTTCGAGAAAGCCATTTAACTAAATAAAAGTAAATTAATATGAAAATTTTGTTTTAATTATTCATGTACGGTGAGCCAAGATCAAAACCTGCATTTATTCAAAAACGTTCAAAAATTTAATAAAAAAAACAAGTTTTTTAAACTGAAAGTAAGGAGCGACATTAAAACTTAAAACTAACAGAAATTATTCCGTATATGAAAGGGACTGTCCCCTCCTCAACGCCTCGCTCTTTACGCTAAAGTTTGACTCTGTCTCACAACTTTATTTTTTAAAACAATAAAAAACTTTAGCGTAATGAGCAAGGCGTTGAGGAGGGAACAGTCTCTTTCATATACGTATATTTATTACTAATAAAAACGTTCGTAAATAAAATTAAACAAGTTTCGAGAAAGCCATTTAACTAAATAAAAGTAAATTAATATGAAAATTTTTTTAATTATTCATGTACGGTGAGCCAAGATCAAAACCTGCATTTATTCAAAAACGTTCAAAAATTAAATAAAAAAAACAAGTTTTTTAAACTGAAAGTAAGGAGCGCCATTAAAACTTAAAACGAACAGAAATTATTCCGTATATGAAAGGGACTGTCCTCTCCTCAACGCCTCGCTCTTTACGCTAAAGTTTGACTCTGTCTCACAACTTTATTTTTTAAAACAATAAAAACTTTACGGTAAAGAGCGAGGCGTTGAGGAGAGGACAGTCCCTTTCATATACGGAATAATTTCTGTTCGTTTTAAGTTTTAATGTCGCTCCTTACTTTCAGTTTAAAAAACTTGTTTTTTTTATTTAATTAAGTTCTAGTGCCACTCTCTGCTTTCATTTGAAATAAAAAACTTGCTTTTTATTGACTATTTGTTCATTTTCAGGACCAGACCAGACAAGGGAATTTTATTAAATATGAGGGGGTTGCTGCTCTAATTAACCCCCTGCCCTTTAGTAGGAGGTCATTCCGAAATTTTGTGAAAGACCTTTTACGGTAGGTTTGCCAAACATGGGTCTAAAAATTCATTTTTTTAAAGCACAAGTGACAATAAGAGGCTAGGGGGTATGTTATTCCATTTTTATTTGCTATAATTTCTGTTCAGTTTAACTTTTTTTTACATTAACTTTTCATCGTTTTTTAAATTGTATCGAAGGTATTTACACATTTACCCCTTTTTTACGTTTTTCTGCTGAGGAAGTAATGCATCGAGTTGCAATTTAATTACTAGCCAAAATTTGAATATTCAGTCTAAATATCTGATAAGTCTTAGATTTGGGTAATAACTTTTTAGTTGAATAAAATAATATATTATTAAGTTTAATAACAAAATAACTTTTTGAATAAGGATCCTTGCAGCAGAATTTGTACGCGGGGATGGGGTAGGAGGGGCGACAAGCGCGGTTTTGTACCTCCAATCGTGCTTACTAAAAGTCCTTGCATTATTCCGGATCAAACAAGACGCAACATACATACAATTCGGCTAAATATTGGTAGTGGTCCGGAAGTCGGGGTATAGGCCATGAATTCAATTTGTAGGGGAGTCGGAAGGCTACTGGTCCACTTTGATTCTCCAATCTTACAGACTTCAAACCCTTGTTTGTTTCCGAAACAAGGTGAATCATATCCACCTTTCTGATGCCAATCGATTCATTCAGCTTGAAATTTTCGCATTGAGTCAAGACTTAATTGCGCTCGTCTCTTCTATTCTCATTCCCCACCAAGTTTTTTTTTTTCCCCACCAAGTGGACTTAGTTTGTTTTTGCACCAAATCAAAACCTGTTAGCTTTTATATCAAATAGTACAGTTTCTGGAAAAATCAGGGAGAGGGGGAGGTAACACAGGAAGTGTCGGTTGATTTGCCCCCAGCCATTCATAGCACTACCGGCCGAAGGCAGAGAATCAGGAAATCGGCACCTGCGTTGCACGAACCATTGGTCAAGCCTGCACAACGATTTTCTTCAGTCCATGGCTTGGTCTTAGCTCGCTGTCGCAATGAATCAGGACTTAGCTTGTATTCTTGCCGTATCATGTTTAGCGGGTTTTGTACTGAATCAGAACTCGGCTCGTCTTTAAACTTGGGACTGCGCTTGTCATTAGTAGAACCCTATCAGGAGGTCCCATTGCCCACCCCTGCTGCCACCTACAACTTTTTTTAACACAATATATGAGCACGAGAACCACGTGGTTTATGGTTTTTGTCAATGAGAATGAAAAAACAGGAATTTTGTCACATTTATGGATGTTTTCTTGGCTGGTTATGTGTGTTGGTTGATTTATTTGATGTATTTCATGGATGTTTAATGGTTTTTGTCAGTGAGAATGAAAAAACAGGAACTTTGTCATATTTATGGATGTCAACAGCAATTCATGTCTTTTTTATGGTTTTCTCATTGAGAATGAAAAAAAAGGAATTTTCTCACTTGGATTTACATAATCGCTAGGGGAAATTATTGATTCACGAAGGGGGAATTAAGAAAGATTATGGTTTCTTTGTTGTTTGGTTAGCCTAGCCTGAGAACTTGATTTACATAATCGCTATGGGAAATTACTGATTCAAGAATGGGGGAATTAAGAAACAAACATGGCATCATTAATCTTTAGGCCTGAGGGATTTATTTATTATTGGTGTTTTGGACAAGTGTATGCGAGGGGTGCATGTGAAGGTGTCCTGGAATAGGAAACCGGAAGTACATGCATCCTTCTCAGCCAATCAGAGAGTCGGTTAAATACCCCTTAACATCCCAAAAGAGGGCGGGTTACAAATTATTTACCCGGTACAAAACAAATAACCCTTGAGATTTCGTATATAACGGACATGCAATGTGATTAAATTATCAGAAAGTTCCAGAACACAATGGATGGAACACATGAAATTATTGATGAACTTGAAGCCTTGGCAGCCACAATTAGCAATGTAAGTTCTGTTTTCATTTTTTATTTTCAAAATAAAATTGTTTTCCGTGGTCACCCTCTACTATATTCGGGTAACCCCCCCCCCCCCTATACAAACGTCCCTATATGTTTATACTCGATAAAAAGTGTAAAATACGCTCTTTTTTTATTACATAAACCCCATCTTTCCTTCCCCATATGTTTACGACCTTAATTCTTTTTTAGATAAATTCCGTATCTGATCGAACATAAGCGTACTACGGACGTTCAATCCTGCCGAGACTTTTCTCACCGCGCTATACTGTAAATACATATTTATCGAGCTGATATAATCAGACTAGCACTAAAGACACCCCTTTAAAGTACCTAATTATTTTATAACTAAAACTTACTTATTTTAGCAAAGATTAAAAAGAGAAAAATTGTACTTTGCCAATATAAATTAAAATAAGATTAACGAGAAAATAGAATATAAGTCTAACACCTCAATGTCATTTTTAAAAAAATATTCTTAATTACTTTAATTTTAATGGGGATTGGGTTTAATAAACTTTTGCCGTTTACTACTAGTAGTAATGTTAAGATAAATTTTAAAAGATCTTGCGGTGGGTGGATGAGGTCTTTGTAACTGTCTTTTTTCTCATTGAGCTAGTACGTGGGGTGCTTATAAATGTTCTGTTTTTTTCTGGGGGGTGTGATAAATATCAGCTATTGTAAAAGGATATGGAAAGATAAAAAAGAGCGTTAATACTTTAAATGCTTTAAACAAGTCATGATAACTACAGATTAAAACAAGAAAAGAACAGAAATTCCTAAAATTAAGAAACTAGTCTGAATTAGATAGGTCAGACTTTTAACGGCTCAGTGAGCCGTAATTCTCAGATTCAAAAAAAGGGTGCACTAAGTACATTTCACGAAATTTTTTACATTATGCTTTCTTAATGATCGACTAAACAAAATTATATGGACGTTGATACTAACTTTCTTTCTGTAAAAAGGGGCAAATTATTTAGATACTAATTTTTTCTCTTCTTTTTAAGGCAAATTGTGAAGAATGCGTGCACCCTCCCTCCAAGAAAGTGAGGGTTAATAATGCGGGCCCTGCGAAGGCTACTGTCCGGCAGTATGGTAGCTGGCCGAAGCCTCCAAAACAAGTGCAATCATCTGTACAAGAATGCAACGCAGCCGGTCAGTCCACCGTCCATCATACAGTGCCTGGGCTTTCAAGAGCTGCCCCACTTATGCAAGGTCAGGAAGTGGTCCTCCAGCATGCACTACATGGTCCTTCGGATGCCCAAGTGCAGCCGGGATATGCAAATATAAGTATTTTTTCCCACCTGTCTATTTCTTCCAATTTTAGTCCTTTTCAATCCCAATATAAACGTATCTCTGTGAGATATTAACCCTCACCCCAACCAATGTTTTAAATTTATCTCCCTCGGAGATATCTAAATATAATTTTTTTACAATGAACCCACTCTTTTCTCTGCTCCCCCCCTCCCTCGGAGATATCTAAATGTAATTTTTTGCAAAGAAACCGCTCTTTTCTAATCATTGCTATCGCTCCAAATTATCATAAGCGAATATTTTTAGGTAATTTCTATTAATAATCACTGCCTTTGAAACTCAAAATTCTATTTTTTCTAATCTTTGCTATTTTCTTTGTTGCTATCTCTTCACTGTTATCTCATAAGCGAATATTTTTCAAGGGTAATTTCAATTAATGCTCACCATTTGAAACTCAAACTCCACTATTTTTCACAAATGATTATCACAAAGTTTAAAGAGAATGAACTTAGTGAGATTATTCACATATATCTATTTGTTACATATGATTCCTTTTATTTGCGCACTGACATTTTAAGATAACTTTCAATCGTAAAAAGCCTTGCCAATATTTTAGTGATGTGGAAACATTGTTGAATAAGAATTAACGGTTCTCGAATTTAATTGTACTGTTTCCCAGAGAATACGCTTGGAAACAGAGCAGACACGATATTAAAATAATCTAGGCTCATTTGGAGTCATAGACAACCTGTTTGGGAAGTAGGCGAAACGACTTCGGCCGCCTAACACGCGGTTTTTTTGGGGCATTAGTTAAACGACTGGGAGCCGTGAAGCCCGGAATGCGTCAATGGGTCCGGGGGAGTGTTGTGGGGGCAAGGTTAGGGAGAGCGCCGGGGGATGCGCCACGGGCCAGGGACGAGCCACAGGGATGTGCCACGGGCCAGGGAAGCGCCACATGGATGCGCCACGGATCAGGGAAGTGCCACTGGTCTGGGACGTGCCCCCGGGATGAGCCACGGGCCAGGGACGCGGCACAGGCTGCGCCACGGGCCCGGAAAGCGCCACAGGGCTGCGCCCCGGGGCAGGGACGCGCCAAAGAGTTGCGCCCCGGGACAGGGAAGGGCCACAGAGATCCGCCACGGGCCAGGGTAGCGCCACAGAGATGCGCCACGCGCCAGGGAAGCGCCACAGAGATGTGCCACGGACCATGGACAGCGCAACAGCGTGGCACACCGGGCCAGGTATTGTGTCACAGGAGGTGCCCTGGGTTATGGAAAGCGCCACAGAGATGTGCCCCGTGTTAGGGAAGCCCCCCAGAGAGGCCCCACGGGGCCCGAGACCCCACCCGGGGGAAGCACCGAAAAAAAAAAAAAAAAAAAAAAATTGAACAAATTGAAAAAAAAACAACAAAATGTTGCCTTATATGTAAAATCTTATATTATATTAAGTTTAATTAAACTAATTTTATTAATCAATAATTGTAAAAATTTAAAAATCAGTAGTGAGGATTTGAACACTTTGAAAATAATCAATTTTTAATAAATAGATTGTCCTGGTTCCATAATCACAATCTACAACCTGTTCATCAGTTGGAGACGGAGAAGACGATGCACATGTGGAGCGCCCCAACAATTCACTTTGTGACGATTTACATCAAATTCATTTTAATATTGATGAATTTTTCGCTGATTTTTAAACTAATTTATATAGTAGCACTGCTGAGCTGGGGGACTTACCATTGATACGTCAAAACACCGTAAAATTATTAGAGGATTTTCCCCGTTGTGTACCAGGGAACCCACAACCCTCCTAGCACCTCTCGACTCCACTTCAAACAAATGAAGTGGAGCATTCGCCAGATATTGTTGAACAGCTTGGGGGAGGAGGGTACAACTCTCCCAGACTGTCAGTTGGACAACAAAATTTTAAAGCAGAGTGGTGTTGACACAGAGTTTTTCGGGGATCCTTTTAATTCGATTGTGTCTTTACCTGTCTTCTATGATCCTATATAGATGTAGCATAACTATTAAGATAAAATTTGTGAACGTAGTGAGACTCAAAGAAAATGGTGGGGGGGTAGGGATTCCCGGAATGTCTACATTGTTCTAAAAGTGTTCTATTTAAATGATGGAAAAAGTGAAGTTTATTATCATTTTATACATTCCGAGATGCGTTTGGTTTATTCAAATTTAGAAAATTTTGAGGGTGCTTTCATAGATTGGGTAGATCAAATTATAACGCATCTCGAGAACTATAACTAAAATGGAAGTGGTTCAGTATTTTTATTTATTTAAAATATAAGTGTTCATCTTTTTACATTTAATAACGATTTTATTTTAAGAGGGGGGGCAGGTGGGGGCCGGGCAGTAGTTTTAAATTATAATCCAGATATAGAAGGTTGTCCAGGTGTCCAGCTGATCTGTTTTGAAACAGGTCATATGTGTTTCAGATATGCTTTCCTCATATCAGCATAAGAGCCTCTAGCTCGGGACGCTACTAAGACGAATTTAAACGTTTGGGCTGTACATGAGAAGGAGGGGTCCACTTTCCCCAGAGTAGATTTTTCTTGTTGAGAAGGAAAATACCCAGTAACGCTAAGATCTATTGACATGTTTGAAAGGGCTAATGTCCACTTAAATATCGGCGTTACTGGGCTACACTACGAAACAGACTTTGAAGATGGGATTCGCTCTAAAAAGACGGTTGTGGTTGTCCCCGGTAAGGGCTACACAGGTTGGTTGATCAGAATCTGGGTTTGGTTATTTTATACGCCACCGAGTCAACCGAATGCAATCGGGCAATTTAATCCGCTCACTGACAGGAGTCGCGTTCTGGGGGGTGTAAGGCAGCGTGGGGTACGTTTCTACTGTCCAACATTCCTCTCTAGATTTTGGACTTAACTTAAGTTACAAAATCATATGAGGCATTGTAGCCGCCACGGCTACCAGACAGTGGAAATGGTTTCAGTGGATAGGGCAATTCTACGTTTTAAAAATTTCCAAAACACCCTTCTCCAATTCAACAAAATATCTTTAGATTGTGAAGCTCAGCTGGTGGGGGGGAATAATCCACAATTTCCAAACCGAGTCAAAGAACACCCGGCCATTGCAGTGTCCTACGCCCATGCGCAAAGAAACAAGTCTAACACCAGGCAATTGGTAGAAATAGTAGAAACATTGGATGAGCGGGAGTGCATGGTCAAGGCATTAACTAAACTGATTGGCACGGCTAATGGTGCTATTTCTCGCTTGAGAAAGACACATTATCCACTGGGGTTGTCGGCAGCGGAGTGTAGCGCTATAAAAAATAAAAAATTATGTGGGGTTTGTACGGGAGAGTTGGCAGCGGCGGGGGATCAGGGGACTAACGGGAAACGTGGTGGGCCGGCAACCGTTAGAGATCATGACCATTTGTGGCAGGAAATTACATCGGGAGGGAGTAATTTTAGAGGGGTTGCGCATCAATCGTGTAATTTAAATGTTAGCCAGCAGTTTTTTATCCCTGTTTTTATTCATAATTCCAATTATGATTTGAAATTTATTTTACCGGCACTGGCACGTATGCATAGAGAGGGAGGGGGAGTAGATAGTTGATGGGTAAATAGCTCATTTAACAATAACATAATTCCCAAATCAGCCGAGAAGTTGTTGCTTCTCGAACTGAAATGGCAGGTAGTGGATAATGGGCATATGTTCTGTAATAAAATTAGGTTTTTAGATTACTTTAGTTTTTTCCCCAAGGCATAGAGTCAAGTGATTCAAGTGCAAAAAAGCGACACTATTGATAGCTTTCCCCTGCTTAAAGAGCACTTTCCAGACATTGAAATGTATGACCTTTTGAAATGAACAGGTATAGATGCATTTAATTATGACTGCTCTGGCGCTCGCTTAAGTGAGGAAAAACTACCTCCCATTGAAGCTTTTTACAATTCACTCACAACCAGTGAATGAACATTAGAGAAGTCTGAGTTTGACAATACTGTGGGTTCCAAGGGGGGTTGTAAAAATGGTGGGGATTATTGTAGACTGTACTTGGCCAGTGACGTTTTAACTCTGCTGGATATAATCTGTAAGAATACAGACCAGATCCATTCAGAGTTCGGGTTAGATATAGGCTACTATTTTTCTACACCCCATTTAGTAATGGATTTAATTTTAAAAATTAGCAGGGAGGAAATAGTCCTAATAACCGACGTAGATCAGCACCTTTTTGTAGAGCGTTCAATGAGGGGAGGGTATGTTTTTCACGGGGACCGCGTCTTATCAACCGATCCGAGCGGACAAAGCACCGGTGTAAAGTCAAATGCAGTGTTATTGGACATGAACTCATTGTACCCCTCGGCAATGTCCAACTACTCTTTGCTGTGTGGGAACTATCAATGGCTTGAGAATCCTTGTGAGTTCCCCGACAATACCATAGTCGAGGATAACAGGTCGCAAGGATGGTTCTTTGAAATAAACTTTCACAGTCCACTGGTGCGTCACGACAGATTCCAAGATTTTGTTTTTCACGGTATCACTCGAAAGTGGAGCAGGTGCTTGCTGAGCCCCTACAATAATTCAGTGGTTGAAGAGATGGGGATGCACTGGACCCCCTCCAAACAGAAACTGATTGCTGATTTGGACCCTAAAGAGAATGTCGTTGTTCACCTTGTGCTTTTGCATTGGATGGTGAGCAACGGTTTCAAAATCACTAAAATACACAGGGTCCTACAGTTCAATCAGCGACCCTACTTGAAAACGTTTATCGACACCTTTGTCGATAAACGCTCTAGGGCAAATTCAAAGGTGGAGAAGGAAATGTATAAGCTCATTCTAAATTCAGCGTTTGGCAAAATGTGTGAGAGCGTACGTAATAGATCTCGCTGCGACGTCGTGACTGACCCTCTAGAGGGTGCACGAATTATAGCCGACTCTAATTTTACATCGGTCACGAGCAGAGAGACCGGTTTGGTTCTTCTACACAGATGAAAGTGAAATGGTGTACTGAAAAAGAATATATCAGGTGGTCGTTCTGTACTGGAAATGTAAAAACATCTCCTGGTGTCTTTAATTTAACCTGTTTGCAAGATGACCTGTTCCAAGGAGGGGGAGGTTCAAGATTACTCTGGTTATAAAGATTCTCTGCTGTTAAATGTCCATGGGCGTGAAGATTTTTTGGGCGATTTGGAAAAGGGGGTACACGTCAGCTCGTGGATTGATTTCACAAACGGGACGCGAACTCTCGACCATAAGTTTTATACTCGAAACTCGCCTAACCAACTCCTAAAATCTACATCCGATATGGATATTAATTTACGATACCGGGGGGTTTGACCGTGCCCCCAAGATAAGTATGTTTACCCATAGCTGGTGGCTGACCAAGCTGCGTGTCCAGGTGTACCTCCAAATTGTTTAAGGATCACGCTTAACATGAGTGTGTACAGAGATTGTGTAGAAAGTAGCCTAGTACCGAGAGCACAAGTGCTTGCAATTCGCTCTCTACAGTATAGAAATTATACTCGGAGAGTAGAGAAAAATGCAATTTCGTGCATATCTGACAAGGTCTATGTGCTCGAGAATGGTGTGACTGTCCTACCCCACGGCCACTACTACAACCGCCTTGTCCAAAATTCATGTATAGGAACTTATAGTCTCTAGGAATTTTTACAAGGACATATAGCACGATTGTCACACACCCTGTTGGAAATTTACATTTAACCCCCTTTTCCTGATTTCACCAACTCTTGACCGATAATGCACCCCCCCCCCCACACACACAAAGTTGTGAGAAGAGCTTGTTATTTTTGTGTTATTGAATCTTTCCTCGGGTGGACAGTCTTTTTTTGTTGTTATGTAGTACTGTGGTGGCGACACGTGGGTGATCATACAATGACCTGACTTCAAACTCACCTACATAAACCCGTCGCCGGACCTTGAATTTAATTATGTTGACGAAATTATGCAAACGTGTCTCCGTTATAATCCAAAGAAGAAGAAGAATAGTATGATTGATGACTTCTTTGCATCAGTACAGATGATGAGTCTAATAATGCTAATTCATTGACATTATGCGAAGTACGAGTCAAACAGTCTTACTGTTGTTCTAACATGTTTAGAAATGATCATGTTTATTCTATGTAATTTGCGAAACCCCCCTTCTCCTGAAAACCGCAATTAAGTGGGGTGCCACTATGTTATCCACCAATGGATATCACAATGATAGCTTTTTTTCTCATCTGAGATCCAAAAATTTTTAATTTTATTTTCATTTCTGTCCTGTTAATTTTCACTAGTTTTTAAAATACTTCTGCTTGAAGATCAAACTTCGTGTGGTAGCTACTTTTTCTTACAGGTTTTTTAATTATATTGTGTAGTATTTAGTAAATTTTAGAGTTTTTAAATGAATTTTTAATTTTTTTTTTCAATTATTAAATTTTTTTATTGTAAAGTAAATCCCATTTAAAAATAAATAATAAAAGATTCCATTATATTAAAACATTATTGTTCTTGGAACGAAAAAGTTTTATTTCAGTAGGTACAATCTGAGCTATTGACTGATAGAGCCTCCCATGAAAACCCAGCCTTTTACTTGTTCTCGACCCAGGAAAAATCATTTTATTTTATTTAAATATTTCTTGCAAAGTGAAAGTCTGTCATTAGGTAGCAAAATACTTTTTTCGTGTAAACTATTTAATTTTTTTTTTGGCAAATTTGTTGAATTTATTTGCTTGCAATAAAAATCTCTTTAAAAAACTTTCTTTTAATTTTTCCGGTATGTTCGATTTTTTTGTCAATGATTTTATTTTTGTTCGAACCAAGAAAAATAATACAAAAATAAAAAAAGAGAAAAATCTCTAAAAAAAAACAAAAAAAAAACAAACCAGAATTTTGCCCGGTGAGTTAAAATAAAAAAAAAGAAGAAAAGAAACCCGGATATTTAGCCGGTATAAAAAAAATGCGTATTAACCACGAAAGACACACAAGAAGAACAAGATA
This sequence comes from Artemia sp. Qi Xiang Cuo, assembly GCF_049724085.1. Taxonomy (NCBI): domain Eukaryota; kingdom Metazoa; phylum Arthropoda; class Branchiopoda; order Anostraca; family Artemiidae; genus Artemia; species Artemia sp. Qi Xiang Cuo. Next base: position 24,347,072 of record NC_142811.1, read on the forward strand.
AAAAAAACAAAAAAAACAAGATAAAACTAAAAACCAATAAAACCACCACCAAAAAAAAAAAAAAAAAAAAAAAAAAAAGTAAAAACTGCCCAAAAAGAAACCCGTAGTGCAAATATTCTAAAATATATTTAATTAAGTGAGGACACCAGAGTAACTGAGGCAAAATAAAAAAAATTTAAATTAATTTAATTATTCAGTTGCTAAAGAATCCTTTTGTTAGCTATTACTGAAGCAAATCGTTTTGGTCTAGCAGGTAAAATAGTCACCGGTTTATTATTTAAAATCTTTACTCCCTTAGTGACTGTTGAGTCATTCTTTAGAATGTTAGCATAAATTGTTTCAATATTTAAACTACCAGTATCCCTATTTATGGAAAGGTTAGCACACATATGTTTTTTAATTTCTATGGCTTCACTGGCACATTGGGTGTACACCTTATCATTAGAAATAGCCAAGGCTTCATCAAATTTTACAAAATGATCTGGTTGAAGCCAAATATGCTCTGCTAAAGCTGAAACGAAAGTTTCTGGAGGCTTGCTCAACTGTAGGGTTTTTTCTATTGAGTTTCGGTGTTCAATAAACCTTTCAACAAATTATTGGTGAGTCCTACCAATATAGAACTTCCCACAAGAACACGGAATTTTACATACCCCACTTACTAAATTTCCCCGAGTTAAATCCTTACCAGAACTAAAAAAACTACCCATTGGCCTCAGCGATTGGAAACATGTATCAATACCAAATTTACGCAAAACCCGTAAAAGTTTCTCACCCAAACCCGGTACATATGATAATGAAATAAAGCTTTTTGATACAACTAACCACAAAAATTCAGAAACCTAAATAAGCCTACTATTATGTTTAACCCGTCCATTTCCAATTATTTCATCAGTGACATTAATTTGGTAAATCTTAAGAAATCAAATGTCTTACAAGTATAGCAATGCTCTCACCAGAAAATACTGGGAACAAATTCCAAAAGATCAATGCACTAGTGAAATTACAACCCCCCTTTTCACCGACATAGGGTAGCAAGAATGAACATTTAAATACCTATCATTGTGCGTTGGTTTTATGTAAATCGACAAAAGTAAATTGAGATCCATTTTAATTAATAAAATATCCATAAAAGTTAATTTATTATTGTCCTCAAACTCAACTGTAAATTTAATATTATTATCAAAACTATTTAAATGATTACAAAATAGGTCTAAGAAGTCAACTACATTTTTCCAACACACATCACATCATCCATGAACCTGCCCCATAAGCAAGTTGAGATTCTAAAACTGTTTATAGCGGAGGATTCAATAGCATCTATGAATAGATTTGCCAATAAAAAAGAAAGTGAAGCCCCCATTGGTAACCCAAAAATTTGTCTATAAAACTCACCTCGAAAACCAAAATAAAAAGAAAATTCATTTACCAGAATAATTAGTCTCATAATGACATCAATATCCAAACTGGCTCATCTTCAGAGAATATAATATCATCCAAGTCCAAATCATTTATCTTTCATGAGTTGAGAATTGCCTTGTTATGATTCTGAAATGCCAAGTTCAATAGCTTCAAGTTGTCATCATTAATACTTTCTAAATTTTCTTGGATAGCATCTGATTGTCTGTTACGAATAAGGATAATTTGTGAAAAGTATTTTGAAAATGATAGTATGATTAATAAAATTCAATAGTGATAAAAAGAACAAGTTATAATATTTTCTGTAATTTACGATAAAAAAAATATAATTTAAAATTGTCAATTAACCTTTTTTAAAATATTCTTTAAGGTCTCTCTGGAACTGTAAAAATAATTTAGTTTAAAATTCTTATCTTCCGATCATTAAGGACTAACATGACTCGTCTTCGAGAGATTAATGTCTTTTTAGTAATAATTTTATTAAACTAAAATAGTATCTTAGATTCATTTTATTTAGCTTATAATAAAATGTTTTAAAAATTTTAGTATCTTGATGTAAAATACATTTTTTATTAAAAATAAATTTTATATATTTTTTAATAATATCTGTAACTTTTAAAATAAAGTAAATATATAATTAAAACGGAATTTTGCATATTAAAATTTATGTAGGATAATTTAATTATAAGTGTTCAAGTTTTTTTTTATTGCAGGACTGTAAATTATAATAACAAATTTGTATATTTTTTCGTATATGTTATTCTTTTGAGACTGAAATTTAAAAACTTCTATTAAGAATCTCAATTCTATTGTTAAACGTACACACCTCTAGTAATCATACATATTATGAATGTCAACAGAAATATAATAAAAATGAAATTTAAATTAAAAAAAAAAAAAATAAAAAATTGTTTATGAAAAAAAAAATCATTAAATTCTAATAGTCTATTTAAAAAATAAATGTTTTCTGTAAAAAACAAGCGTATGTTCTTGTTTTTTTTTTTTTGTCCTTTTTTATAAATACACGTATAATAATCAAGATGATTTATTTTTTTTTTAATTTTTATTTATAACAATGCTTTCATTAAGTAAAAAGAAGTTATACCCAAGGGGATTCCTTACACCCCTGGCCCTGAGGGCTTTGGGGGGGAGTGTCCTCCTCAAAAACATAATTTCTATCTGGAAATCACCTAGGCCTACGTAACCTGACAGGGCTATCTCAAACTTTCGAGTGGATGTGTTTGGGGACATAGTGGGCGTATAAGGGGTGCTAGTTGCCTTCCAATCACCTTCGCCCATTAAAAAAGGCACTAGCCTTCTCGATTTCCGATCGAATGAGCCCCTTTTGATTTTTATACGATTATCCATTTCATATGTAGGGCATCTGAAAAAAAATAAGTATAACTAATAAAATATTGGAGCCGTATTGACTTTAATATATGCCCTGCTATTGTGTTGCCTATGAAAAAGTGACTTACATCTTTAAGTTCCATACAGTTAGCACTATCAGACTATTCTAATACACTAACTTCAATAAAATAACGATAGGAACAAGGGACTCCCTTACCCCGCCTCGCGACTTGCCCGGGGGGGCTGTGTAACCCCCGGAGTGTTTGAGAGCGTAATAAAGAACACTGTTGACAAAAAGTTATTGAACAAATTTATTAAAATCGAAAGTTCGGGACTTAGGGGGGGGGGGCTCTGGTACCTATTATTTAATTGTCAAACGAAAAAAATTAAGATAAAATAAAATGAAACTTAAAAATACAACTCTTCTCATGGGTAAAGAGCAGAAATGAACACATACAACTATATGCACCCACAGTGTTACTAAAAGCGCCTGCCACTGGGCCCGGGACGGGGTGCGTTACCACAGCAAATGGTCCGAACCCACTGGTGAAATATTTGGAATTAACGGTATCTTTTACAAAATATATCAGAGAGTCAAGATGACAAAAAAAAGTGTGGGGGGGGCGATTTAACCTCTTATATATTTTGAAACATAAAAAATTAAAGCGATAAGTATAATTAAGCATACCCTTAGGCGAAAATTACAGGAAGAATATAAGAAATGGAGTAAGAAAAAGCGACTCACCTAGGACACCCCTTACACACCCTACCCCCCGGACACGCCGATGCTGGGGTGACATCGGATAGGGGTGTATAACAAATTTTACCATTTTATTATATAATGGCTCAATTACTCTGTTTTAGTGTAGCTGATGGGTGGTTGACATAAGTGCGTGGGGGGGGTCGAGGTGCCATGTACTAACGTGACTAAAACCCAGAAACAGCGAAATTTTACAAGAACACAAACCGCAGAACGCTAGTTGGGCTGCTAAGCAGTCTTATGGACAACTAATGTGTTTGGGGGGGGGGCTATGTTCCATACTTAAAATTTAGATTTTCTCTACACAATAACAAGGGAATAATACAAAAAAAAAAATTTAAAGGTAAAATGGGAGGGCTCTGTGAAAACATACATGGCTCTCGGGTTGTTGCTAGTTAGACTTTAGCGTAAAGACTAGAGGACTGATGGGGCAGTAGGGATTTTACTCGCCAAAACGTTTAAGGGTGGGAGCGACCGATTTTACCGACTTTTTTTTATCGATAATTAGCATAATGTCTGTTTCGAATACGAAACTCGAGAGCACAGTTCAAAACACACACTTGTATAAACTTAGGAATTATCCTCTAAGTTCAGTCACTCGTAATAATCATTAAAATAATTTTAACTTTACTGAAAAAATGTAAATGTATTTACTTTTATAACTTTAATAAATCAAATAATATTAACGTTTTGATTACTAAATATCAGTATATGTATATTAAACTGACAATGCACACTCGGTTGTATTTTTTTAAATGAAGTGCACAGTATGTTCTGGACTTGGACAGGCATAGGGGGTTTGAACCCAACTTTTGTTAATTTATGCTCGTTTTGAGTTAGAAGTGGTTATTTATTTTTATTTCTGTTTGTTGTGTTTTTCATTTATTTATAGATACTGAGGTGTGGTAGTTTCTCGCTTTGTAAATTATTTGATTTATTTTTCTTCTCTTTTGGTTTAATGGATTTATGTACTTTTATTTGAAAAACTCTTTTTGTGGAAAAAGATTTTTTAATTAAGTAAAAAAATAAATAGCCTAAACAGATTTTAGCTGATGTGCAGTTTGTTTGTAACCCGTTTTCCACACAATCAACCAAAAGAATCCAATTGACCGTACATTACTGCCAAAACAATTCTAGAAGACTTAAAAAAAGAAGGAGTAAGTAGAGAGGTGATTCGACTACTAAAAAGGACGCTAGCCATTCCAATTTCCAATCGAATGAGACCATTTCCAAGTTTATAAGACAACTACCTCTAAGGGCCCTGTTCTAAAGGAAGAAGGAGAAAACAAAAAATAAATAATACATTTTGCCAACATCGTTCTTTAATGAGTCATTTCGATTTTGATGCATTTGAAAAACTGCATTGATCCAATTGAAATATTACTGGAATCGTATCTTCATGAACACACAATGGGATTTGGTACGGGAGACGTATATCAAACCACGCGCGAGTGTATTGAACATACAGGAATCATTGACCCACGTCAAAAGTTTTTTTTCATGTTTAAAAGGTATTTCAAATATGTAGGTAGTTTGTATTGGAAGCTCTTTCCCCGGGGTAGTTTGTTGGCTTAGGGGGGGGTAAGGAGGGTAGGGATAGTATGTAAAATATGATATTCTTTACCCCCTATCATACTAAGTTGCAAATATATAGCCCAAATTTGTTTATAAACTATTATATTTTCATAGTATTTTATTTAATTAGAATTAACCACACATGATTTCTTTCTTGTGTAGTATATAATGCCCAAGTGCCTTTTATTTTTTCTAAATTTGTTATTAAAAATTTCTAATCTAATGACATTAATTAATCTATGTCTTTACATTTGAGACCAATAATCCAACTCACGTAATTTATAAATTTTGAAACAAACATGTGGGTCCCTTAGTAGTGGTCGCTCTCTTTACCCCCCACAAGACTCAACTAACAACCTAAACAGTTGTAAAACGTGACTGCAACCTTAACGTCCTTAACGCCTTGCATGTAACTGGTACTAGTTTTTACCGAATGAGGTTTTCGCCAATTCTTTCCAGTCAGTAAGACCGGTGCATTTACCGACTGAGATCGGAATTTTGGAGTGTGTTCCAGGTGGAAATTGCAATTTAATTCGTATTTACTTATAATTTAATAAGAATCAACTGACAACCTGAAACAGTTTATTAACTAATGCACTAATATGTATTGTAATTTATTATTAAAACACTAGTAATTTTAATGAGCAATGATTAAAATATGAAAAATATCAGATTTGATCACTTACTACTAATTATTTACTATTACAGTGGTCATTTGCCTCAATTTTACCAATTTTTGTGATGAATAGACATTAGTTAATTCAGTAAATACGCTAGTTATACGTGTTAACAAAAATTTAATAAAAAATTTAATACTAATATAATTTTCGATCGCTCTAGCTGTTAATTCGCTCTCACCTGGAACGAAATATTAAATTTTTATTAAATATTATTAACTTTTCGTCGGACCGGGAATACGCCCTTGGAAAATGTCATGGCAGTATTTTCATGTTCTTCATTTAACTGAGTGAAAAGTTGTAGCGTTATCCATAAAATCTTGGCAAGAGTTGGTACAACCGTTGCATTTACGGACCAAGATAGAGATTCTGGTAGATGTCATTTTCTTGTTTTTTACTTAATCGAATGGAAACAGAGGCACCGTCCGTAAATCAGTACACAAGTTGGTACAACTGCTACATTTACCGACCAGGATCAAGATTACCGTAAACATCATGTCAGTATTTTCATGTTCTTTATTTACACAAATCGGTAAAACCGCTGCATTCACCGACATAGATTGAAATTTCATTAGATGTCATGTCAGAATTTTTATGTTGCTTATTTAACTGAATTGAAAACTGGGGTACCATCCGTAAAATCTCTACACAAGTATTTAAAATCGCTGCATTTACCGACCGAGATTGAGATTTCTTTATGTGTCATTAAAGTATTTTCGTGATCTTTGTTTAACCAACTTGAAAATTGTGGTGCCATCCGTAAAATCACGGCAGGAGTCGGTAAAACTGCTGCGTTTACCGACCTAGTCCGAGATGGTTGTAGATGACATGTCATTTTTTTCGTTTTCTTAGCCGAACAAAAAAAAGACGCCTCAAAACAAATGTTCTCTCTGGACAAAACAATGCCTATCACCAACGTGGGTGGGGATGTGTTGGGGACCTCCGGGGCATGGGGGGGGGGCTCGGGGCCAGCCCCTAAATGTAGACGATTAAAAAGTGCACACGACCTTTAAATTACATTCGACTTATCATATTGTGAAGTTTATATTAAAGATCATTCGATAAAAAACTTAGCGGACCCAAGGTCATAACTTAATACCCAGGCCCGGTGAGTTGTGGGGGATTATCCTCATCAAAAATATATTTTATATCTAGAAATCATCAACGCTGAACAGAATGGCTTGCTAAAAATATGGAGGGGAGGGGTGGGGGGGACGGATGGGCGTGGGGGGGGCTAGGGGCACACAACACATTTTCGAATATTAAAATTGTCAATGGCACTTTAAGTTCCAATCAAATGAACATGTATTGTAGGTTCGAGGTCAACTACTTCTATAAAAAACTTATATGCCCCCATGGCAGAACATACACCCAGGGCCCTGAGGGTGGTTGGGGAGTGTACTCCTCAAAAATTTATATTATGTCTTGACATCTACTACGCTTAACAAAATGGATCTCTGAAATTTTTTAGGGGAGTTGGTGGATGACAGGCGGTACATGGGGGGGGGGGCTGGGTGCCCTCCAAAAAATTTCGAATATTAAAAATGGCCCAAGAACAAACGAGTTACAAAAGGATTAGTCCTATTTGAAGTTTCGGCTACGAACCCATCCGGATGAAGTGCTTCTGGGGAAAAAAAATAAATAATACCACATGTGAGCCGTATGGCCTTGACTATAGACAACGCTACAGCGTTGCCTCTGATTTGACGGAAACTTTTTTTAAATTTTATATGATATTAATGGGCAACAAGAATGAAATCAAAATAAACATTTTTTTCAACTTTAATCAATGGTCAACACCCAAAGGAGGCTATGCCACGCATGAGTAGTACTGATGCTCGCATAGACATACAGCTTTTAGAATTCCAGTGTGTTATATGGGTTCCTTTATTTTTAACAGGGTGGGCGGTGCTAGAGGGAGGTTCAACCCCTCATATAGAATAATGTATGTGCAGTCATTATTACTTATCAATTTAATATTAATTATTACTATCATTTGAGAAAAACTTACTGTTTTTGTTATGTCTTCATATCTGTAATAGAATATTTGCTTTGCATCCACTGACATTTCCCGTGCCCAGTGGGAGCAAAAGATTTGGCAGAGAGAAAATTGTTTATAAATTTGAATCCAGGTCATTTATTTCGGGTTTTCAAATTTTAATGAGAGGGTTCACTCCTCAAAATATTCCAAAATATTAGGAATTAGAGAATACTATTTGAATATATGGGTACAATCGATAAAAAAAAGTAGGTATTTCGAAGAAAAGGTGTGACATGAAGGTTTAAACCCTACTCGCCCTTTTTGTCATGCCTTTGTGAACATCTCCTAATGTTTCATGATAAAGGTAAAAATTCCAGCAATCGGAAGTTATGGTAAACCCAAAATAATGGTAAACCTTTATGTTGCAATTACTTTTTTACTCTTTGGCGTCAATCCCATCCTTCTCTGGATGGGGTTGACATCAATTAGAAAATTGAATCAAATCATACAGTTGTCAAGTCCAAGTTGCTAGATACCAGTTACTGGTCACAGTTGCCAGGAGTTCAAGAAAGAAGGTGCTGTCACAATAGAATTTGACATGTGCAAATATACAACCCAAATTTGTTTTTAAACTATTATATATTCATCCTATTTTATTTTATTTCATTAGCATTAACCAAACTTGACTTTTCGAGAGGCTCGAATAATGGGAAAGTACCTATATTCATATATATATATATATATATATATATATATATATATATATATATATATATATATATATATATATATATATATATATATATATATATATATATATATATATATATATATATATATATATATATATATATATATATATATATATATATATATATATATATATATATGTATATTATGATTTTTCTTTAGATGGCTATACCGTTGGAGACGTTGTCATGTTTTGGCGAGACACCCCAGTTTTTGGCGTAGAAGAAGCAGAACTCCCTCAATTTACTATTGTTGGCTATAATGCAAACGATAGAAAATAGCGATTGGCAACTGGTGAATACCAACGTCTATCCTTGTCCTTCAAGCTGCAAAGGAATATTGGTTATTTTGTTTTTCAAACCTACTTGCCATCGATTTTGATTGTGATGCTGTCGTGGGTGTCTTTTTGGATCAACCATGAAGCGACTTCTGCAAGAGTTGCCTTAGGTTTGTATTTTATAAGCTTGTACTAGTCATAGTTGCTCAGTTATTATTTTTTATTTTAAGTAGACTTTTCGTTTTATTTTTTTGAGTAAAGGAGCACAACTTAAGAAATTGCCCAAAATACCTGATTTGTATTAGACATACACGAAATTATAAAATTTGTAAGGGGGTAAGCTAAACTCAAGATCAATGTCGGCCTAAGGCAAAAAAATGCAAGTTTGCAAGACTTACATTTCATGACCCTGCCGGGAGGGGAGTCTAAGAACTAAAAATTGAAATTTAAGGTCTAAAAACACAGTGTTTGTGCACTTTTCACCTTTAAAACATTAAAATTAATGTCTCTCAATTTAGATAGATAGATAGATAGATATATAAACTATTTTTTTCGCAAAAATATTAATGTAAATTAAAATTTTCTTTTTTATATTAAAATTAAAAATTATTATTCACATTATAAAAAAATATTAAAATTTAAATTTTAATTTTTAGCAAAAAAAAAAACAATAATCAAAACACATGGGTTTATCGGTAAAAATTTAAAAAAAAAGGCATAAAAATTTTAGCTAAACGCTGATGGGCACCTCATACCGGCTGAAGTTTCTCAACAAATACTGCAGCCCTGCGCGGTAGTCGTGGTGTTATGGATTGAGGGAGGAAAACGGTTTTGTGGATTGGGTAGATCAGAGATTGTCTTCCGAAATCCATGCAGAGTTTTTCTCTTCTTTTTTCAGAGTTTGCATTTTAAACTTTGTCAGCAGCTCTTCATACGACATTTCTGCCTGCTTTGATATTATACTTAGAGATCTTTTCTGAGCTCTTTCCATCCTGGCGCTTTGCTCAGTCGTCAGTCCAAACTGCCATACTGGAGCTTCATATTCCATAATTGGGCGAATAAAAGATGTAAACTTTCGGAGGAGGTGATCTGTAGGGGTGCCCTGTCTCGACATAAGCTTGAGCATCTGCAGCCCAGCATTACCCCTTTTTACTAGACTAGATGTGCTTGCTTCCCATTTTAAATCACTGGTAATAATAATTCCAAAGAGTTTGATCTTCCTGACTTTAAGAGAATCAGAGATAGTTGTTAGAAAATTTGTTTCAGAAGAATTTAAAATGAAATAGTTAAAATTGAAGATTTAGTGTTATTTACTGTCATATTTGAACTGGAAGATTTAGTCTTCACGTTATCAATTAAAACTTTGAGCTTTGCTACATTCATTTGCTTCACAAATTTATCCAAGGGTAAGCTTGTCAACATATTTCCAGTGGTTTTCACAATCATGAGCAATATCATTGATCATAACTAGAAAAATAATTGGGCCCAGAACGGTACCGTGAGGTACACCACAAAAAACTGGCTCGGGTTCAGAGAAAGACTTTTAAATTTGATTTATCAGTGTTTAAACTTGTTGATCTATTATGTGAAGTGAACTACTGACAGCTCCTGGAGAAACTAGCTCGTCGCACAAGTCGTTCCCCATAATGTCACCTTGATCAGTCCCATTTAACTTTAGCTTGTCAATTTATTTGCAATTGCTAAAAAGTGTTTGTCAATCGGGCAGTTTTTCCAGCTTGAAGGGAAACTCAAATTTTGAAGTCTTGGTCTTCAAATGCTCAAGCCTTTCATACACAGATGAGTAAGCAATATTGACTAACGGTACGAAAAATTTAACATAAAATTTTTCTTGTTGGTAAGTAAGATATTCGTATTTACCCTCACAGCCAAAATGTGTCTTCTTCCTCTCGAGTCTTGTCGTTTCGAATTTCACTTCAACCTCCAGCACTTCAGATAACTGTTTTGATTTCACAAAACTAGATACAAACCAATTGTCGCAAAGCTCTGAAATGGATTTCAACGTGTCTAGAGCTGAAGGAAATTTGATCCACATTAAAATTAACATCTTACGGGCAAATTTCATTTGACAGGAATGTCATGACAGGTTATTAGAGTAAAAAAACCGTAATCTTCAAGGGTTGTGGCCAAAGAGTTTGCTTAGCTCCTAGTATCATCATCAACTGAGTCACCTGAGTCTGTAATTTATTTTGTGTGTGTTGGTTTAGTTGTGAAGTTGTTCCCTTTACATATTCAGGTCATAGTCTTCTTTGGGACGGGAAGTTTGAATCTTATTTTTTTTGTATATTGACAATAAATTGACTGAATGAGTGATTGACTGATTAAGATCTTTGGTTTTGCCTTGAAATTCAACTGTAGCAGTTTTCAGACAAAGTTTCTTCTAGTTTAAATATTTTGACTCAACATTCAAATCAATTTCTAAAAGTTTGCCAATTTTGTTTACCAAAATTGGCCAATTTTATGCCCCTTGAATGTGCGGCTGCATACTTCGACCGCACCTCAAGCTGGCTCTGCTCAAATTTTGGAGGAAAGGAATTGGGTAGACATGGGCTTAGCATTAGCTTTTTGCGTTCCTGGTCTTAGATTTATTCATAGGATGAAGAAGGTCCGGGACTTGTAGCTTCTAATATCATAATGTTGTGTTGTGTCACCATTTGTTACTTTAATGATATTTAAATACAATAAAATATATTCCTGTCTCATTTATGCTTAATAACGTAAAGTCTTTATGCACACCTGCCATTAAGGATGTCTCATCACTTAGTCAAATATACATTGGAAACTAGCCGTCGACAAATTTCTATCATGTAGTCTTTCACATCGTATAGTAATTTAAAGGTTTATATTGAAAGAATCTAGAAAATTTACTGTGGTATTCTTTAAAAGTAGTAGCTGACAAATGTGCTGATGGTTTTTTTTAGCTACAAAATATTAAGGCGTTTTAGGGGATAAATATATTGCATTTGCATCCGAATTCCTTGAAACCAACAGCTCTTTAGTAACCAGATGACCCTTTTCAGCAGCAGAATGCAAAGGCTTTTAATTGAATAAATTTACAGTATCTAAATCTTTTGTGTTTACTCCTTAAGTTCGTTTAATAATAATCTAAATCCCTTGCTCTTTTAAGTTTCCTCGAACCGCTGTCCAACATGCTCTGCAAGTTTAAAGTTAATACCCATAGCCGTTAATTATATATTGAAAATACGACCTGTTGATAGCCTGGATGCGCAAATTGTCTTTTGGTTTAGTTTGACATCTAATTTAACACTACCTTAATAGTATCAGATTAATACCCTCAGCCGTTCCTGAGATACTGCTGATGCGCCGTTTTGACAATCAGTAAGCAAATAGTGTGTTTTGGTTTTGTTCATCATCACCCTCGGCATTTCTTAAAAGGAGTCACAAGTAGAGGACGTTGCAGTCTCAAGAAGTCGAGTCACGGGTGCAACTTGTCGTAGTCGCAAGATTTCAAAGGGGCAGTTGCAACCAGTTGTAGTTGCACCCAGTTGTCGTTGCAACCTGTGGCCGTTGCAACTGTAGTAGTAGTAGTGGTTCTGAAACTTAAAAGGTAATACCATTAACCGTTCCTAAGATATTGCAGATTCCTCCTCTTGTTAGCCTGGATACACACCATGTCTTTTGATTTAGCTCAGCATCCCCCTCAGCTTTCCCCAAAATTTCACCTTATGACCCTGATATTTTTTGGACACACCTACTGTCAAACATTCCCCCCAGCTCCCAACTGTAAATACCTTATATAAAGAAAGGGCAATTAATATTTTGAATAAAATTTTGTTTTTATTTCCAAATTATAATCAGTGTTGGAGAAGGTGTATCCAAACAGGGTAAGTGGGGAGGGGCCGGAAACCCTTCGATCACTTTCGAAAATTCCCCCAGATATACCCTAAAAGTTTCAGCTTAATACCTTTAGCTGTCCCTAAGATATTGCTGATACATCCTTTTGACAAGAAGGATGCATATAGTGTGTTTTGGTTTTGTTCTATATCCCCCTCAAGATTCTCCGAAAGCAGCTGTAAGTATAAGTAGTCACGGTCGCAAGTAGTTGCACTCACAGTCGCGAGTAGTTGGAGTCACAATTACAAGTAATCGTAGCCGAAGTTGCAAGTTATGACCGCTGCAAGTAATCGTAGTAGCGAGTAAGCCTAGTGGCAAAGAGTCGCAGTAGCTGTCGCAAGTAGTCGCAGTTGCAGTCACAGTAGCAGCAGTACTGGTCCAGAACGTCTCAAGCTAATACCCTTACCCGTTCAAAACCTTGTTCATATACACCTTTAGGATTAACGGTATTTTCTGGGGTACTGTTGTCCCCCCAATAACCCCCCCCCCTCCAAAAAAAATAGAATACTTTCCACACTAGGATAAAAATTGCAAAAAAAATTTTTTTAATTTACTTAAAAAAAAAAATAAATTGGTTTTGTTCATTGCCCCACGGGGGGGGTGGGGTATATCTTATCCTGATTTCTTACTTTTAGTCCTTTTCAATCTTTAAAAAAAATACTTTTCAAATGTTTGTTCATTTTTTAATGGTAGTCATATAACCTTGCAAGAGGTGGGGGGGGTTGGCTGCCCTCCGATCACTTTTCAATATCCTGCTCAACATTCATTTAAACTTAATACCCTCAACCGTTCCTTAGATATTGCTGCTACACCCTTTAACAACCAACTTAAACATAGTTTATTTTGATTTTTCTCGACCTTCCCACAACATTTTCTGAAAGTTTCTCCCTTAGACCCTAATACTCCTTGGAGACCAAGTATCAAACATGCTTCCTTTTCTCAATTATAAAAAAAAAAACTTTTCGAAAAATAAGTTTTTCAAAGAAAAGTAAAG